>NC_080783.1:90518866-90826282 GCF_028018385.1 Neofelis nebulosa | reverse complement strand
AAAATTAATCTCTGGAACACTCTATTTAACCTATTGGTGGGACACCAAATGACAAATAGTGTCATGGGGCATGTACTGCTGCTTGAGAAGTGAATTTGAACACTACTTAGACATAAATAAAATGAAACGGTCTTTTCTAATAGATACTCTATAGTGTCATTTTTGGGATGGAGGCTTTCTACCTTTCTTATATCCTAAAAATGTGTTAGAGTCTTTCTGTACAGATCAGCACTAGTGGGGCTCCATAGTCTGGATATTGTACCACTTTATTCCATATAATAATGCCAACACCAAAGACAAACTCCACCCCCACTTGAAAAAAAAAAGTGTCAGTAAAAGACTGTTAAGGATATCCATTCTTTTGAAATATACTTTTAAGGAAGAAAGTGGAATAAAAGAGACAATAAAATCACGATAATAGAAGAAAAATGTAATAATGAAGAGGTTAGGAAAGCAGGATGAGCTGGAAAGAAGATACTTTATTGAGTTGTGCTACAGTAATACAAAAAAAATAAATAAATAGAATATTTTGCTTCACTCATGACACCATCTGCAGAAATTCCCCCAAACCTACAGAAATTGCATTCCACCATTAAAAAAGGAATAGTTACAAGGCCACAGTATTTCTATCTTTCTATTAAAATTATTGTGCCTTTGCAGTAACGGATGACCCTAGACAAAGCTGTCTCCATTTTCATAGAAGAGTTGTTTTGTTTCTGCTTTAATATTACATTGCTTTAATTTCATATTTTATGGCTTAAAGCTCTTCAGCTAATAGATTATTTCACCTGCATATGCTCATTTTATACTTAAATATATACATGGATTCACAAAGCTTATGGCTTTCAGGGACAATTTTCACATTACCTAAAAATCATCCCATGTTGTGATAATGATTGCAATCATCACTCAACCCCTAATAACATGGAGTTCTTCTGCAGTTACATTCATCTTGAAATACTGAGTTCATTCTAACAACTGCTGAAGCTTGTCACAGCACAGTCATTAACACCTGGAGAATTTTTTTTTTGCAAGTGTTCCCCAGAACAACTTCAACCTAATACTGACAGTTGGTGATAGAGAGTTCACTTATTTCTCATGCTAATTAAGGAAGAATCCCAACAACTCCATGAGGAGAGAATGTGGGCAAAGTACCAGAATATAGGGATATTTGCTCTCACATAATGAACTCAAAACATGAACTTGGGAAATAAGAATATAAATTCCAAAAAGAAGAATCTTTGAAAGTTTTCAGATCTGTGGCATGCTGTGGAGTATAGTGTTATTGTACAATGGAGCTACAGGAGCGGTGTCTGAGAAAAGAAGCAAATGAGAGCTTGAGTGAAGAGGAAAGAGAGAGAGAGAGAGAGAGAGAGAGAGAGAGAGAGAGAGAGAACCAGGATTTGTTTTCTTATCTGCCTCCCAGCTGCGAATAACCTTCAATTCATTCTTCACAGAAAATCAAGAAAGGGAAGACACTAACATTTGTTTGAACAAATACTATCCGCTAAGTAATCTATGTATATATTCTTTTTTTTTTTTTAATTTATTTATTTATTTATTTTTTAATATATGAAATTTACTGTGGTTTATATGTATATATTCTTTATAGAATGTCATATTTACACAACTCTTTGAGTCAGGTAATATAAACATTCAGATAAGGAGGTGAGTAACAGTAAGCATCACAAGTAGAACTTATTTAAAGTCAGAGCTTATGCCATAAGGTCAAACTGCCTCTCATTGATGGAATGTTATTGTAATGACCTAATGATTTTCAAAAGTTACAGAGTGAGGACTTGTAGTTTCCAATTTGACACATAAAAAACTTGAAAGTCTTCACTCTCATCTTCACAACAAGAGAAAACCCGAATAAACTAAAAACCAACAACTCTTCTTAAATCCACTAAAGAATTGTGGTCAAAGGACACAATGCTGTCATCCAAACAGTAGAGACACGCAGATAAAGAGCATCACAGCTTACCAGGCCTAGAAGCCCAGGAGCAGATTCCTGCAGCTAGAGCCGGTACCAGAAGGAACACTTAAACTATACTTACATTGACTGGAGGATCAATGTGGACTAGCTTGGGAGTTAAAAATTGGGGGGCAGTCTTGAGGGACCCCATAGTTTTGTAAATTTTACCTCCAAGAGCTCCACAAGGTTCTCACCGTGAAGATGGGAGAAAAAAAATCTCCTTGTGCTTCTGGCAGGAATATGGTAAAAAATAATAATAATAACCATTTTTTTAATATCCCCAGAATTCTATGTTCTCTTTAACAATGCCTGTCTTTAAGAAAAGAAAACACAGGGGCGCCTGGGTGGCGCAGTCGGTTAAGCGTCCGACTTCAGCCAGGTCACGATCTCGCGGTCCGTGAGTTCGAGCCCCGCGTCAGGCTCTGGGCTGATGGCTCGGAGCCTGGAGCCTGTTTCCGATTCTGTGTCTCCCTCTCTCTCTGCCCCTCCCCCGTTCATGCTCTGTCTCTCTCTGTCCCAAAAATAAATAAAAAACATTAAAAAAAAAAATTTTTTTTAAAATAAATAAATAAAAAAGAAAAGAAAACACAGTACCAAAGACTAACACACTTAGGTTTCACCAAAGTCTAACTTGTCTGGAGGAAGGAAAGTACCCAACTCCAGCCTGTTTTAGCCTTCCTGGCTCACCTAAGTACCCTCCACTGTCGCCCAGGGCAGGGTAGTGGGGGAAGGTGGGGTGGTGGAGACAACTGGAACAGGGACTGAGAAACACTGTGAAGGTCACAGCCCAGGAACATACTTGACTAAAATACTAAGATGTAATCATCTAACCACCTAAATAATACTTAACCACCTAACTACCTACATCAACAGGGCTCCTATGTGATAATAGAAAATTACAGCTGAAAAACTGCAATCTCCAGACTCTGTTTAACAAAAGGTCTCTAAATAAACCCAAAACAATGGGAGAGAAAAAAAGCAAAAATACTAGAAGAAATTTTAGCCTCTGATATTATAGCTACAGAAGACGGTAAACACAGCTGAATTCCTAACCAGATAAACATAAAAATGTCACACTAAAGGACTATTTACTCCAGTTTCTTTTACCTAGTACATCATGTAGGACTGGCAACAAAAAATTTCAAGTCATACTAAAAGGCAAAAAATTATCTGAAGAGATAATGCAATCATCAAGTCCAGGTTCAGATGTGGCTGAAAATTTATAATTATCAAACTTGGAATTTTTAAATTATGATTAAATTCTAGGGGCTCTCCTGGAAAAAGGAGGCGGCATGCAAGAACAGATATGTAATGGAAGCAGAGTGATGGAAACTCTAAGAAGAATCAAAAAGGAATCTTAGAAATAAAAAACAATGTGATAGGAATGAGGAATGCTTTGATGGGCTTTATCAGTAGACTGGATATGGCCAAAGAAAGAGTGATCTTAAAGAGGTTAACAGAAACTTCCCAAGTGGAAAAACAAAGAGAAAAAGGAATGGGAAAAAAAAAACAAAACAAAACTGGAATATCCAAGCAGTGTGGAACATTTACAAAAAGTGCACCTTACATGCAAAGGATATACCAGAAGGAAGAGAAAGAGAGAAAGAAACAGGTGAAATATTAAATACAAATGGCTGGGTATTTTCCAAAATTAACGACGGACAGAAAACCACATCTCCAGGATAATCTCTGAATGAGGTGCTAAATAAATATATTTTAAAAAATTACACCTAGCATATTATATATAAATTTCAAAAAACCAAAGACAAAGGAAAGCCTTGAAAAGAAGCCAGGTTTGTGAAGTGGAGGGGGTCGGGGGGACACTTCACCCACAGAGGAACAAAAATACGAGTCATATCACACTTCTTCAGACACCATGCAAGCAAGAGGAGAGTAGAGTGAGATATTTGAAGTTCTAAAAGATTAAAAACACACTAGAATTGCATAACCAGCAAAATTATCCTTCAGAATTAAAGAAGAAATACTTTGTCAGACAAATATTAAGGAAATTTGTCAGCAGAATTGATTTGCAAGATATGTTAAGTTCTTCCTAGAAAAGAAAAAAAATATATAGGTCAGAAAATGTTATGGCTCAGATCTATGTTAAAGGGGAAAAAAAGAGCATTAGAGAAGTAATAAATGAAGATATTTTTTTTTTCTTATTCTTAATGGAGCTGATAGCAGTTTGTTTAAAATAATAACAGCACAATGTATCGGGTGATGCTCATGGATAAGGGAAATAAATTACAGCAATGTAATAATGGATGAGAGGGAAGAATTGGGAATACTCTGTAATGAGTTGCCTACACTACCAGGGAAGCAGTACAGTGCTACTGAAAGTGTACCTGAAGTGTAAATGAATATTGCAACTTTAGACAACCATTAAAAGAATTAAAAGTCACAGAGTATGTGTGAGAGAATCTTCCTCTTCCTTCCTCTCAATACTGTCCAACTTGCTTTTCTGCATCTAGGTTCCTGAACTCTGACATTTCGAAAATGCAATACGTTTTTTACTTTAGTCAAAGTGAAAAAACAGGAAGGCAAAAAAATATTCCAGGGACAATGGATTTTGAGATTATCCATCAGAAGAGTGCTCAGAAAAAGTTCCCTTCTTGGAACAGACTGCTCTGCAATGTGAACATGCAACCTAGAGATTTTTGATCGCAGATGAAGCATGCTGATTAATCAAAAGCCTGTGCCTATCTGCCATTTTCAGTAATAATAACAAGACAATCAGTGAGGTTAAAGCAATGGTTGCTGCAGTAGATGAAGAAATCAGCATGTCATTACACAAAATGTTTCCTTGTCTTTTTTTTTAATGCTCATTCTTTCAACCATTAAGTCATATCTCCATGAGCTTCAAAGTAAAATTATGAAAAAAAAATGGGAAGTGTAAACTGTACACTGTTTAAATATCCATTTCAGAAGAATGAGGCTACAAGGTGGAGAAAAATAAGCAAGTTATGCCCTTAAAGGAGATACGTGATCGCTATTTGTTTCTCTTTCTAGCCAAACCAAATATGAGTTGGACAGATTCACACATGTTACTCTATTGGTATTGAAATGAGTATTTCAATTATCATTCCCTCCAATCTCTAATCAGAAATCCAATCTGTTCTTTTAGAAAAAGCTCCTGGCTTAAAATTTTTTAATCTCTGCAAAACTGTTTTACACCCACATTGTTTTCTTTAATAGCTCCATCCTCTTAACTGCTAAAGTGTTATGTGTATTTATGTAAGGCTTGGAGTGCATCATGCATTATGCATCCCGCTGTTAGCTTCAGGGCAACAGGGGCAGTGCTCCATGAATGCAAGGGCATCTATTGAAAGTTTATGGATGATTTGGCATCTTTTCTCCAAATTAGTAATGATTTTCAAGCAGAAAAAAAAAAAAATAGATCCCGATGTGAGAAGAGAAAACATTATGAAAAGGAGACAAAAGTAAAACTGTCTCCCCAGGCCTTTGATTCCAAAATATGTCACCACTTTTTTATCTTGAATTTTAGATTTCATTGCAGTCAGGTTCCAAGTATCATATTCCTGGGCCCACCTAGTAAACCTCAGATGGTGAACCACTCTTAATCTTCTCGCCTTTCTGGTGTGAGTTACTATAATTTCTGCAAAAGCCTCCTACCTGGTCTCCCTGCTTCTCTCTTTGCCCCATAGACTATCCTGCAAGAATAATTCTTGTTAACACACAAGGCAGACCTCTGCTACAGCCTTCCACAGCTCCAGCGTGAGGACACAACCAAAACCTTCCAAAGGCCTATGAGTCCTTGCATGATGCTCCCCACCTTTTCTTCTTCTTCCTGCTCCTCATTTACCCTGCTCCAACACTCTAGTCATTACTGTTTCTAGAGCACAATGGGCACATTTTGAATCAGGGCCTTTGCACAGATTATTACCTCTGCCAGGAAAGCTCATTACCCATATAACCTAAGTGGCTAATTTCCCGACCTCTTTTAGGATTTTACACAAATGTCACCATCCTTGTGATGCCTACTTTGAATTCTTTATCTAAAATTGCCATTCTTCCCCCACACTTGCATTTTTGGTGCCCTGTATTCTGATCCTATTTTCTTTGTGTTATTTATTTGTTTGTTCTTATCTGTGTCCCCCAGCTATAATGTAGGAGTCACAAAAGTGGAAATACTTGGATTTTGTTAGTTGATATCCCCAGCACCTAGAATACTACCCAGCACACCCTGGGCACAAAAAGAAATATTTATGGAATCAAATTGCTAAATTTCTTGACACCTTCCCCACCAACCTATTCCCCAGCACCACTCTCCCTGTACTTTCAGTATTTTGCCAAACACACAATCTCACAGATGATGGCGGGGGGGGGGGGGGGGGGGAGAGTCTTTTAAATTCTTATTGCGTGCTATATTTCTGATAAATCATAACTGTTTGGTTGATGACCATAATAACAGATAATATAAGCAATGTATTTAATTTTTTCTCAAATGAGCAACAGAGCGTAAACCAATGTAAATTGCTCACAATTTATATTTCCACCCACTGCATTTCTTCTGATAAGAACCAGAGATCAACAATCCTTTTATATAGTAGAATCCATCACCAATTGAGGCCAAAAAATTGGGCTTTTGAAAAACATGAATCAAGTAGAATGTTACTGGGGCATTTTGCTCTACCACATATTTAAGCTTTCTGTTAATACTAATAATAGCTGACATTTCTTTGATTCTGAAAGAATCATGGCATTGAGTCATCTCGGGCACAAAGCAGCAGGTTTTTTTTCACTGTCATCAATTGTCAGAGACGTGTCAGTTTTAGAACACTGGATGACAGACTCGTATCCTTTTGCATCCTCTGAGTATGTCAGTTTTATTTCCACATATTGCTGATTACCTAATTTTCACTTGTATACGTATTGGAGATGTTATGGTTGATGTTATGTGCAGAATACTAAATTCTAACTTGGTACTCATTTGGGAACCTAAAACTTCAAAATAAATAGCAGTGGGACTTCCCAGAATCTTTTCTGAAGGTCCTGGCAAAGTGTTTCTTGGTCCATCCACACTGTGTCATGTGTAGTTGAGACAGCAATTCACATTAAGAAATACAACTGTTTCTCTTAGCCTATAAATTCTAGATTTTACTCCTTGACAAAAAGCACACTACTTATACTCTTTAGAAAGCAGGAAGTCATTCTTAGTCTGCTCCAGACTGGCACTAGACTTGCAGCAGACATATAGCTCTTCAACCTCCTCCAGCTAATAATACAGCACTGTCAGAGAGCGAACTAGAGTTTGTCATGTCTCCTTTTAGTTGTCAACGTTGGCATGATCACATCTGGCATGCTTTCTACTGTTCCAAAGATTTCCCCCACTTATTACCTTTATGTAGCTTTATAAAAGCCCTGTAAAAAGATAGGATACATCTGGGGCGCCTGGGTGGCTCAGTTGGTTAAGCGTCCAATTTCGGCTCAGATCATGATCTCAGTTTGTGGGTTTGAGCCCCGCATTGGGCTCTGTGCTGACAGGTCAGGGCCTGGAGCCTGCTTCAGATTCTGGGTCTTCCTCTCTCTCTGCCCCTCCCCCACTTACATTTTCTCTCTCTCTCTCTCTCTCTCTCTCTCTCTCAAAAATAAATGAATATTAAAAGAAAAAGATGTGATATGTCTTATTCCCCAAATGTTTTGTGAAAAGAAAGTAAGACTTTAAAAGGTCAAATGATTTCAGGGGCGCCTGGGTGGCTCAGTTGGTTAAGTGCTGCCTTCAGCTCAGGTCATGATCTCTTGTTTGTCAGTTCGAGCCCCACATCTTGTCAGGCTGGGTGCTGACAGCTCAGAGCCTGGATCCTGCCTCTGTGTCTGCCCCTCTCTCTGCCCCTCCCCTCCCCCCCCCGTCTCTCTCTCAAAAGATAAACATTAAAAATTTTCAAAAAAAAAAAAAAGGTCAAATGATTTCCAGAAGGTCAAAATTTGAGGTAATTTCATTTTAGGGAAACAATCCTGATGCTCTGCCTTTCAGCTCTAGTCTTCCAAATATTATTCTACATGTTGCACAGTATACACGCAGAGTCATTCCTATGATAAAACATGCATTCAGTGAGAAATCTGAAACGCCCTCTATGCTTCCATCTGCATTTGTTTAATCTTGTCCTTTATGCATCTCCACTATTACTGCTGGTTGTCCCCAAGAGGATTTCACATGTGGTCTCTAACAACCCATATTCATATTCATCTGCCATAGGGGTCTTCTCAGCCTGTACTGGGCGACTCCATGCCCACTGAGCAGGGCACCGTCTCCATGTGTACTCAGCTAATGCTTCTCTAAGGGATGACTATCCTACTGAGCCTGTAATGCCCAATGACAGACCAGCATCCTGCTGCTTCCCATTGGTCCTCATTGGCCATATTCTCTGCAGAAATGGGAAGAATGGTCCTTGTCCACAGGGCTCTGACCTAACGCATATCAGATTGGTTACAGAAGACCCCTTGTCTTTTTCTCTTCCTTAGTCTCCCTTTTCTCTTACCCTAAATATATGAAAAGATGCTCAACATCATTAATCATTAGGAAAATGTAAATCAAAACCACAATGAGATATCACCTCACACCCAGTGGAGTGGCGTATTATGGGGAAAAAAAAAAAGGCTAGTCAGAATATGAAGAAATTGGAATTCTGCACGTTGCTTGCTGATAGAATCTAAAAAGGCATGGTCACTGTGGAAAACAATGTGGGGGGTTCCTCAAAATACTTAACATAGAATCACCATTTGATCTAGCAATTCAACTTCTGAATAAATATAAAAGAGAACTGAAGGGTGCCTGGGTGGCTCAGTTGGTTAAGCATCCTACTGTTGATCTCAGCTCAGGTCATGATCTCATGGTTCGTGAGATCGAGTCCCGCATCAGGCTATGGGCTGACAGCTGGGAGGAGCCTGTTTGGGATTCTCTCTCTCTCTCTCTCTCTCTCTCTCTCTCTCTCTCTCTCTCCCTCTCTCTCTGCCCCTCCCTTACTCATGCACATGTGTGTGTGCATGTGAGCACACTCTCACTCTCTCTCTCAAAATAAATAAATAAACTTTAAAAGAGAGAATTGAAAGCAAGGACTTAAACAGGTATTTGTATATTTTTATTCAAACCAGCATTATTCACAATAGGCAAAGAGTGGAACAACTCTAATGTCCAGTAGTAAATGAAGGGATAAACAAAATGTTGTATATACATAAAATGGAATATGTTTAACCTCCAATAATCATGAAATTCTGATCCATGCTATAACATGAAAGAACCTTGAAGACATTATACTAAAATAAGCCAGACACATAAGGACAAATATTGTATAATTCTACTTGTGTAGAATGACACTTAGAGTTGTCAAATTCATAAAGACAGTGCAATAGTGGCTACCAGGGGTGGGAGGGAATGGTGAGTTGGTATTTAATGGGTGCAGAATTTGAGTTTTGGAAGATGAAAACTGTTCCGGTCATAGATAGTGGTGATGATTGAACAACAATGTGATGCATTTAATGTCCTTAACCAGTATATTTAAAAATAGTCAGTATGGTAGACTTGGTTATATCTACATCTAGATCTATAAATATAACCAAAATTAAAAATTAAAAAAAAAACACAGTTCTGATTGTCATCCATTGTATAATTTAGTTTCCATTCAACATGCCCCCCCAAACCTTACACCACCAAGCCTATCTCATCCTGTGCCCATTAGGCTTACTTCTGTACCCCAAAGGGATCTTGTTGCAGTTACTAGAACATACCTTTGGTTTATCATGGTCTTTCTATATTTTATTTCTTTTAGATGAACTATTCTACTACATTTAGACTTTCATACTTTTACTGGAACTGTATTACATATATACTTATTTGTGCTTTGAAAATTTACAAAATGTATGTAATAGTGTTAAATATATATTTGCCACTTGTTTTTCATACAAGTTGCATTTTATCTTATGCATTTCAGCTTTATCTCCATCTGAGATACTTCATTCATTTTAATTACTATATAGAATTTTATTGCAGTAATACACTAGAGTTAATTTATCTGTCTCCCTACTGAAGGAAATCCATTTATTTTCCCTCCGGTTACATATTTCGATTTCCAGATAAACTTCTGAAAGAGTTTGTCTAGAGTACTACAAGTAGAAGCAAAACTGATGGACATTAAAATATGAGATAGGAGCATCTTCAACTTGATTATTTTGCAAAATTGAGTTTTGTGGTAGTTATAATTTATGATCTCCTAAGCAACCTATAAAAATGATCATTTTACTGCATCTTTGCCAGCAACTAGCCTTATAGATTTTTAAAACACTTTTCTTCCCAATCTGAAAGGTGAGAAATTATATAATGTTGTTGTAATGTACATTTCACTGATCAACAGTAATGATGAGCATCTTGTAATATGTGTATTTGCCTTTTGGATTCTTATGTAAATTGATCGTTCAGAACTTTGTCCCCTTTTCCAATTGTATTGATTTGTCCTTACTAAGCTTTAGAAGTTCTTTGTATATTCTGATTAAATATCTTTTACTGTCTGTGTGTGTTAATATCTTGGTAAATACATCACTTGTATTCCTACTATGTATATAATAGTTTGGCTATAGTTTTCAAAGAACAATCTAGCCATATTTGTACATATTTATAGTTTGTGCTTATTGGGTCTTATTTGTTTTCTATGTTAGATTCACAATGATATTTTCCTATATTTGTATAAGAGTGCAAAAGTTTGATTATTGTGGATAGAGTGAGGTACAGACCTACTTTATTTCCATATGAGTATCCAATTATCACAATACTATTTTTAAATGTCCCATATTCTCCTCTAATGTGATATAGTTACTTCCTGATTACGTGGTTCCCAAATATACGTGGGAATTTGTATATAGATTCTCTACTGCTTTCCTTTGGTGTGTTTATCTAGCTCTGCAATATATCATGGTGTTTCAAATACTTTTGCTTTAATTAAATCTTGATATACTGTAAGTAAATTCCTTGTTCATATTTTTTCTTCATTGCCTTGAATAATCTTAGCCTTTACTCTTCTATGAATATTAATACCTACTTCTAATTCTCTGATATATTTTATTAGTTGCAATAGTTTCTAGATTCTCTTTGATTTTATACACAATTTTATTACTTGTAAATAATAAATTACCATGTCCTTTTTCTTTCTTTTTATTTCACTTGATTTGCTCAACCCTCCAGTAAAATGATGACTAGTAATGAAGAAATGGAGTTGTTTTTTTTTTTTTTTATTGTCCTTAACTTTAAGGGAATTTATCTAATGCTTCACCAGTGAGTACAATATATTTTACCAGTTTGATTAAATATCTATTATCAATTCAAAGAAATTCTGTTCTAGCACTATGTTTGTTAACACTTTATGTCACAGATGGATATTGAATTTTATAAAAAGCTGTTTTTCTCTCATGTATTCGTTTTTCCCCTTTAATTTGATAATATGATGAATTGCTTTAATAGATTTTCAAAATTAAATCATCCTTGCAGACTGAAATAAATATTTCTTAGATTTCTAAAACATTGCTGAATTGAATTTTCCTCTATTTTATTTAGGTTTATTACATCTATGTTTATGCATGAAAGTGGTACATAATTTAGGTTACTTGTATTGTCCTCGTTTGGTTTTGGATCAGATTATATTAGCATTATAAAATTATCTGAGAAGCATTCTAATATAGAATAGGTTTGTCTATTTTTAGAAGATTTCATACAGTTTCCTGAGGCTGGGAGGTATTTTAATCGTAGAGGGGTGGAGAAATCGTGAACTACTTATTCAATTTCTTTGATGGTTTCAGGCCCTTCTAATTTTATGTTAGTTTTAAAGCACTGTTTCTATAAAATATTGAGTTGATATAAAATAGATTCATCACTTGATAGGTAGGAGGCATAATATCCTCCTGTTTCCTATCTTATAGCAGCCCTTGGTATAGTTGGTCAGTCCTTCCTCAGGCTTCCAAGCTCCTGTTTGCTATTGTCCCTTTAGCTCTCTAGCTGCCCTGTGTAGTCTCCATTCCCCTCATCTACCTGATGTTTTCACGTGGAGTGCCCCAGTGATCAGCCCTAATATCTTTTTAGATGACACTCATTTTCAGGTGATTTCATCTAGCCTCACGCATTTATATTTTCACTTCAGACCTTGTTCTTGAGCCCTGACCCATATTCCAACTGGCTACTTAGTATCCCCATCAGGATATTCAATAAGCATCTCAAAGTTAAAATGTCAGAGCAGCTGTCCTGATTTCACCCGCCTAGCCACTCTTCTTGCAGTCTTCTCCCTCAGCTAACAGCAACTCCACCTCAATTACAGCCTTGGGACAGACACTGAGCCAGAGATCCCAGAGAAGCCCTACCTAGATTCCTGACTTACAGAAACTGTAAAATAGTTAATATACATTGTTCTAAGCTACTACGTTTTAGGATGTTTTATGTAGCAATGGATAACTAATATAAAGTATATTCCAACATTTTTCTTTTTCCTATTCTTTGAAAGAACTTGTACAAGATTAATGTTTTTTCTTTCTTAACAGTCTGGTAGGCTTTACATGTAAAGCCATCTGTCCTGGGGCTTTCTTTTGAGAGAGATTTATAATTATAGTTTCAAAATGTCTTTAATAGTCATATTAACTATTTCTCCTAGTGACAGATTTAGTAAGTTTTCTTTTGCCTTATGTATCAGATGCTTAGAAATTGCAGCTCTAGGATGAATGTACAAAAAATTATACTAATTGAAAAGATGATGAAGGCAATAGTTACGGCTGTCTTAAAGATACTGTATCATAAATGGAAGAAAGTCAAGACTGGTGCTGATCAGAGCTCTTCAACTTTCTTAAGCCTCTGGTCTTTCTCTTTTTTTTAACTACAACTCAATTATAAGTATATACAACTGTACTAGTCAGTGTTCTCCAGAACCAGAACTGATATGCATGCATATTCATATATTCTTCATGTTTACATAGAAGGTGATAAGACTTGATTCAAAATTCAACCAGAAACCTGAGTTGGCATTTAACAAATAGCTTAATATATATTATATTCTTATAAAATAGGTAAGTGTTGGAAGTTTTACACATTTATGATATAGGCCTTGTTAATAGTATATCTACTGCATTATAATTGCTCTTTAAATTTTGTATCATTTATCAAAAGGGTCAAAGTATGGGTCAAGTGACTCATTTATTGAGTAAGAAGGGTTCGATTATAAAGAATGTTAAAGAGTATATCTTTGGAGGGGGGCCAGGGTGGTTCGTCGGTTAAGCATCCAACTTTCGATCTTGGCTCAGGTCATGATCCCACAGTTCGTGAGTTTGAGCCCCACATCAGACTCTGCTCTGATGGTGTGAAACTTACTTGGGATTCTGTCTCTCATTCTCTGTGCCCCTCCTGCACTTGTGCACGCTTTCTCTCTCTCTCTCAAAATGAATAAATAAATATAAAACAAAAAATTTTAAATAAATAAGAAAAAAAGTACATCTTTGGGTACCTTGTAACTATAATTTTGAGCATTTCTCTAATTGTACAAAAACATTTTCACTAGTTTAAATCAGAATCATTTTATCTGTAAGGATTTGAGCATGAAAGAATAAAGAAATAATAAAGAAATTAATTAATTCATTAATTAAATCGCCTTTCCTGCAATTCAAAGGACCCTTGATTCTTTAAATAGTAATAATAATTTGGTAAACACTTCACCAGCTTAGAAGTTCTTGAAGTACCCCAGAACATTTTTATCTTAGTTTCCTAATCTCTGTAAAATCTTTCCCAATAAAGAAAAAGGAGGACGCCTGGGCAGCTCAGTCAGTTAAGCGTCTGACTCTGGATTTCAGCTCAGGTAATCATCTCAAGGTTCATGAGTTCAAGCCCCTTTCAGACTCTATGCTGACAGTGCAGAGCATGCTTGAGATTCTCTCTCCCTCTCCCTCTCTCTCTCTGTCCCCCGTTTGCTCCTTCACTTTCTCTCTCACAAAATAAATCTTAAAAAACTTAAAAAAAAAAGAAAAAGAAAAAAAAAATTCAGATAGGACACTACCTAAGTAAATAGCCTTACATAAGTACTCATAAGACCTGAGGAAAACAATAGCAGATGACCAACTGTCAGATTTAAACAAGTTTCCTAGCTAGAAGGTCTTTAGTTACTTCTACTTATAATAGTATATGACCCTTTATCTCACAGTAATTCTGTGGGAAAATCACCTAAGTATCTAGAAGGAAAGAAATTGATGAAAGTTAAAGATACAGCATGAATTATAAACTACCAGAGACCCTGTGTTTCTTCTCCTTTAAAGAAAATGCTGTATTTGTGAACTAAATGGACTATGACCATTTTCATAAGCAGACCTCATTTCCCCTTATAAACCAGATAACCTGACAGAAATCTCAGAAACAGAGATATAATGTATTTTCAGAAGAAAACAGTACTATATTTATTTTCATGAACTCTGAGGTCACTAGAGAGGACAGAAGGTTCTGATATTGATGTCAAGGTACTGGTGTTAATGGACAGGAACGGGATGGTGCCACACTATTTTTCCAAGTCAGAATCTTAGATGGTACTGTGACACAGTGGACTTCAACCCTGATGTGTGTAAAAATAACTTCAGAACTCTGCTGATGTATTCATTAGATATAAAAGTTTTACTTTATCTTTCAAAGATAAAATAAAAGATAAAGTAAAACTCCTTTTTCTACCACTCCTCCCCACTGCAACCATGACTATCATGAACACGCAAGTAGAAACATTAACAAACACCCAACATATTCACACATGTTTCTTGGTCCAAAGATTTGGATGAAAGATTTCTTCCAGACAGGGTTCTGCAGCTTTGTGATTCTTTTAGAAAGGGGTAGTGTGAACTCATCGTATAGGCCAGTGGCTATTTATCTAGAGAATATATTACTATTTAAGACATCTTGTACATGACCGACTTAGTTAATACATACGGATCTGTCTTAACAGAAGTGTTCTTGCCATTACCATCATCATAAAAGATCATGCCATTCTCCTCTTCAAAATCACTCATTTTTCTCCCTCCATTATTTTAAGTTAACCTAAGTTATTTCATGGTAACAGCAAAGAACTTTGCATGCTAAGTTGGTCTCTTGCATGTGTTTTTTTTTTGTGGTAGTTTAATCTCTCTTTATTTTTACATCACGGTCTGCCTGTCTACAGCCCTTCAAACTTAAAGCAACTTGGCACACTTTCACAATTGTTTCTTTAAGCACATCTTATACATCACCAAGATTTATTTTTATTTTTGTGACGATAATACAGCCACATGGTAAAAATTCAAATAGAATTGGCGATCTTATCCATAAATGTAAGATTTTTCCATCTCAGCCTTTCTTAGACTTATTGCTTAAAGGCAACCTTTATTTTTATTATTATTATTAATTTTAGTTCTCTGGCAGGTATTCCCTATTTCATAAGCACATGCTTTCACTTCTATTTCTTGATTTATCAATTTTAAGTATTTATCACCCCCATGATGTGAAACAAGATTTACCTTCACTTATGCTGACACTCAATCCTTCTATTCTCTTCCCAGTGTTTAACTATTTTAAATATAGATCATCAAAAGCCATATCCCTGGGATACTCTAAAAAATGTTCCTAGTTTCAATATCAAATGTGTATTCACCTTTAGGTAATCAACTGTCTAAAATCAGACTACAATTTGTTTGCAAGATATTCGTAAAGAGATTTTCAAAATGTTTTAATCACTTTCTCATTTTGGGGAGGCATTTCACATTTATCCTTCATTAAATCAGATTAAGCTTTTATTTTCTTTTTTGTCTAAGAAACATCTATCTCAGAGCACGTGGCTCCCAGACACTTCCTTCATTTCTCTTCTTTGCTAGACCAACTCATTCCTGCATCACCTGTCTTTGGTTTCTTGGTTTATTTTGTCCTTTTGCTAGAAGTACATCTAATAACTTGTCAGGTAAACAGTTAACAGAAGGTAGACTATCAAAATTCCTGAATGTCTGAATATGTTGTTCTTTTGTCCTTTCACTTAGTGATAATTTGGCAGTGTAGAGTATAGAAATTTACACAATTATTATCCCTCAAAACACTCAAAACTCCATTGTCCATTGTCTATGGTATTCCCTGTTGCAGATGAAAATTTGATGGCAGTATTTTTTCATTCCTTTGTTTCTTGATTATTTCTTGCCCCATGTTGGAAGCAGTGCAATCTCCTTATTGATGCTTTGCTGAAATTCAAAATATATACATTTATTTGTGGTTATTTTCATTCATTGTGCTAAAAGGGCATTTGGTAAGCCTTTTCCATCTGAAGACAATATCATGTGCTTCTTCAGTTCTAGGAAATAGTTCCTTAATATTCCTTTAAAATTTTCTTTCTCTTCACTGTTGTTACTGTATCTCTTCCTTTTATATTCTCAATCCATGTCTTTTTATTCTATATGATGAGAACATGTATTTTCAAAATAAAATGGACTTTATCTAGTTGAATTAACTCCTCCAAAAGAAACCTTATATTTGCAAGGCTAAAATTCATTAGAGAAAGACATTCTAGTTGTTTTTATATGGTGTGTTTGCCACGAAGCAAATACTAATCACCTGTATTTTTGATGTATGAGTGAGACAAGCTTATTGGGTCTATTACAGCTGTCTTTCCCACTAATTATTTTTTTTCCAGAATAAATTCTCACTCATCCTGTCTGCTACTTTTGTGGTCTCCTAGTCTATGGTGTTCTATAGCCTCGCAAAGAACGCCCACCTCCCCACATAAATACCACTTAAATTGCAATTTGTCTCATCTGCCACTCATGACCACTTGATTTCCATTTCTACAGAAATTAATTGGTAATTTTCATTAAATTTTACGTGGTGTTACAGAATGACTGCTTTCTTGGCACCTAAACATTTGTTTCAGTGAGATATCAATAGGGAATAAAAACAAATGTACATGCCCTATTTACCCATATTAATTAGCTATTTTCTAACATCTCTAATAACTATTTGTTAAGATACTGGGAATAAATTTATTTTTATATGAGGATATCTTTACTGTAAAAGTCAGGCTGTACTTAAAAATAAATAAATAAATAAATAAATAAATAAATAAATAAATAAAGTCAGGCTGTGCTTATAAATAAATAAATAAATAAATAAATAAATAAATAAATAAATAAAACATTTATCAAATTTTTAAAAGATGCCAGACACTGTAGATAGTAGATTCAGATGCACTGTAGGTTGAAATGTATTAGGCAAACAACAGAGTTCTCAGACACAAACACAGAGGAGTATCTGTAATCTTGATATACTTAAATATTTCTTATTCCAAAAATTAAAAGTGCCAATCATTAAAAAAAAAAAAAAGTTAACATATTAAAATCTAGGAATGTTGTTAATCAGGACACTATTAAGAAAGTTGAAAGGTAACCCGCATCACGGAAGGAAAATAGACTGCATATAGATTATTTAAAGAAGTATAAATTGGAAGCCTGGGTGGCTCAGTCAGTTAAGCATCTGACTCTTGATTTCCACTCAGGTCATGATCTCGGGGTTGTGGGATCAAGCCGTGCACTGGGCTCCACATGCTGAGCGTGAAGCCTGCCTGGGATTCCTTCTCTCCCCCTCTCTCTGCTTCTCTCTCTCTTTCTCTGTCTGTCTCTCAAAATAAATAAATAAACATTAAGACAAATAAAGAACTATACATATTAAAAAAAGAAAAAAGAAAATGGTCAAAAGACTTGATTAAAAAAAAAGATATCCAAATGACAACAACAAAAACAATAAAGAAGAAGGACGGGAAAAGGAAGGAGAGGAAAGAAAGGGTAATTATTTTCAATAGTTGTTAGAGAATACAAATTAAAACCACAGCAGATACACTACATACCTACTAGAATAACTGGATTGAAACACACAAGTCTTGATGAGGACATGGAGCAAAGGGAAAGGACACTCTGCCTGAGGGAGAACAAGTTAGAAATCACTTTAGACAAATGT
Organism: Neofelis nebulosa; assembly: GCF_028018385.1. Taxonomy (NCBI): domain Eukaryota; kingdom Metazoa; phylum Chordata; class Mammalia; order Carnivora; family Felidae; genus Neofelis; species Neofelis nebulosa. Next base: position 90,808,325 of record NC_080783.1, on the reverse strand, counting down.
GGCAGAATCTGTTAAATCTGACCACACACATACCCTGTAGCTCAGCAATGCCATTCTTAGGTATATACCTGGCATGACATTTCCTCATTAAACAGTCTATATTAAGCGTTCACAGAAGCACTATTTTTTTTAGGCCTAACCTGAAACTATTCAAATAATTCAAATACTCAAATGTAGACTGGAAAGAAAAAATTATGGTATATTCATATGATATACACATGATATATACATCTACATATGATATGCATATTCATGTGATTATTACATAATACTTCATAAAAAAGAATCCAGACACAAAAGACTACATGGTATATCATTCCATATATGTGTATTTTCTATAAACTGTAAAAAGTACAGTAACAGGCAAAATTCATCTATGCTATTAGATGAATAGCATCCCAGTGTCGGGGGAAATCAGGGCTCTTATGAGGATTGGCAATGTTCTATTTCTTGATCTAGACACTGACTCCATAAATGTGTTCCTTTGTGAAAATGTGTTGGTACAAAGTGTATACTTGTCTGTGTGCTTATGATGTTTCAATAAAAAGTAACAAAAATAATTCAAGTAGGGATGGGAAAAGAAGAGGACTAAGTATTAAATAAACTGGGTTATATATTAATGATTGTTGAAATGTGTGATGGGTATATAAGAGTTCCTCCTACTGTTCTCCCTACCTCTAAGTGTTTGAAACTTTCCCTAATAAAAAGGTTAAAAAATAAATAAGTTAAAAGAAAAAAAAAACACTAGAGGTCTTTCTTACTTGCAGGAATATCTGCAATTTAATACCACTACTAAACAACCTCTGGAAAAGTAAACATTAGAACATGATGTTTACTGTATATTCCAAGTGCCTGTAACAGTGCATGACATATAGTAGTCACTCAGTAAATACTTGCTGAATGAAATAATGATTGAATCTAAAAGGACACACAGTTTAGATAATTACACTGTGGCGGTAAGACATAATAAAAATGCCAAACTCTAGGAGATTTTGGTTGTGTTGTAAAAGTGCAGAAAAGATAAAATATGGCTTTTATTTATTCAGGTTCTACATTCTTTCTCACAGGATTTGAAATCTAAATAACTTCCTTAAATAAAAATAAGCTCCCTGTGATGTAGGTAACAATGTTTTTCTTTTGTGTGAAGTAAATGCTTCCCCTTTACAATCCTCTCTAAGCCACTCATTTCTTTGTGCTTTCTTCCATCACAAACATGGGCCCTTTCACTCCACGTAGCCAGTAGGATATTTCATTTAAATACACTGTGAGCTACTAGTTCCAAGGGCTGAGAGTATATTTGAATTTCCACAGTATTTGATTTTCTTAAGATGACAATCAGCTTTTGGAATATTTACATTATTTTATGCAAAACAATTTTGGTTAAATATGTAACTTCAGATTTCCTGTTTCTCATAAAATAAACACCCAATAAGCTTATCTCTTTTAAAATGTTAACAGAAAATCCCCCAAAATAACAAATCCCTCTAAGAAATATTTGTTTGGTAGTTTATTTATATTTCAGTTGATCCTGAGATTTAAAACGACAAGTTATGAGTTCTACTTCAAGTATATTTCACATTAGTTATAAAGATCTATAAAACACTTGGGTACTGAGTTGCTCAGTTTCACTTCCAATACTATATGCCTTAATTCATTTTTCTCATCTATATAAATAAAATACCTCTAGATTATGATTATCGTATAAATATCAATAAATAGATTTTAAAAATTAAATATATGAATGCAACTATAAGCTTCTTAAAGTTTCAAGTTAGGTATTTCAGATTTTTGAGGTGTAACATATATGGTATTTATACAAATGTTAACATCAATAATGACCTAACAAAACAGCGGATTTGGACCCAAATTGAAGAGTACTCTACTCCAAATCAAGCTAATAAAAGAGATCTGACATTTCAAAGATCTAAAATGAAATCTTAAGCTATAAAACACCTCTACTGGTTTTAAAGAAAGTCTTTTTTAAAATTTTTTAACATTTATTTATTACTTCTTAGAGACAGAGCATGAGCGGGGAGTGGCAGAGAGAGAGAAAGGGAGACACAGAATCGGAAGCAGGCTCCAGGCTCTGAGCTGTCAGCACAAAGCCCAATGTGGGGCTTGAACTTGCGAACTGGTGAGATCATGACCTGAGCCGAAGTTGGACACTTAACCAACTGAGCCACCCAGACGCCCCTCCTCTACTGGTTTTAAAATAAAAAATAAAATATACCCAGATTACAAAATATTAAAAACTAAATAAAATGAAATAAAAATCTGAAGTTTGAAAATCTACTTTTTAAAAAAAGCCTATTTTCCATTCATGCCTATATATGCCAAATATGTTTACTTGATAAAGACTCCAGAAGGTATCTGGCTATGTTTTCAAAGCAACATTCTATATTGATTGCAGGACATTTGGCCAACAGTAATTAGTAGTGGAGTTTCACCACCTACTTAAATGCAATCTGTTTTACAGTAGAAGTGCTTACTTTAGAGTGTACATTTTGCATCCCCTATAAAACAGGAAATCTATGGCAATGACTTAAAGAAAGGATGATGTGAAGTTTGGATTCCATATTCATGAGAATGCTAGTCTTATCCCCCTCCAATCCATTCTCCACACTGAAGCAAAGAGTGAGCATTCTAAAATATGAATTTGATTAAATCCTCCCTATTTCTGTTAAGATAAAGTCCCTAATCATTCCCTAAGCCTTTATCTTCTGTCCTCTGAATACTCATTCAGTATCATTTTTGAGACTGCTTCTCTCACATTCTACTACAGTTCTTCATATGTGCCATGGTCTCTTTTGTCTTCCATGTAATCGGTCTTCTTTATCTGATTATTTCCCCACTCAACTCTACCATAGTGTAGCCTCTCAAATTCCAATTCACTTTTCCTGCTGACTTCCCTGATTTCTGAAGGCTAATAGGTCCTTAGGCTTCCACAGAACAGGAATTTATAATTACCAAGCTTATCTCCCTGAATTTCAATCACCTGTTTACTTGTCCATCTCAGCCATTTCTCTAGAAACTTCCTTTTGCAAGTATGGACTACCTCTTTTTTTTTCTTTTTTGAATTATGTGCACAGTATTTAGCACAATGCCTACCTCGTAATAAGTTCTCAATAAATATTTGATGAGATAACAAATGAAAAATTTGGAGAAACACAGTTACTTTTATTTCTAGTTTAAATCCTAAAAACATAGGTCATAAATAGTACGAATGTAGTCCTATATACTGTAAATGTTCACCATCCTGAAGATTTATACTTCAGGCAAACATACTTCTTCAAGTTAAACTTGTAACATCCAGTTCTCCAGTCCTTAAAATTTACATACCGGCCTTTGAAATGTAATTTATTCCCCCATATTAAACTCGTTATTAAATAACTTATATGGACAACTGAGCACTTTTCAAAAGTCTACCTTAAAGAGATAGAAATAAGAAGTATCTGATGAGCCACAGTTAAGTTTAAGAAAGATGAATGATTCGTCAAATTCTCTGGCTTGTTCTGCTTTTCCATTTCAAGTCACATAAATTGTTTGCCACCTGAGTATTTGTCATTTTTATTTTAATGATTACAGATGTCAAATACAACTTGGATCTCTGACCAACAAATAATTTATGGCTGGGGATTCTTTTTCGATGGAAAACTCCCTCCTGTGTATAGCTAGCAGTGCCAACTATAACAAGTAGCCAATTCTGAACAAAACCAAACAACTACCTGAAAGTTCCTCTCATAGCTGGTTCACTAAACAGAAAATAGTTTATACATCGATGGGGGGCATTAGAATGTCAATAAATTTACTTCAGAGAAAGAACTGTCTGTATACATGCTATTCAAAGTTCCTCTTCCTGACAAGATCCAATTGTGACAAGAAACTAAGCAAGTATGCTTCAATTCAAAGACCCAAAGAAAACTGGAAAAGACTAGAAATTATCCAGCTGGACTTGTATATAGAATAAGGACTGCTTAGGTTTACAAGAAAGTACTTCAGACCATCCAAACAACACTGTCCATGATCTTTTGGTGACTCAAGCTGTATCATTAATGGTCAAGACTATATTCCCTGTCTGGAGATCAGGCAAATTTGTATTCAGGAAATAAAACTCTATCTTCTCTGAGATGAGCGTACTTAAACCAAACTGAAACAAAACAAAACAAAACAAAACAAAACAAAACAAAACAAAAACAACCTTTCAAGGCCTGTCCATCTACTTGACTTAAGGTACTTTAAATATTACATACTTTGACTTCCATGATATCTGATTTTTGTTTCTTTTTTCCTTCCTGTAATAAAAATAAATATGACTCCATTTTTTTTAAGGAAACACCAAGCTTTCTTTCTTTTTTTTAATGTTTGTTTATTTACGAGAGAGAGAGAGAGAGAGAGAGAGCGAGCGCACAAGCTGGGAAGTGGCAGAGAGAGACGGAGGAAGATAAAGAATCCAAAGCAGGATTCACATTATCAACCCAAAGCCCAACATGGTGCTCGAACCCATGAACTGTGAGATCAAAGTCAGGTGCTCAACTGAACCAAAGTCAGGTGCTCAACTGACTGAGCCATCCAGGTGACCCAATATGACTCAATTTTTTAATGTTAACGGCCAACAGATTTCAAGTCCCACCCATCTCTCTTCCCCTTCAGCTCCACATCTTGGCAAGATGGTAACAAAGCCTGGGTGTGCTTTCCTTTGGTGCCAATGGGATGTCCAAACCATACAAGCCCCTGCTTGTGGCAGAACCCTCATCCAATTCCCAATCCATTTTTACTACCATAAAAACCCAAGCCATTCTCCTTTTCAGAGAATACCTCTCATTCAGGCTATTTCAGACCTGCTTGAGATCTGTCCTGTTCTTCCTGCAGAAAGCCTCATTACATGAGTTACAAACTTTTTCATACCCTGTTGGTGCCTGTGTGACCATATGAGTCTCAATATCCACACCAAATTTTGAGTGACCACACAATCTCACACACAGTCTGCAAATGGAAATCTCTACCAGAAAGCTGTGGATCTATTGAGTATATTTCAAATATGGGTGAGAAAAAAAAAATGAAGTTAAAAAAAAAAAGCCAACCTCACTTAAGAGATAAAATGTGTCACACAAATCCAAAACAAACATATCTGTGTACTTCACTACCAAATAATGTGGAAAACAGTGATGACTGCACGATATGCTGGGACTGTGAATCAGTTTACAAGGCAAAAGTGGGAGGTGTGTAAAAAGAAATGAAGCAGATAGAACCTCACAACTGCATTTATTTTTAATGTCAAGAAGATATTAAAATAAAACTCTACCTCACTAAAGGAAGAACACATTTCTAGGAAGTAATTTATAAAGTATAATAGCATTATATTCTAACATATTCCCATTGATTGTCAATATAAAATAGAAGATATGTTCTGTGGAAGGAAAAAAATTACCAGCACTTATTTACAATTATTTTATGTTTGATGTTTATTGATTTTTGAGAGAGAGAGAGAGAGAGAGAGAGAGAGCGAGCACACGCACATGTGCCCATGAGCAGGGGAGAGGCAGAGAGAGAGGGAGAGAGAGAGAATCCCAAGCAGGCTCATGCTGTCAGTGCAGAGCCCGGCATGGGGCTCAATCCCACCAACCGTGAGATCGTGACCTGAGCAGATGTCAAGAGTCTGATGCACCAACTGAGCCTCCCAAGTGCCCCTAAAAATTATGTTAAAAGAACTAATTCAGGACACAGAAGTTAATACCTTTCTGAAGCATAATAATATTTTTAAAAAGTTAGCTATATTAAGTATAATTTACATATAATAAAATGTACACATTTCAAGTGGACAGTTTGATGTTTTGACAGATGGTTATACCCGTGTAACCAATGTAACAATCAAGACATAAAATATTTAATAATTCAGAAAGAATTTTTATGTCTCTTTGCAGTCAATTCATCTCCCAACTTCTTTCCAGAAAATGCAGATGTGATTTCTATCACCCTAGAAATTCTTGAAATTCACATAAATCCAATTATCCTGTATGTATTTGTTCATAAAATATTTCATCATGTTTTTGAGACTCAACTACTTTGTTTCATTATTTGTACTGCTGTAGAGCACTCCACTATTATAATATACAACAATCTGTTTATTCATTCACCTCTAGTGGACATTTGGATTGAACCAAGTATTTTGGCTTTTATAAATAAAGATACTATAAACAGTCAGATGCAAGTTTTTAATTACAACGTCACAATTTTTTTTCCTACTTGTCCTTATAGGTTTTGCTTTTACACTTTACACTTGGTTTTATTGTTTATTACAAATTAATTTTCTCAATGGTAAAAGGTAGAATTTAATATTAATTGTTTTTCCTTTCAAAAATTCCTTTTTTTCAGCATTATCTGCAGAAAAAAAAGAAACAATTTTATCCATTGGATTAGCTTGGTGTCCTTGTAGAAAAAAAAAAAAAAAAGAACATATATGTGTACTTCCTGTCATGAACTCCCTATTTTGTTCTACTAATTTTTGTATTTATTCTTACCCAAATACCATATAGTTTAATAAGTGAAACTTTTTAAAAATTATTGAAATCAGGTGGTATAAGTCCTTCAAATATGTTCTTACCCCTGCCCCCCCTAAAGTTGATTTGGCTATTTTAGTTGTTTACATTTTCAGATACATTTGAAAAGCAATTCCAGTTCGTATAAAATACTTTCTAGGATTTTAACTCACATTGTGTTATATCTACAGATAAATGAGAAAAGAATAGACATTTTAACAATACTAAATCTTCCAGTTCATAAACATGGTAATCTTTAATTTTTCTTAGCAATGTTTTGTTGTTGTCAGTGAAGATGTCTTGGGCAATTTTCATTAATTAATTCTTAAACATTTATTTTGTAGGCTCTTGTAAATGAAAACTGTTAAATTGACTTAATAATTATGATAGCTTTTTTCTAGATTGCATAGGGTTTCCTGTATCAATAATCACACCATCTATAAATTGCAACAATTTCTTTTCTTCTTTATTTTTTATATCTTTTATTTCTTACTGCCACCTTATTCTGCTATCTATGACCAAGAACACAACTTTGAATAAAAGAGGTAGAGAACGGGCATCCTTGACTTCTCCCAAATCACAGGGAGAGAGCATTCAATATTAACCATTGTGTATAATGTCAGCAGTAGGATTTTCATATATATCCTTTATTGGATTGAGAAAATTATACACTATTCCTAGTTTGCTAAGAGTTTTTGTCATGGATAGCATTGAGTTTTGTCAAATCCTTTCTCTACACTCATTGAACTGATCATATGATTTGTCTCTTTTATTCTGTTAATGTGGGGAATTGCGTTGATTTTTAAATATGAAAACTATGTTTGCTTTCTTTAAATTCCATCCTTTTTTTGGTAATAATATATTATCCTTTATTTACATTGCTGTGCTAAAATTTTAATGAGGATTTTTACACCTACGTTGATGAGGGATATCAAATTTATCAACAAGAAGTGCTGTCATGGATAAATTTCTCTGTGTTCTACTTTACAATTTATAATAGTTTTTCTAGTTTATAATTTATAACATGTTTTTAGCTTGTTAAAATGGAAAATTCTATCATTTCCATCCAAGAATTCCTCTAGATAGATCCCATACAAATGTTTAATATGTTGCATTTTCAATATCCTTTATCTTTAAAATATATTTGTTTGCTTGAAATTTATTCTGTGATATGTGGGCTATTTAGAAGAGTATAATTTAAGTTTCAACTATTTGGGGTTTTTATGCTATTTTGTTACTGAATTCTAATTTAACCCACCATGGTTAGATAATGCAAAATGTATGATTTCTAGCTTGTTTTTTTGTTTTTCCAACATCTGTGGAAAACCCAAGGTGTTTCCTAATGTTCTCGATCATGGCAAGACTCACACTCTAAATTCTGACTCCCTTATGGATTTTGGTAAGTTTACCTTAGGGCAGGTCTATCTAAAGTAAACCTTCCTCTAAACCATGGTCATTGCTCCTGAGACATGTTTTTTCTGTTGTCTTAGCTGCACGTTCCGGGTGTTAAAATGATTTCTTTACTCTGACTAAACCACAATTCACCTTCTTCCAGCACTGCCCAATCTCTCGTATCTCTGTTTCATTTTCTGCTCTATCACAGGCCAATTTTGGACAAGCCTTGCATAACCTCTCCTTTTGCATGTTTGACTTTACGTTTAATGAAGAATTCATGGGGATCCTTCTCATATGATTCTACATACACTTCCCCATGTAGTCCACTGCTCTCCAACAATCCTGAACTCTGATGTCTTCAATTCAGGGCATCTACCATGATCTTCCTGTGCTCTACGTATCAACACCGCACTCGAATTGTCTCCATGCAGACAGGCAGAGAGACTATTGGTTTCATCTCATGAGTTTCTTCTTTTCAACAGATCACAATCTTGTTTTGCCTATTGCCTGATACCTGAAAACTATCATGCCAGATTATTTCCACAAGTTTCACAGTTTTGTTTTTCGTTTAAGTAAAAAGTTTAGTCCAGTACCAGTTACTTCATGAGGCCACAAGTGAGAGCCTGATTAACTGATTTTGTTTGTTTTAAATGTTTTGATCAACATCTTCCATCAGTTCCAATTTTATTTAAAATCTATGAAAATTATCTTAACTATATTCTTATCTCTTTAAATCATTTTTATATAGAAAGATTTTTAAGTTGATATTGTATGTACTTTCCTAAAATGAAATGAAGCATATTTCATCAATTCTAAACTTTAATATTGTATGGTAAATTCTTTAAAGTAATATCTCTGCATTTTGTCTGGTCTAGCTCTCCATGAGGTAACTACAAATCAAGAAGTTTAAGGGGCCTCACAGAGAAGTGAGAAAGGAATCTACTCTGTGTTGGGTCTTGTTTTCATTACAAGGAAATGAATTTCTTTCCCTGAATTCTACAGGGCTTATCCATATGAGAAAATATTGTACAAAGTTGGAAATATGTGTGCATTACTTATCACTGAGATGAGGGGGGAGGGGCAAATGTCCCCCTCCAAATGTCTCACAGTGTAATCAGGACAACATTAATTCCCAAATTTCCTTTCTATCCAAGGATTTAACGTCAGTTGAATTTGATGTTAAAGAAATCACAGCATTGACAGAGCAAAAATGTACTCAAACCACTCCAGAATCGTAGCAAGTATATTAATTAATAAAAGAAGTATTGGGGGTGGGAGTTTTTGTTTTAAAAACATGTTCCCTGGGGTGTCTGGGTGGCTCAGCCAGTTGAGCATCCGACTTCAGCTCAGGTCATGATCTCGTGGTTCATGAGTTCAAGTCCTGCGTCTGGCTCTGTACTGACAGCTCGGAGCCTGGAACCTGTTTCAGATTCTGTGAAACAGAGAGGGAGCTCTCTCTCTGCCCCTCCCCCCTCATGATGTCTCTCTCTCTCTCTCTCTCTCTCTCTAATATAAACATTAAAAAAATTTTTAAAAAACAAACATATGTTCCCCAACTAAGGAAATGTAATAGACTTAGAAAAGCAGTCTTACATAGTTAGGCACCCAAATGCTTACAGGAAATACAGCTTTGGTCAAAAGATAGTTCTTACTGCTATGAGAAGAACAAAAGACAACCAGAGAGGTTCTGCCTGAGATATGTTAGCAAGAGTGGAGACCTGACCTAACAGTCTCCAAGCAGGAGAGGTTATTATGCAAATTGATGTGTCCAGCTGTTGCTCCTTTCTATGATGGGTAAAATAAAAGAAAATAGGCTCAAATTGCAGCATGGGGTACTAAGGTTTGGCAGCTTTGCAAATGGCCTTTTGCTTACTAGCCCAAGGAAAGTGACAGCTGATTGCAGGAGGGTATTAAGGAATACTGATTTCACCATTGATTTATGGTTTCTCCACCCCCAATTAGAATGCAGACCAGTTAATGCTAAACTGTTAGAAAACTGTATTTAACTCACATATAATGTAGACATTTTATATACAATAAAAATTACAGAGAAAATGTTATGGATTATTAAAAAAATTAATTATATTATTTTAACAAAGAAAATGTCCTTCCTACCTCTCTTATTTGATTTCTTTTCAAGTGCTTTAGTTCAATGGTTTCTTATCTTTATATAGTACAACAATAGTAGAAATAGCTTATGTGTACATTGGAATTTAGACTTTTCAATACTTTTTTGCCTGCATTATCTAATTTGTTCTTCAGATATGCTTATCTGCATTTTATGGAACAAGGAACTGGTCTCCATTAAAGATGGGTGCCTTGGCTAAGTGGGTATTGATTGATAAGGTCTTGGTCCACTATTTCAATGTCAGCTTCCTCTTGCTCTGGCTAATTTTTCCACTGAAGCTTCTGGTGGCCCCTCAAGAGAGTGAGGATGTACAGTTCCTAAAGTTCCTCTGGAGGGCACCAAGGAGCTTGACCAGAAAAGCCAATCACAGTGCCTGGCATACCCCCAGACCCTTCTAGAAACTCTTCTCAGGAACTTGAGAGTAGGAATAAACTGAGAAAATAAAACAGGAGCAAGTTCTGCTGGAAAACCTAGAGGCTATCATGACAAAATAAAGAGGAAGCAGAATTTATAAAAATTCAGAATAAGATATGCAATAGAAAAGGGATCACCGATTAGGGGGTGAAAAAGATGTTAGTTGAATATCAGGAAAAAAAGGAGAGAGAGAAAAAGAACAAGTAGATGTACATGTAGCACAAAACACTGAACTATTCAGAGATTGTTTGCCTCTTAGATCCCCCTCATAGTCTCTGAGTCTGAGTGTCCTCCCAGGGGAACTCTATGAGCTTCTTATGATCTCCCTTCTTCCTGAAGGCAGGCTCCACTGCACTCCCTTGCTATGTGCTCCTTCTAAAGTTGTATTGCTGAGATCTTTCTGGCCTCTTGGGTGTGTATATCTTCCTAATACCCCTTCCATCCCCAATATTTGAGGTTTCTTGAAAGATAATTTGTCCCTTGCCATCAAAAGACATCAAATAAACCATGTAACACTACACTGAGTCCAGCAGTTGATAAAGAGTTAACATTGACAGATTAGAACTGAAATATTTGAGGGGCACCTGGGTGGCTCACTTGGTTGGTTAGTGCCTGACTTTGGCTCAGGTCATGATCTTCTGATTCATGAGTTCGAGCCCTGCATTGGGCTCTGTGCTGACAGCTTGGACCCTGGAGCCTGCTTCAAATTCTTTGTCTCCCTGTCTCTCTCCCTCTCCCCTATTGGTGTGCTCTCTCTCTCTCTCTCTATCTCTAAAAAATAAACATTATTTTTTTTTTAATTTCTATATGCAGTATTTGAGAAAAATAATTTAAAATAATAGTGACTCTAAGTTACACCAGGATATTTAGTCAGTAGAGTACTTACAAGTAGAGTACTTAGAAGTGTGTGTTGTTGTGAAAGAAAAGTGTATCTGAGATGGGGAAATAGGCAGATGGCTTTTCCTACATATGTCTTATGTTCTGAAATCTTAGAGCAGTTATCGAGGGTCACTACTGCAAGATGTAATTTTTACTTTAATCATTTAAGGTACCTTATCTTTTGTATGCCTTGCTATCTGCAGTGAAAGTCTTCTGAAGTGAAGAATTCTGTATCATTTTCTTTATATATTCTTGCATCTCTGAAAGAATCACTGACGAAATAAAAGAACGTTGTTTTTTACCCAACACTGTAACATTTTAGGCATCATACTAGGTGTTTTATGTTCCTTGGCGTTTGATATTTATAAAAGCTTAATAATTATGTTATTACATGTGAGAATACGGCTTCTCAGAATGACAAGTGACATTGCTATTATCCCACAATTATGGATTGTAGAGCTGGAGTTTGAAACCAGCATCTTCAGTTTAGTAGCCTCTAAGATTTCCACTACCCAACATTAGTTCCCATCAGTTCCTCCATTTATTCATCCAACAGAAACTTTTAGAGAGACGACTCTGCCAGGATCTGGTCTAGGAACTAGAGTTACATAACTAAACAACACAACTAATACTCCCTGTATTATGAAGCTGCTATTTTAATGAGTCTTCTGAACTTTATGGTTCATGGATTGTTTGTAAATCAGTGATCTCCATTCATATCTTCTCTCTCATCTTGTGCATAGGAAGTCCAAAGTGCAAGACTATCATTTTATATATGCAAAATTAAGTATCACACCACTTCAGCTTTCCTCATACAGCTGTGTCTCACCCAGTCAACACAGACTTCCATCCCCAAGGTGATGAAATAGGCTTTTCTCCGAAGGCAGTGAATGAAAGCACATACATATCCAAAAGGCCAGAAATGGTAGATAATTCTCTTCAGAAGATTTTATGACTTTTGATAAGAAATCTTATTCTTTCCAGACCACATTTTGAAATTAATTTTAATTGACTTCTGTTGTGGTACTGAGTTGTGTCCCCCAAAAAAATATGATGAAATTTTAACACCCAGTATCTCAGAATGGAAACTTATTTGGAAAAAGTGTTAGGGCAATTAGTTAAAATGAGATCATAATATGGTGAGGTGGGCCCCTAGTCCACTATGACCAGTGTCCTTAGAGAAAGGGGAAATTTGGACACAGAGTCACAGAGGGAAAACAATCAGAAGAGACAGAGGAAGAAGACAGCCACATGACAAGGGAGGCAGAGGTTGGAATAATGCATATACATAATGTATATACAAACCAAGGGACGCCAAGGATTGCCTGCAAACACTAAAAATTAGAAGAGTCAAGGAAAGATTCTCCCCTACAGGTTCTGTAGAGAGCACGACCCTGCTGACATCTTGATTTTGGACTTCTAGCTTCTAAAACTTTGAGTTAATGAACTTATGTCGTTTTAAGCCATTTGGTTTTAATAACTTGTTACAGCAGACCTAAAAATGAATACACCTTCCTACTTTTTTCTCTTTTCCTCATACACCCTCTTCTCACTTATTCTTTCAATCTTCTTCCCTCGTATTCTCCCTCTACTTTGTATCCTTATTCTGTTCAGACACCTCTCTCTCACCTTCTATTATAGGTCCTGGTGAAAAAAATTTAAAAATCACTCTGCCACCATTTCTTCCTACTTGACTGATTTCCCAGATTTGACATCTACTTGGCAGTTCCCTTGCAGGATCCCCTGTCAGAGTTATTTAATAAAGATCCCCTTTTATTTATGAGTGTTAAGGAATGCCTACGAGGTTCCAAAACTCTGCTCTCAGTCCACATTACAAAATGCATGAGCTGATGGGAAAGTCTTGGAGCAATGTTGCTGCTCCCATTTAAAGATGCTGAGGCGTATGTTTCATTGGTCCTCTGGCATCTTTACATCTTCAAAGATATGCAGTCTCCTTCCTTCGGAGAGTTATTCAGTGCACTGCAAACTATTAGCAAGTCCCAAAACATGTGAACATGTGGATGCTTACCAGTCCCAGGTAGCCAGGGCATTTTTCCTCAGTCCTCAGTGTCACAACTAATCATGTTTTGCCTCTCATGGAAGGACTGGGCCTCTTCACAAAGCGATTTTCTACTCCAGATAATCACACTACCCTGCTGGCTATGCAAATAATTCAGGGTAGGGCATCCTTCCCGAAAACCTTTACTCAAGGAAATGTTATTTCAAACCTGATTTTGTGCAACTAAAAAAGGAACGCTTGTCACTGGCTATTTCCTTCTCTGAACATCCCTGCTTACAAAGTTTCCTTGGTTACTTTGCCCTTTGATGTCAGGAACAATAAAGAACAAGAAAAAGAAACGAAAACATTAGCAAGACCTCACCTCCTTTTTTAGGTCAATGTAGTTTATACGTACAATATGCATTAAAAAAATTTTTAACGTTTATTCAGTTGTGAGAGACAGAGAGAGAGAGAGAGAGAGAGAGAGAGAGAGACAGAGCATGAACGGGGGAGGGGAAGAGAGAGAGGGGGAGACAACAGAATCCAAGTACACAGCCTAATGTGGGACCTCAAACTCACAAACCGTGAGATCATGGCCTGAGCCGAAGTGGGCTGCTTAACCAACTGAGCCACCCAGATGCCTCTACAATATGCATTTTAAAACAGAAACAAAGTAAGGGTACCTCGGTGGCTCAGTTGGTTAAGCCTCCGACTTCAGCTCAGGTCATGATCTCACACTTTGAGTTCGAGCCCGGTGTTAGGCTCTGTGCTGACAGCTTGGAGCCTGGAGCCTTCTTTGGATTCTGTGTCTCCCTCTCTCTCTGCCCCTTCCCCGCTCGTACTGTCTCTCTCTCTCTCTCAAAAATAAATATAACATTTTTTTAAAAATTAAAAAAACACAGAAACAAAATAGTATTTTTTATGCTGTGTGTATTTTATTTAACAAATAATTATAAAGTGTTTTTATTATTTCTAGGGATCCATGTAAAAGAGACGGCTAAAAACAGTATAGTCCACTTCCTTACTGAGCTTCCAGTCTAGTAGGGGAAGCAGACACGCACACAGGTGACGACCTCCCGTACACAGGCTATGTGGTACAGGCTGGGTGGTATATTGGAAAAATGTGTAGGCTCTGAAGTCAGATCGCCTGGGTGATCTTACAAGAGCCAGTTGTAAGTCTCTGGTCTTGAGCAAATTACTTAAGCTTCCTAAGCCCCAGTTTTCTCACCTATAACTAAATCCTCTAGTCATAGAGCCATTTCGAGTGATTTACAAGTTAGTGTCCATAAAGCCTTAGCATAGCTCTGGACACATAGGGAGCCAAGGAATATTAAGCTTCTATCTACAAGGGGAAGAGCAGTTGGGCAGAGGGCCTAAAAGAAAGGAGCTCATCACAATAGGATGAAGCACTGTGGAGTATTAACAATCTGGAAGCTATTCAACTTTGGCTGTGCTGAGTAACCTCACAAATCCGTTTAACTCTCTCCACAGAGACCAACTAGTGACAACAACCAAAAGAGGAGAAAAAAACTAAAGGGAAAATGAAATAATGACTTAAAAAGAGGCAGTGACATTATCGCCACCTGCCCCCTCCCCTTCTCCGGAGGCATCAGCAGCTGCTCCAAGGAGAACACTATCTGTGTCATACACAGCAATTACTTGGTTGATTTTCTGCAGGGAGTTGCTATTTTTCTGTTGACAAGGCACGTTGAATTGATCATTTGGCATTACATCATATTCAATTTACTGTCTCGTAACACTTTATTTGTTTTATATAAGGAGTTGTGTGCCAGAGGGCTCTGATGATGTTGAAAATGCATCATTTCAGTCACCCACCTCCACTGCTAATGGTTTTGCTGCCAGCTTTTTAAACTTGAATTAATTTGGCGACTTAGCACTCAAGTAGAAAAAAGGAGAAAATCTACTTTTGAACATAGGTAAAGCCAGCTGGAGGCTGAGGTATAAGGAAGAAAATTTGTTTTGTTGGAGACTGTGATGCCAAAGTTTCACCAATTGTGGTGCCAAGTGTTTTGGTTTTTGTTTTTAAATAAACTCTTAATTTTAAAGTAGATTTATAGAATCTTGTACAGAATCTATACAAGATGTATAGAATCTTGTAACAAGATGTACCACATCTTGTGGTACATGTGAGGCAACCAATGAAGCAAGGTTAATGCATTATTATTAACTAAATTCCATGCTTTATTCAAATTTACTTAGTTTTCTATGTGATGTCCTTTTTCTGCTCCAGACTCTCATTCAGAATACCACAGTACATTTAGCGATCATGTGTCCTTAGGCTCCTGTTGGCTCTGACAGTTTCTCAGATTTGCCTTGCTTCTAATGACCTTGGTGGGTTTTTTTTTTTTAATTTTTTTTTAACGTTTATTAATTTTTTCAGAGACAGAGACAGAGTGTGAATAGGGGAGGAGCAGAGAGAGGGAGACAGAGAATCCAAA
Organism: Neofelis nebulosa; assembly: GCF_028018385.1. NCBI lineage: Eukaryota > Metazoa > Chordata > Mammalia > Carnivora > Felidae > Neofelis > Neofelis nebulosa. The sequence goes on along the minus strand of NC_080783.1, from coordinate 90,792,515 downwards.
ACAGGCTCCAGGCTCTGAACTGACAGCACAGAGCCTGACATGGGGCTCAAACTCATGGACCATGAGATCCTGACCTGAGCCAAAGTTGGATACTTAACCGACTGAGCCACCCAGGTGCCCCATGACCTTAGTGGTTTTAAGGAATACTGGTCAGGCATTTGTAGTGTCCCTAAAATTTTTAATAGTATTTTTCCTCATAATTAGACTGAGTCCCATAATTAGACAGGGAAAAAACACCACAGAGGTAAAGCCCTACTTTCATCATCATTTCAAAGTTACCCACTATCAACCAGACTCATCGTTGCTTTCAACCCCCATTGCCTGGCTGAGGTGGTGTCTATCAGGTTTCTCCACTGTAACACTGCTTTTCTTTCCCCCTTTCCATGCTGTGCTTTTTGGAAAGAAGTCACTTAAGAGATAGGATTTATGTGCCACCTCCTTGTGGGTAGAGTATCTACATAAATTATTTGGAGTTCTACACTTGAGATTTGTCTATTCTCCCATTTTTTAAATGTGTTTCATAATTTATCAGTATGTGCTCACAGCTATTTATTTTATACTTTGGGTTATAATCTAATACTACATCATTAATTCTGTTGCTCAAATTGCTCCAGGTTTGGTCAAGGGAGCTCTCTTTCAGTTGGCTCTTTTTTCCCTTTTACATACTCATAGAGTCACAGTGGATTGTTTTTTGTTGTTGTTGTTTTGTTCCTAGTACTTTCTTACCTTCTGGCAATACAAGACTCTCCAGGCTAATCTTGCCTCAGTCCTATAGTCAGTCATTTCTCCAAGAAGCATTTGATCCTTTTATGGAGAACGTATGAGAAACTGAGATCTAGGTGCTGGGTGTGCTCCATGCTACTGGAGTGTCATTGCTTCTGACGCCAGCTTGTTTTACCACCAGTTCTTCCTCATAACTCCCTAGGATCCCTGGGGACTCAGACTGCCCCAGGCCCTGCCCTGTAGCAGCTCATCCGGCACAACTCTGCATCATTAGCTTGTCAGAGGGCAGTTGGGCTCCAGCATCCTCTTCTTCCCCCCGTCCAAAGTTATCCACTTCTGTCCTATTCCTTCTCTGCTCTTGCAGTCAGCTTCTAAAGATAGTTATTTGGACCTTGCACAGAGTCTTCCTGGTGATTTTCAATAAATATTTGTTACACTGAATTGAATCTGATAATCTAATTCCCATTAAGTTGTCAAAAACTGATAATGGATTAAAGTGTCACTACTCACACAAGATAATTGAATTTTTAATAGAGAATTTCTGGACACACAGCTATTCCCCAAGGAAATGACACCGAAATGTGGCAGATGCTTGGGAAAATGTATGCAAGCAGGTAAACTTCAATTTAGTGGGTCCTCGCCAGCATTTTGAAAAATTAAAAGAAAATGGAAACTATAATGTATCACACATAATTAGAATAAATGTTGTTTTGTGAAGCCTTTTCTGAGTGTGTGTGTGTGTGTGTGTGTGTACTGAGTCATCACGTACACTGTATCAAAGTGCATATATAAATGGCTATGTTTTTCTAGCATTTCATAAAAGGATACAGAGATTAGAAATCTTAAAGATCTCTATGAAAAATTCCAATTTGGCAAGGTAAATAACGTTGGTTCCATTTTTTCCTTTCATTCCCTTGGTAATATTCCACAATCCTTGATTTGGTCACTGGCATGCCATACTGTTAAGTTTGCCCATGTTCTCATCTGTTTTATGGATATAAAAGATACGATCCATATGTGATAGGAGTTCATATTCAAAAGATCTTTTATTTACTGGTTTCTTATCTTTATTAAGATTTATTCTCATCCAACCAGATAGCCAGATAAGAAACACGACAATATAATATAGCAATTAAGCATGTGGGCTCTGATTTCTTCATAACACAAGCTCTGCCATTCCTTAACTGTGCTGCTTGAGACTAGTAACCTCAGTTGCCTCATGTAAGAAATGGGACTAATGGTGGTGCCTACTTCATTGGCTTCTTATAGAAACATTATTATGGTATGCATCCAATAAACACAGTAAGTAAGTTGATGTTTTACAAACTGATCCTAAGTGGATCATGAAATCAATTTAATGGGCTGTCTGCGACACCAAATGATGAAACAGATGAACAGCATGACAGAGTACCTGCAGATAGAGTATTTTTGATTCCCAAAGCTTTTGTTCCTTCTTTCTGTGTGTGTGTGTTTGTGTGCATGCACTTGTGTACATACACCTGTGTATTTGTGTCTATTGTATGGATGCTGGGTCACTAGGTAAAATGCATTTATTCCTGATGGTCATAATCAGAAATATTTGAAACATCAGACAGACCTGTCCTCCCCAAAAACTAAGTCAGCTCTCCCTCCCCTTTCTTCAACTTTAAACTTAGTTGTACATCTGTCAGATGATGTTCCTTTACCTCATTGTCTGCTTTAAGTCTTCTACCACAACATGGAGCCTTGAGTTCTACTATTTATCAGAACTGTAATTTTATATTTGTTTATGTGATTGATTAATAGCTGTATCTCTCTTTTACCCTGTAAGTTCACTGGCAGTCATGACTGGTCACTTTTTACTCACTCCTATATTCTAGGCAAAGTGTCTAGCACATGGAAGATGCTCAATAATTATTTAAATGACTGAGTGTACCCTACATTCTTCCCACACCCACCATGTATGAAGCCATTAAGTCCTATGAATTCTTTCTACTTAATATATCTCAAACTCATCCACTTCACTGCAACATTTAGGGAACTTAATTCTTTTTGCCTAAACTTCAGCAATATCCTTCTAACAGGTTCCCTTATCTATGCCCTGCTGCTTTCCCTCCCATGCCAATCCAATTAATTTTCTCCCTAAGTGCTTTTTGACTAAAATAAAAATATAATCATAACACCTCTCAGCTTAGTATCTTTCAATGGCATCTAATTGCCCTTAGGAAGAAGTTGAAGCCTCTTATCATGCAGGGAGTACAGACATTCACAATCACAGATGTCGTTGTGCAAAGTTTTGACTTTATCTTCTTATTACTCAGTTTGATTTTCTGATTCCAAACTATATGTGCCTAATTTTAGTCACTTTTATGTAAACTCAGTCCAACTTATTGAGTCCTCAGTCGGTTAAGACTTATATTGCAGTCACATAAAGGATTATAACCCTCTTATTTTTATTTTTTGCACTCCTCCTAGGGGTTGGGTCTCATTTTTGGAAGATTAAGTGAGGATGGTGGAGGCAATTCACATAATTGTCACCACATTTTAAGGAGAGAGCTTCTTCTCCTTCTTGGTTTCAATCTGCTTCAGATCTAAATCTGGATGTTTTCTCTGATTCTCAGTTGGACACAAACAACTCCATCAAAGGCATCTGACTGTCACAGTCACACATTGTTTTGATAAAGCACTACTTTTCCTTTCTTTCCAATTTCCCAATCTTTAAGGCCTCAAGGCAGGGATCCTATTCTGTGAGAGTCCCTTATATTTCTCTGTACTTGCTAAACCCTCTAGAATATGATCCAACTGTTTTTCTCTCCAAAGCCTATAGACATTTTAGTGTCAGGGGTGAAAGGAAAAATTGAACTATGCTTATTTGCATCCTTTATTTCACCTTTAGAATTTAGAAATCATAAATTTGTCTTTGTTCATTTTATTCCCCTCATTTGAAAATGTCCCTCTGGAGTTAATGGTAATCCAATGACTTCCATAGGAACCTGGATGGTTGGAGTTGGAAATGACATTTACTTAATTTTATCATGCATGATTCTAAGCACTTTCTTGGATTTTTTGATTTAATTTTTACAACAGAGTCCTGAGGAAAGTAGACTTATTTTTCTTATTTTATCAATGAGGAAAACAGAAATATGGAAATGAAGCAAACTGTTTAAGGCTGCACAGTATATAGTAAGCCAAAATCTGACCCAAGTACTCTTAATCTGGAATCTTTGCTGTCAATCATTTTGCTAGTATTTTGCTATGCCGCAAACACCCCATGCATCACAAATCTTGCTACCAGATGATCTAACCTCTGGGAGTGTTCTTTCTCCATTTTCCTTTCTTATCATTTGAAATTCAGTTCACCAAATTATCTCCCCTGAAAGAAAGTTTTCTCCTTTATCACCTAATCGCCCTCCCCACTAATGCTCCAATGGATGGTTTAACTAATTTTTGTCTCCCACTAGACTATGAGTTTATTGAAAGCAAGTACCTCATCCTCTTGATATCTGTATATCAACACCTAATATAGTGCCTGGCACATAAAAAAAAGTGCTTAGAATAATTTTCTGAATAAAATAATGATGAATGATGAAGTCTGAAAGCTGAAGGTACTCTGCAGTGCTAATGTAGAAACAACAGAAACTTCAAGAAATGGGAAACATGGCAGGTGTAAATAATGCTTGTTTACTAATAATGTAAAATCTTACTTTTAGATCACAGAAACACTTGGCTAAAAAGACCAGCTCCCCTGAGGCTAATGAGTTTCACTGTCTTCCAATATCCATCTTGTTTCCTCTGCTTTGAAGAAAACATCTAAAATAGTATGTTAGATGTTTCCTCAAAGGTTTCGATCATTCATGGATTTTGAAGTTACTGAAATAGAATAAGATTCTCTTTGTTGCTTTCAAGGATATCCATGGTTTTCCTGGAAATTAATCCTCAGAATCCCGAGGGGTCTGGTTTTAAGTACAACTATGGAAAGAGCTGTGTGGGCAACAGCTAATGGGATGTGAAAAACTAAAGTGGCCACATCACTGGGCCACAATTAGTAACAACACATCCAGAAGAAGCAAAAAGAGTTTGTTAAGCCAAGACATCTGGAATACTGGTGAATTTCCCAACCACTCTCCTAGCACAAATGTCAGTATTGGGTGAGAAAAAGCAGAAATGTGAGCCATGCCTACTACACAGAGCACTCATGTTCTCTGGCCAAATGGCTAATGTTCAAGGCCACCCACAGCAAAGACTCAAGCCTAAAAACTGCCAGAACTTGCTACTAGCCCATTCAACAAAAGACACATTTGTTCTGCTTCCCATATTCTCTCGGACAAGGACCTATTAAAAGCCAGCAGTTGATTTATTAAGGAAAGATAAATCAGTAATCCAAACAAAATGTTTTCAGAATGTCAAAGATGCAAAAGGCTGAACTAATTACTCGAAAATCACTGTTTGGGATTTGACCAAGAATCAATTGATTCAACACCATCACTTTTGTACAAAGAAGGAAAATAAAACATGCCAAGAAGAATGGAAATTTTCTGGGAGTGAATAAAGAAATACCATATTTGAGGAAAACTGCATAATATGCTATATATTTAAATGCAATTATCAAATGTTGATATAATACTCAGCTTCCTAATTGTGTTTCTGAATTTAGTGTATGAAATATTAAAGACAGTTAAAAACCACAATTGTGGGGAATGGTTTCCAAGTGCAAATAGGTAATGGTTGAGCAATTTAGGCATGATGAATGCTATCAAATTTTTCAGGCCGACATATATATCTCTAAGCAAACATAAAGAATCATAAGTTTGAAGTACCTTTATTTTTATTAGAGCAATCTTTACTTGTAGAATCTTTGATTACTTTTTAAATAAAATTATATCTCAAACATCACAATAATAATCAATTTCTGAATAATCAACTGTCTATCTTGGTAGGGGGGGTTAGCAAAATCTTCACTTTTTTTCACTTCACTTTTTTTACTTATTGTTATTCATTGACTTTTGATTTTTCACTTGTCTGGAGGTAGGGAGAGAATAAAAGTTTCTGGAGGCATTCTAGCTTCACAATCCAGCCTCCTCGACTCATCATTTAACTCTTAACTGTACACATCATCAACATGTTCTCAAATTTTTAAGGACAAGGACTGTGGCCCTTCTTTCCCAAAGCCAGTTAAGGGTAGGTACACTGGAAGCAGTCAATTAATAATCAAATAACTCTACTAATATTCCTCCCAGAACATGGCAAAATTGTGCCCGTTGCCTCATATAATGACACTTCTTCTTCTGCCTTTTTTTTTTTTTTTGGTCCCAGGGAATCTTCAATTCCAACTAATAAATCTTTAAGCCAGTTAAGAGTCAACACTGTATATAATTATTTTTTCCAATGATATTAGCCAGCTTCCAAATATTTAATAAGCTTGTTTTCAAGATGCAGTACATAGCAAGAAGTAATGAGTATTGTTACATATTATAATCTGGGTATTAATGACCATCTGGGAAAGCTGATAGCCCAAGGAAATATCCTATGGTGACTTTATGATTTCTATTATAGCTCATTTGTTTTATTTTAATTAGGTAAGAAAACAAAAGAAATCTCCTCCCCACTGTGGCTGTCTAAAGGAATAATAGTGCCCTGGGCAACAGGTATGGCCATTTTTAATGAACTGGCAACAGAAATAGGACTTGGTTTCTTGGAACTGATTAACCCTTGGGGAAGAGGGATCTTGAAAGTACCATACAAATTGTCAGTGCCCAATCTTCTAATTTATGTATATATAATTTATATTACATATAAATATATAAATGAGCTAACCTATATCTGATTATAAAACACTTGCAAAAATATTTTAATGTGTTTTAATATTCTCTAAAGAATCATCTGCAGAATATAGTGGATATTTCCAGAACAAAATAATGTGCCTTCTGACACAATGTTGTGAGTGCTGTTTGATCATCATATCCAAAATACTGCCTTTCCAACAATAAACAAAGTTGGCTTTTACAGTGATAAGTAGATTCGATGTGTCTGATAGTGAATGATTATAAAGACGTGCAGATCTCCAGTGCTGTTATTTGGTTGGTTAATTTGAAATAAATGAATATTGAAATTTCATTTGTCTTCAGAAATTCTCTTTGTGTATTATACATTATAATCAGAAACGGGACATTTCAAAGCATGAAATACCAAGTAAGGTCCTTTGCTCTATAAAACATTGAATGTAAATTAGAAATAAATAAATTGTTTACTAAAGAGAAGAGAGATATATTTTGCTTGCCTGTCAGAGCAGAGAGAGGTCATGAGAAAGATAAAACAGGACAAAGAAAAAAAGGAATGAAGAAAGACACCAAACAGTATTTAGTACAAATGATGTAATAACTAAGGAGATAATGAAAAGAACACACAAAATGTGGAAAAATGGTAAGAGTGGGATATTATTCCATAAATATACAAATAATAATAATAAAACAGATTCAACTTCTTAATATGAAAGCTACCTATGAAAAAAAAAAAAAAAAAAAAAAAGGGGCGCCTGGGTGGCGCAGTCGGTTAAGCGTCCGACTTCAGCCAGGTCACGATCTCACGGTCCGTGAGTTCGAGCCCCGCGTCAGGCTCTGGGCTGATGGCTCAGAGCCTGGAGCCTGTTTCAGATTCTGTGTCTCCCTCTCTCTCTGTCCCTCCCCCGTTCATGCTCTGTCTCTCTCTGTCCCAAAAATAAATAAACGTTGAAAAAAAAAAAAAAAAAAAAAAAAAGAAAGCTACCTATGTTTTTATTTTAAGGGATCATGAAAATGTGTGCTTAATTTTTTTCCCAGAGCTATTTAAATGAATACTTTATGGGTACTACCTCATTAATCTTTTATTACTTTTATTATTACTGCAGAATATAATTACTTCTATTTTACATCTGAAGAAACATGTTTATGGTCTATTTTGATGTAGAGCATTGCTGTTGTTAAATAAACAAGAATTGGGAACAAAGATCAGATAACCTGGCTCCATTTACCAGAACATGGACAGGACATAAATTTGGTTGGAAAAATGTAAAAGGAAACCCAATATGCTTTGTGTAATTTTTGTATATGTGTAATGGGGTGATAGATGATGAAAAATGAGAAATATATCTCTTAGCCTGCTTCCATTTCTGAATATAAACAGCTTTGTGTAAACACTTCAAGTTTTATATGTGTGGGAGGGATATAACAATTTTTTTAATTAAAAAAATCAGGTTTACAAAACAATTGGTACACAACAAGGAAAATCATCAGATATTACTTAGAACTATGTTTAGGTGAGAACTTTAATACTCGCTAAGTGATGGTTTAAGTTTGGGAACCTCCATGCACATTTCATTTTCCTCCCATTGATCAAAACTTTTTTTAAACATATTTAGAATACATTTTGAGCAAGTGTCACATTCTTACAGCTGTCCTTTGGAGCATTAAATGCATGCATGTTAGATAATTTTTATCTGGGGAACTACCAAAACTCACCTAGTGTCAATTCCAGAAACTTGCCACATCAAATGTGCCACAGAAAAAGCATGATTTAGAAAGATACATAAAACTTGTTACATGACACACTGAAAAGGAGCAACTATGAAGATACACTTCTAACAATTCAAACTACATAGAAAACATTAAAAAAAAAAAAAAGGCAGGGGAGGGCACCTGGGTGGTTCAGTTGGTTAAGCATCCAACTTTGGCTCAGGTCAGTATCATTCAGTCTGTGAGTTTGAGCCCCATGTCAGGCTCTGTGCTGACAGCTCAGAGCCTGGATCCTGCTTGGGATTCTGTGTCTCCCTCTCTCTCTGCCCCTCCCCCGTTCATGCTCTGTCTCTGTCTCAAAAATAAATAAACGTTAAAAAAAAAATTTAAAAAAAAACAATAAACACAATGTAAAGCAGCTGTAAAATGAATGAGGAAGATCGCTATGAGATTATATGGAGTAATTTCCAGAGTACACTGCTAAATGAAAAAAATAATAGTATAAAAGAGAATCTATCACATATTCTCTATCATGAAAGACAGAAAAGAAAATATACACATTTATCTGCTTATTTATGAAAAAAAAAATAAAAGAACATCAAAGATTGTCAGAAATGAATGAGCTTGTTTACCTCCAGGTGATGAGTGAAAATGGCATGGAAAGAATGAGGAAGGAGGACACAGTAGAAGGAAAAGTTCTCTGAATATAACTGAGTTAGGACTATTAAAACCGAGTTAGATTCTGGGGCGCCTAGGTGGCTCAGTCAGTTAAGCATCAAACTTCTGGTTTTGGCTCAGGTCATGATCTCAAAGCTCCTGGGTTCAAGCCATGTGTCGAGCCCCATGTCAGGCTCCACAATGGTAGTGCAGAGTCTGCTTGGGATTCTCTCTCCTTCTCTCTCTGTCCCTCTCCCACTCACTCTCTCTCTCTCTCTCTCAAAATAAACTTTAGGAAAAAAAAAAAGAAATGTTTACCTTTAAAAAAAGAAAACCAAGTTAATATTTCATATTCTCAAAAAATAAATAAAAATTTAAGTCAGGGGTGCCTGGGTGGCTCAGTTGGTTAAGCATCCGACTTTGGCTTGGGTCATGATCTCGCAGTTTGTGGGTTCAAGTCCCGCATCAGGCTCTGTGCTGACAGTTCAGAGCCGGGATCCTGCTTTGGATTCTGTGTCTCCCTCTCTCTCTGCCCCTTCCCCACTTGCACTCTCTCTCTACAAAATAAAAAACACTTAAAAAAAATTTTAAATCAATAGGTCATGTGGAGAGTTGAAAATAAACTAGAAACAGTAAAAAAGAAAAATAAAAACAATAAACCTTTTACTACAAATGAATTAATTATATAACCACATTGAAGAGAAGAAAGAAAAAAACCAACCAATAAACTTTGTACAACAGTATTTTAACTACATAATCTAAGCAAGTTAAAACTACATAACCATTGCATTCAAGTTAATAAACTTGGTTTTCATAGATATAGATTACTAATTTTGAAACTATGTATACTTTGGAGCAAATAAGTTAATATATTGTGGACAATGAGAACCAGATTTCTTACTATTAAATAAAACAGTTATAAAGGAAAGGGGAAAGGTTAGAATCAATTTTGAGGTGCTGAATTAGAATTGAGGATATTAGGATGAAATAATTAACTTTTAATATAGATATGTGATGATAAATAAAACAGAAGTCAACTTGAGGAAGTTTTCAATGTTGAATTTCAGGACAATTTGGGAAACATAATAGATAATCATATTAATGGTTTATGTGATGGCTAATTTTATGTCATCTTGACTGGCCCCGGGGTACCCAGAGTAAACATTTTTCAGAGTGCGTATGCAAAAGTATTTCTGGATGAGATTAGCATTTAAATTGGTAAATTCGGAAAGCAAGATGCCCTGTCCAATGCAGGTGGGCATCATCTAATCCATTGAGAAGCCGAAAAGAACAAAAGGTAGAGGAAGGAGGGATTTGTCCCCTTTGCTTCCTGACTGCCACTTGAACAGGACATCTCATCTCACCTTCTCCAGCCCACAACTGGGATTTACATCATTGGTTCTCCTGGTTCTCATGCTGTCAAACTCAGTCTGGAACGTATACCACCAGCTTTCCTGGGTCTCCAGTTTGCAGATGCCAGACTATGGAGGTTCTGAGCTCCATAATCACATGAGCAATTCCTCATAACAAATCTCCATATATCTATATCTATATTTATCTATCTATTTATATCCTACTAGTTCAGTTTGTCCACAGAACTCTAATATAGATTATAACTTATACTCTGATTGAATAAAATTTGTAACCAAACAAATATCCATGAGTCTAGACAGGTAAACAAATAAATAAATGTAGAAAAAGAGAGAGCTCTGCAGAGATAAATATAAAGGGAAAAACATTAACTATCTAGTGGAAAAAAACTGGCAGACACTACCTTAACTAGGTGATCATAGCTCACATTGCCAACGGTAAGAAATACCTACATCATATACCTTCTGATATGATGCACTGAGGAAGGTACAACATCATTTCTGTGCTATTCCTGCCAAAAATTCCTAAACTGAATTTAATCATAAGAAAACATGTCAAACCCAATTTGAGAGACATTCTACTAAACAACTGGCCATTACTCATGAAAGATAAAGAAAGGCCTGAAAAATTGTTCCAGATTAAAAAAGATGAAAGTGATATAACAACTGTGTGATCCTGGATCAGACCTGGTCCAGAAAACAAGGGCATTACTGGGACAATGAATAAAATTTAAATTAAGTCTGTAGACTAGCTCCTGGTGTTATCAGTAATTTCTGGGTAACTAGCCATGGTTACATAAGATGCTAACATTTGGGAAAGTTGGATGAAATTTGCAAGGACACTGTTAGTGCTATTTTTGCAACATTCCAATCCTGAAATTGTTTCAAAATTAATTTTTTAAGTATTAACATGAAAATACACACACACACACACACACACACACACACAATGGGGCGACTAATTGTAAGATCTGAAGAAAGACCAACAGTTTTGAACCTCCAGATCTCACTCAATGCATAATCAAGGGATACCAAGGCAGCACAATACCAGACTAAGCGACTTGGGGTTGCAGAAGGAAAATTCTGCACATGCCAAGCACAGAAGGAACCATCACAAGGAAAAATTCTGAGCATGCCATGTTTGAATGTGAGAAAAAGTTTAAGAGACACTGTAGTTTTAAATTTTAAAAGACCATTTTTTTCAAGTCAGGATTGGATATGTGTGTGCCATATTTGTTTCTGTCTCAAGACACTTATAAAACTTGCCATCACTTAAAAGCAAAGGATAATGGTATGTCACTGCCAAAACTACCCACACTACATAATGTAATAGCCTGCACTGAGACAGAAGACCTCAGAATTTTTTCTTAGATATTTACAACATAACAAGTTGTAAATATTTAGCACACATACTCATGCCCATTGTTGGCAACTATCGGACAAGCCAGAATAAGATAAGTTGGCTCCCAGAGCTGAAACAAGTCATAGTTTGAAGCAAACATTCCAGATCTACACAAATGAAGCTAGAGGGGAAATAAGGGAACATATGGAGAACACGTAAATTCTATAGGTCTACAACTTCAGAAGTACAAGACAAAATGAAACAAGTGAATACAGAGAAGCCAGAAGGCAATCCGTGTCCCCATCTAGGAGATCAGCAAGTCAGGAATAAGCAAGAAAATATTCATGATGATCTAGATGGACAAGCTGCAAACGGAATGAGTATATTCCCGAGGCCATATTCTTTTGGAGTACAAGTACATAATACATAATAACATATAATAATGTTTGTACTTAGATATATGTAGATCATACTTTGAGCAAAAAGAGAAAGTGCTTATAATCATTTGGGCTAGAAGTTCTCCAAATTAAATATGGGTCAAATCAGATATATGGTCATCTTGCACATCAGTGACTGCCAAGAAGAATTTGTCCGACCCAGCTGTCTTGTCAGGTCTACCTGCCATACAAAGCTATGTGTACTGTTTAAGAGTTAGAACAATAAAGAACAATACCAGTGAACTGATCTATGACCTCTGGCCTTTGGCCTAGCATCATGTTTCCTACTAGTTTGGAGCAGGATGGAGTCCCCAGGTGACAATCTTGGCAAGAAATTACATCACAGAATAAGTGTTAAATCTTGTTCCTTGATGAGGAAGGGTCAGAGAAACTCGGGTGACTACAGAGATATTAATCAGAAAATATTTATCTGTCTGGATGCAGAAGTTACAGGAAATATGTCCACACACAGCCTCCATGTAGATGAAAATGCATTCCAAAGTGGCATCCTAGATAGCTATGTGTAAAGAATAGCTTCTTCCTAAGATCGTTTAGGTTCAGCAACCTCTATGTCTCCAACATTAATCTCTTGTTATGGGGCTATCTCTGCTGAACAGAAATCCATGCAATACAAGAGATACCCTTAAACCTCAACAAGATTTAGCATTCAAAGACTGCATCTTTCACCTTTGCTTTTGACCCACCTAGTCATTGTAAATGGCTTACAACATCATACTTGAACATTTTCTTGTAATTACCTGTTGAGAAGAGAAATCATGCGCAACAGGGTGAAAGGTCCTCTGAAGAGTAAGAGGCAGCCTTGAGGCAGGGCAGGGGAAATGCCCTGCCCTATCAGTGGGAATAGTTAAAATGGCCCCAGGGCGTGGCCTTCTGTGTTAGCAAAAGAGCCACAGAGCTTACAAAGGGAGGAAAGAAAACTCCAGAAGCTACTCCCTGGGCAGGCAGACAGTGCCAAGAGTATGCAGTCTCCATTAATCACCGTGTCTTGTGAATGCCTTCCCTTGAAAAACCTACTTTTCAAAAAAGTAATTGGTCACATTATTGGCTGAAAATATTTACTCTTTCTTTCATATTTATTCAGTTTTAAGACAGTAAGAATCCTTAAATCCAATTTAATACATTTCATAATGTATTATACTTTACATTTTAATACCTATTGGAAAGGAAAAATGCAGACAGAAAACTCAGCAAGTCGACGCTACAAAACTGGGATCTAGAGCAGATACCACTGACATAGCTGTGGAGGTCACATGAGTGCAAAGCCCCAGAGGATCCCACCTGTGCCCTGTCAGCCTTCCTTGTCCATATTTTGAAAACCTTTCAACAAGATTCCCACCCTTAAAGAGTCCTAGCTACTCTATCCTGGCTCTTATGTTTTGTGTATTATTGTTTTGGAAAGAATAGTATTTTATAGCTCATGGATGCCCAAATGACCTTTCTACAGTTTCTGGTTGAAATCACACTGACAAAATATCTTTCTGACCTCACTGCCAGGCTAGCCTTACATTTTGCCTCCAGTAGCTACTTCTGTCTTCTCCATTGTGATGGTTAATTTTATGTGGCAACTTGACTGGGCCACAGAGTGCCCAGATATATGGCAAAATAATATTCTGGATGTTTCTAGAAGGGTGTTTCTGAATGAATTTAATATTTATATGGATAAACCAAGTAAAGCAGTTAGTTCTTAACCTGGGTGGACTTCATCTAATCAATTGAAGGCCTGAATAGAACAAAAAGGTTGAGCTTCCCCAAATAAGAAGGTATTCCAGCTGCCTGACTGCCTTGAGCTAGAATGTTTTTCCCCTATATGTAAGACATATATAATCCTATTGGTTCTATTTCTCTGGAGAACTCTAACATACCCACATATTACTCAAACAAATATCTATATCCTCTCAAGGATGTAAAACACACATGCTATGATACATAGTTTGTTTGTTTGTTTGTTTGTTTGTTTGTTTCTTTCTTTCTTTCTTTCTTTCTTTCTTTCTTTCTTTCTTTCTTTTTCTTCCTTCCATCCTACCTTCCTATCTTCCTTTCTCTTCTTTCTTTTCTCTTTGAGAGAATCTTCCTGCTACAAAAAGTGACTAAACATTAACATCTGCTACCATTCTCAATCCCAGGTAATTTGAGTATTTAAATTATGCTTCATTTCAAGGAAGGAAGGAAGGAAGGAAGGAAGGAAGGAAGGAAGGAAGGAAGGGTACACTATAGTCTAATTAGAAATCCCATTTGCCACCATCAACAAGTGGTGATTGTAGATTCACTAACAAATTTCAGTATTTCTCTAATCGGTATCTGGCAGGAGAAACCTTCAGTGTTGTGACCTCAGTAACAGTGCAGCCCAAAATAGAAAATATTAAAACAGTGACACTGTGGCTGAAATTGAAGAAAAGACATTGCTTTCTTTAAGAAATGATCTTAGTGTTAGGATGAGGCTTGTATAGACACCCTTCTGATCTTTCCCATTTCTCATCATACTTTTATTATTTTTATTCATATTGTGGACATGTCTCTTTCCCCTACTTATTGCTATACTTTTTAAAGCATGTAGGCAACTTTATTCTTATCACCAACCTACCACAAAACACACATATACAGACAAATGTTAATCATTTTAAAAATTATCATTTAAATTCAAATGTTGAAGCTTAATTTGATTGCTTTCCTGATAGTCAGACTTATAGACTTCCATTCTTTCAGGCTCCTTCATGTTCTTGCTGTTAGAAAGATACCAGACAACTTTTGGGAGGAAAAGCATCAGCCTCCCTTTCTTTATGATTCTTCCTTTCATTCTCAGACTAGAGCAATTACTACTAGTGATCTTGACAGTTCCTGCTGTCTAGGAGTCCAGATCTCCTATTGATGTGGCTTTTATTCCTGCTGTTTCTAAAAGAAGTCAATACTTTATTCCAAACCAGGCACTGCCCCTATTATGACAGTATTCCTTTAGCCTTAAAACACAAACCTCATCCAAAAGTTTACATGCCATCATCTTGAAATAAACAACATCTGTTCGTCATCTGACGGGACATATTTCCAGTTAGAGAGCCCAAATATATATAACTTTAGAGGGTAAGGAGAGTTAGGGAAGAAGTTTCAAATTCAATATATTATCTTAGAATTCCCAATGAGTTGGAAATATTTTGAATGTGTTTCACCTAGCAAATCACTCTATCATTTCCAAATATAAGTGATCAAATAGTGGCGATTTATCTCCTGCTGCTAATCGTTTAATCCACCCTTCATTTATTTCTTATGATTTTTTTGGTAAATTTTGAGTAACAAATACACCTGCATAAAGCTCATAGTAACATTAGAAAAAAAAGGGCTATAAAATATCTATCATACCTCAGTAAGATATTTGCATTGATAAGATAAGTACATATTCTGAGTCTAGAATATCCACACTCTTAACCTAGCCTCACCAGTCATTCTGGTTAAAATTTCAGACACACATCTCTGTAAGCCTCCAGAGTCAAAATAGAAGTACCCATATTTAAAATTCAGTAACTTTCTGGCAACCAATATGAACAGATTGTTAATTTTTTCACCCCCAATGAATCTGCATCATTCATATGGTATGTTAAAAAGTACGGTTTTCAAAGTCATCTATTTTCTGTTCTCATTTGCTAATGTTAATAGATACAATGTTATTTATTTATTTTGTGAGTTGCCTTCCAACAGGGAACAGATTTCTCACGTTTGTACATTAAACTGCAGCAGCCAAACACATTTCATACTGTCGTACTAGACATCAATGATTATCTGCTCTGTCGCATCAACACAGTCACGTGTCTGTCCCATATCAACCCAAAACTCACTTCACCTGGTTATGAATGGATTCTTCTTCTCCAACACTATGTTTTAACCTGAGACCTGGTGGCCTCAATTAAATTTGTCCAAAGCCATCATTTTTTTTCTTACTTCCCAGAGACAGGAAGTAAGATTGTAAAACTAGAATTGCTCCAAGTCCTTGTAATTTCTTACTCAGCAACCGTGTGACTTTAAGTAAGCCACTCAATCTCTCTGATCCTGAGTAGCCACACATGGATTGTGTATGATGACAACATCTATCTTGTGAATTTATTGTGAAGGCTAAGAACGTACATATGTGAAAGTAAACAATAAAATGTCAAGTGACACATATGTGCAATTCAAGGAGATTAAAAAGTATTATATGACTAAGCCAACTAACTAGAGATATCCTCCTCCAGACTTTATCTTAGAACACAATCAGAACCTGACAGGGTATCTTCCACCTGTGGCCAGAAGTAAAAGAAAAGAATATTGGAGGAGTGACACCAGCAACATGACTGAATAAGACTTCGCTTGCTTTTATCCCTCTGACAAGAGTAACAGTTTGGCATTCGGCCATGAACAAAGTGCCTTTGTGGGAGTTGTGGGATAGCACAAAGAGACCCTGGAGGAGTCTTGCTCACCCTTACATTGAGTAATAGGCATACAGACCTCAGTCGTGGCTGTGGCCCCTGGAGAGGCCTGAGGACTAGCTTTGTCTTCTGTTGTCTGCAGTCTAGAAGCCCCCTGGAAACATAGCCTTAAACAATTACCCGTGGACAAGCAAGCCTTTGTGGAAGTCCAGGATAGATTATATAGTATATCAAAAAATAAGTATTTAAGAAGATAGAAATCATGCCAATTATCTTTTTTGACTATAATATTATGAAACTAGAAATCAGGAACAGGAGGAAAACTGGAAAATTCACAAATATGTGGAGATTAAACAACATGCTACATGAACAACCAATGGGACTCAGAAAAAATTAAAAAAGAAATCAAAAACAATACTGAAAAGGGCACCTGGGTGGCTCAGTTAGTTAAGCATCTGACTTTTGATTTCAGCTCAGGTCATGACCTCACAGTTTGTGAGATGGAGCCCCGCATCAGGCTCTGTGCTGACAGCTCGAAGCCTGCTTGGGATACTCTCTCTCCCTCTCTCTCTGCCCCTCTGCACCTCACCTGTGCACATGGGTGCTCCCCCCCAAATAAATAAATAAACTTAAAAAATATATCTTGAGACAAATGAAAATGGAAACACAAAATACCACAACTTAGGGACTGCAGCAAAAGCAGACCTAACAGAAGTTTATAGCAAATAAACACAGTAAGAGAAAAGAAAGAGGTCAAAAAAACACTTAACTTTATAGCTTAAGGAACTAAAGAAAGATGAAAAAACTAAGCCCAAAGTTAGCAGAAGGAATAAAATAAATAGCAATGGTATGAGCAGAAATAAATGAAACAAAGCCCCGAAAAACAAAAGGACAGATCAACAAAACTAAGAGCTGGTTTTCTGAAAATTAAAACAAAATTGACAAACCTTTAGCTAGATTAAGAAATACTAAAAAAAAAAAAAAAAAATCAGAAATGAAAGAGACATTACAACTAAAATCACAAAAATATTGGGGCACCTGGATGGCTCTGTCAGTTGAGCATCTGACTTCAACTCAGGTCATGATCTCACAGTTTGTGAGTTCAAGCCCTGCGTCTGTGTGGACAGTTCAGAGCCTGAAGCCTGCTTCGGATTCTGTGTCTCCCTCTCTTTCTGCCCCTTCCTAGCTCACACTCTCTCTCTATATATATCTCAAAAATGAATGAACATTAAAAAAATAAAATGAAAAAATAAAATCACAGAAATATAAAGGATCATAAAAGACTACTATGACCAAATGTACATCAACAAATTGCATAGCATAGCAGAATGGGATACATTTCTAGAAACACACAACCTACCAAAACTGAATCATGATGAAATAGAAAATATGAACAAACCGATAAGGAGTAAGGAGATTGAATCAGTAATCAAATACCTCCCAACAAAGAAGACCTTAGGACTAGATAGTTTCTCAGATGAATTCTACTACTCATTTAAAGAAGAATTAACACCATCCTTCTCAAACACTTCCAAAAAAGTGATGTAGAGGAAACACTCCCAAATTTGTTTTATGACACCAATATTACCCTGATACCAAAGCCAGAAAAAGACACTAAAAGAAAAAAAAAAAATAATAATGACCAATATCCCTTATGGATAGAGATGCAAAAATTCTCAACAAAATATTAGTAAACCCAAACTGCACATTAAAGACTGTACATCATGACCCAGTGGGATCCATCTTGAGCAAAGATGGCTCAACATACATAAATAAATAAATGGGATACATCATATTAGAACAAAAAATCATATGATCATCTCAACAGATGCAGAAAAGCACTTGACAAAATTGGAAAGGAAGATGAATGCAAATGATTTGATTTTACATATAAAAATTCTTAAAGACTCCACCAAGAAACTGTTAGAACCAATGAACAAGTTCAGTAAAGTTGTAGGATACAAAATTAACATACAGATATCTGCTGTGCTTCTATACACACAGAGATATTTAAAAAAGAAATGAAAATAATCCCATTCACAAAAGCCATCATCAAAACCAATAAAATAGTAGGAATGAAGTTAATCAAGGAGGTGAAAGACACGAACATTCTAAGATATTAACGGAAGAAACTGAAAAAGATACAAAGAAATGGAAAAATATTCTGTTGCATGGTGTTTAACCAGAATCTACTACATTTTTTTTTTTTTCCACTGTTTCCAGTGTTAGCATCAGTGATTCTCTGAGAAGTTGCTTTGGACTTTTTTATTTAGATCTGCCTCATGCAGGGAGGGTTTGGGGGCAAATCTAGACAAGGTAGTTCTCAAAGTGTCAATTCTATGATTTCATCCACTTCTGTAATTGAAAAGTAATGTCTTAAATATCTGAATGACTTAAAAGTCTGTTAACAGCACGAAGGAGAGAAATGAGCTCACTGGCTCTAAAACTGGAGCAAAGGCTCAACATGGCAAATCCTAGGTTCTGTTGCTTCACGGCTGCTGAAGCTGTTATTACTGTAGAAGTGTCTGTACATTATTTTTAATGTTTATTTATTTTTGAGAGAGAGAGAGAGAGACAGAGACAGAGAGACAGAGAGTGAACAGGGGAGAGGCAGAGAGAGAGACACACACACAGAATCAGAAGCAGGCTCCAGGCTCCGAGCTGTCAGCACAGAGCCCAACAAGGGGCTCAAACTCACAAAGTGTGAGATCATGATCTGAGTGGAAGTCGGACACCTAACCAAGTGAGTCACCCAGGCGCCCCAATGTCTGTACATTTTAAAGGAGACAATTATCACAATTGTTTAAGTGGAAAGGAGTAACCACTAAGTTCTTCATAAAAGACCCGAAATCTGGCTCGCATAAAACGATGGTGTGCTAAGGTATTTAATTACCACAAGTTTCCCTTTTCCATTTTTTTCTTCTTATCATCAAGGAAATTTCACAGACTTGGAACTTAACACTACTTTAGCTTTAAACCTGTTGAAGTTATCTATACCTAAATCAATAAATTCAAACCCACACACACACAAAGAGGAGAGACAGGGTGTAAATTGTTATGTATCCCATTTTCCAAGATGCTTACAAATGTTGAACATTTCTGTCATTCTACTACATAAGTGAGACCAGATGTCCCTGAAAAGTTCTGTCCAACGATTTTCAGTGGGATAAAAAGCTTTATACACATACTTATTGTTTTCTGCTTGTCAAGGGAGAAGGACTGAAAATTCATGCAGGATGAAAAGGTAAGTGTAAGGAAGAAAACCTTTACTGTAACTTTTGCGCAGTTGCTATTTCCCACTCCCTCCTCCTGCGCAAGATGTGACTTGTCATCCACCCACCTGCCCATGACCACTTGCTTAGCTCTGGTGAAAACAGCTGTGGAGAGGAAACGTGGCTTTGTCTTCCCACTCCATTCAGAATATACTGTCTCCATTTGTTAATTTTATCCTATTTCTAAGACTTTGGCACAGACTTTTTCACAGTTCTTGTTATCTGACTATGGTTTTAATAACATATGGTAATATTTTTCTAATTATACTCCCTACAAAATATCAGAAGATTTCATCTTCAAATGGCCATTTTAAGCAGCACAACCTATCCACACTATTTTCTCACATAAAAAGCCTCTTGAGATAGGTATAGATTTAATATGCTGTTTTCTTACCATAGTAACCCTTTCACCGTAGTATTGTGACTATTCTCTGTAATACTCTTCTCCATCAGTTTTAAAGTGTCTATTATACCTAAGCCTTGATTTTCAACTATGTTGGAATCTTTCCTGTTCATTAAAATAAGATTCGATTGCATACGGGTAAAGTCTAATTTCTAAAATTTCATCATACATTTTGAACTGGCAGACTGAAGCAGTTTTGTTACTCCTGCCAAAATAGTAAATTCTGCAAATAGAACTCATTCCCCCCCACATACTCTAGTGCCTCTTAAATACTTCTTTGGGTATTTCGCTTCATTAGCCTGTGGTGGGATCTTCCTTTTATTCACATCCAAATCTAGCTTTGTTTGCATTTATTCAAGCATTTCATGCATTTGCTTGTATTATGTTAAATAATAATGTAAAACAGGAAGCCTAGAAGCCTTGCCTTCCTCAAGTACTACAATCCCCCACAAACAACAGTCTCAATATTGTTGAGTTCTTCCCCTACCTCAGACAGGTGCCAGATGCCATTTACATGGAGCAACAAGACTACCGAGACACCACAAGGTGTGTATGAAGAGATTATCCTCCTTTGTTTTTAATACCTTCTTGTAAGTAGATAAACTGGCTCGAATATTTTAAACATATATGCGAATAAAATTTTTCACCTAGTTTTGTTAGTCACTCCTTAGTTTTGTTCAACAAAGCTCAGACATAACTCAATAGAGTACACAAGAAAATTTTCTGTAACTTTGTACAAAAGAACATTTTTGTGACATTGTAATAAAGTATCTCAAAGATATCAATAAAGCAAGAAATTAAAAATGTTTAAAGTAAATGGAAATAAATCAGATTGAGTGTTAGAAATATCAGTTATGTAGAGGCAAAGAAAGCATATAAGTGGATTACTGATAGGGACCAAGACAAGAAAGGGCAGCCAGAAAGTGCTTAGATGCCACGGAAAATGCTATCAATTTAAACCATGGCTAGATACTACTAGTTAAAGATACTACTGGACCTAGTTAATATATGCCATTAAAATCAAGGAATAAAAAATGCATACTCAAATTGTTTTTCCTATAAGGATTGACATGTATTTCAATGGTGCAATTAATTCATTGTAAGTAGTCCCAAAGAATGTACCACTTTATGGTTCCAGGTTTTTTTTTACTGATAAACTGTATCCCACCCTAGGCAAGTTCTACAACCTCTATGGCCTTCAGTTTCTTCCTCTGTAAAATGACAAGGAGTTTAAAGCCAAGATTCCTTCCAACTTTTAATTTCTTTTTTAACTTTAGGACAGTTTTTGATTTACAAAAAAAAGAAAAAAATTGCCAAGTTCAAATAGAGAATTCCTATATACCCCACATTTAGTTTACTATTAACATCTTGCATTTGTATGGTACATTTGTCACAATTAAAGAAAAAATATCAATATATTATTAACTAAAGCCCATACTTTATTCAGATTCCCTTACTTTATACCTAATGTCTTTGTCTATTACAGATCTTATCCAGGAGGCTGCACCTGGTCATTCTATCTCTTTAGGCTCCTCTTGATTGTGACAGTTTTTTTAATTTCCCTTATTTTTAATGATCTAGACAGTTTTTAAGAGTACTCATCAGGGGGCGCCTGGGTGGCGCAGTCGGTTAAGCGTCCGACTTCAGCCAGGTCACGATCTCGCGGTCCGTGAGTTCGAGCCCCGCTTCAGGCTCTGGGCTGATGGCTCGGAGCCTGGAGCCTGTTTCCGATTCTGTGTCTCCCTCTCTCTCTGCCCCTCCCCCGTTCATGCTCTGTCTTTCTCTGTCCCAAAAATAAATAAAAAACGTTGAAAAAAAAAATTTAAAAAGAGTACTGATCAGGTATTTTGTAACGTGTTCTTCGGTTGGTCCCCCTAGCTTTTAAAAAACATTTTATCAATGGTCTTTGTAAAACAATGACTGGCACATAGCAACAAGTATGTAGCACACATATGAACCTATTTGTAGCACACATGTAAGCAAATGGAAAACTAGATGTTCGATTCATGTATAGAAAGTGATGTATCAATATTAATTAAAAAATAATTCATTGGTCTGGATTTTGATACCACACCAGTACAATATCATTCTAGTGCAACAAAAGCCAAACTGGAGAATTTGATTATTTTTCTCCTCCTGAATCAAATTTAACAACACTTCAGAAAAAGACCAATTTAGAAGTTTAATGAGAAAAAATAAAATATCACTTGAAAGCATTTAATGGTAACAGAAACACAAGTGTGAGAATGCAAAGGGCATTTTTAAAATAGTGAGTGGTCAAATCACTGCATTCATATTATCTTATTTTTCCACACAATCAGGGAAAGGAATGCAAATATCAATGAGGAAATAGACCAAAAAATACACTGAAAGACTAAGGATTCAGTACTCTGTTGGAATCAGGAAAGAAGTGAAATTAGATTATTCTGCCTGTAGGGCAACAATGTGTTGGAAATGGAGTTATGCTAAACATAACCTTTCCCCAACCTTTATTCAAGGTAGTAGCTGAAAATTCTCTTTTCACACATAAATTTCATCATGCAATTACCTCAGAGGGAAAAAAAAAAAAAAAAAAAAAGATAGCAAATATAACCTTGACGGGCAATGCAATCTTTTGAAGTAGCCTTTCCTCCTTCTAAATATCTGGGTCCACCAGATCTAACAGCAGACTAAATACGTTAAATTCTCTGGCAAGAAAATGGACAATCACTATTCTGGTTAGTAATATATTGATCAGTATATTTCATCCTAATTCAGTAATGTAATAGCTATTTACAAAGTATTTGTTTGCATCACTACTATTTCAATTATGAGCTCTGCTGGGCAATAAAACAATAGGCTTTTCCTCAATGAACTATTCTTCAGTTTGTGCAATTTACTTTAAATATTAAGTTTAAAGAAAAAAGACTTTGCGATCTTACCAGTTCTTTCACCCTGCTGTATTTTACCATAATACAGCAAACTAATAATGATCAATCCTTAAATGCCCTTTTTTTTTTGAAAATTAGTTTCAGAAAAGCAATTTAAAAATTCCTTCATTTTTCTCAGTAGACCACAGGATAATATTCTTTTAATAGCAAGGATTGGAATGCCTGATACTTTCCATTTTTAGTACAGTGTATTGACTTTTGCAATCACTATTCCATTTTGTACTTTTCTAGTGATATCTACTTCACTGCTACTCTATTTCAGATAAATTAAGGAATGCTTCATCTGATTCATCCAACAAACATTGTTCAGTGTTCTCTTCGTGCAGGACCAAAAGTGCCAATAAGATACAAAGAGGTAAAGACATCTTTTCTAACCTGGCAACTGGGCACTCACAGTCACATGCAACAGAAGAGAGAATCTGCACCACAGAGAACAAGACCCCTTCAATGTATGCAGGTAAGTCTTCTACAAATGCATATAGATGTTATTACTTAATATACATAACAAAACAGACACAATGAAAAAATGCCGATTAGTTATTAACACAGGTAAACTTAATTGGCTCGATTGCAATTCACTGTTTTGTAACATAAATATGAAGTAACATGAAATCCAATAAAATATAAAACATAAAGGGATAATTCAGACCTCAAAAGTTTGATATCCTGGCAAACTAAGTTTTTACTTATTAAAGGATATGAAAGACAGTCTAGTTATTCAATTAGAATCTGGGAAATGGGTATATTCCTTTAATGCCAGATTTGCAAGTAGAGTTTCCTAGAAGCAGTGATGTGAACTAAGTACTTTTATGATTGGAAATAATTAGCATGCAGGTGTAGGAGTATCTTCTTACCTCCTATAAATGTGCTTCTCTGAAGTAAGGTTGAGTAATACAGGAAAGTGATGGGAAGGTACTTGAAGTTAGAACCATCTCAGAATGAAGATCCTGAGAAGAGAGATATGGAATTTGAGAGAAATAAATTGGATCAAAAAAGAGTAAATGGAAATTATATGCAATTCAAATATGGACAAGGGGAAGGTCTTAAAAGCCATAGTTTGAGGTTGATGTAGGAAAAAGGATACGGTTCTAATGGAGCTCATAATGTGGTAAAGAGTAAATGATGTAAAAAAGAATTAACAAAAAGAATTTCTAAATCAGTGGTCTATAACGACTAAAAAAATCTTACATGCAAGTGATAAAATGATTTTAGTACACTCAGCCCCACTAAGCATCCTTAAACCAAGGTGATTCAATATGGCAGCAGACTTAGATCTGCAATTCTTATTTCTAGAAATTTTAGGGTGCTCATTGTAAGGCTATAACTCTTTGGTTTTCTTTCTCATCGAAAGGAGCTTCTCACTTAGTGAAAAGTGAATGGAATACGATAAATAGAGCACTAACCCAAATCAAGTGTTTGGGGATGGGAAGGAAAGCAAACATAAGATAATAAGGGACACACACAATCAGAGATCTGATTATTCAGTAAAAGCTCAGCTGAATATTCAGAATACTCTAGGAAGCAAAGTGCTTTTTGGTCAGACAACACTTGGTTCAAAGCCCACATGCACTACTTATTGTGATTATGATCTTAAGTTATTTACTTCTAGAAGTCTCAGTTTCTTTATATGAAAACAAGATTAATATTCAATGATTTTTTCATTATGAGGAAAAACAAAACAATGTATAACAAAGTGCTCTTTACTAATGCCAGGTAATGCCAGATATAAGATAAACATTTAATAAATGAATCTCTTCTTTTCTGTATATTTATATTTTCTACATATTTGAGATATTACACTGTATTTGCCAAAACACTTTTTGCATATTTTTGCCAAAATCTGTCCTGTTTTGTCTTCCTTCCTTCTTATACAACTTCCTGTGATTATCTTTTAAGCTTTCCAATGTCAGTATCTTAAATAGCAACATATTTTTCTATAACACACTTGTGTGTGAGTGCTTTCACTAAATGGTCCCAAGCTCCTATGAGTTGGTTTCATTGAATTAACTTTAAAAATATTTTTGTTAATGAATTCTGCACTATAAATAAAGACTTTGTTTCAAGTGATACACACCTGCAATTGTATTTATACTTTATACACCATTTTATTCCAAATTATATCCTTCAAAAGCACAGCCTTCAAGTGAAGAATGCCTAGAACACTCTGAATAGACTATTATGCTCGAGACTATGGATTTGCAAAAAAAAATTATTAATATAAAACCTACTAACGTTTTAATGAATCAAATTACATCCATAATAATATGATCTGAGTTTATCTATAAGGCTTAAGTAAAAAACACTAATTTTCACTCTTACACATACCATTTATAATCAACATCATGATAAAATGAAGATTCAAATCATATACTTAGTAATTTCTACTTAAGCCCAAAGACTCGTGTTGTAAAGCACAGTGTTGGTAGCTTGGCTAATAAGAATAGTCACTGTGAACCAAAAAATATTCCTTTTACAAGTACATATGTTAGGTGTTGGGTGAGGAACACAATTAAAGAGTCATGATATAATTGCTTGGAGTCATTGCTAGAAAGAACGTATTCAACATTCTCACTAAAAATAATAAATGTGATGCTGAAACTTTTTGGTAAAGCTTATTTAACTTTTAATAGGAAGAAAGACTTTTTAATTTAGAGTTCAAAATAAGAAGACATCATTATTGCTTATGCAGCTGCTTAAAATGACATTTATCTGACATTTTCACCTATATAGAAAGGCATCTTATGAGATGAATTTTTTTCAAGCAGTGAAGTTAAAATGGTAATCATATCAGCAAGTCTTCAAGATTACTCTTTCCTTTAAAAAATGTCATTCAAGGGTTATTACATATTAGATGTGAACTGTATTTTGACTTCTGGTAATGCATGTACTCAAAGGCCATACTTTACAACTCTTGTATCATTGAAAACACAATATAACCTAGACATTTGTTTTCTAAGCCCTTAGTTTTGATAAAAGGTTTGATAAAAGAATTCTGTGAATAAATAGTATATATTCAGGTATCATTGGTCCATTAGTTGAGCCATTACAGTGGCTGGCTTAATTGCTGACAGTATAAATTGCATGACAAAAAACACAATATAAAGCCCAATGAAATATTTCCAATTATGTTCATAAAAGTAATATAACCATAACACTGAAATATCACTTAGATGTTACAGAAGAAAAGTATAGCTAATTCTCACCTGTCAACAAAGAAGTTTTTTTAAAAAGGCACATTAAGTTAAGCAACATATTGAAATATTATGAAATAAACATTAGCAAAAAAATTTGAGTGAGTATATTTTTATCTATTTTTTAAATGTATGTTTATTTATTTGAGAGAAAAACAGAGAGAGCAGGGGAGGGGCAGAGAGAGAAGGAGAGAGAGAATCCCAAGTGGGCTCTGACACAGGGCTTGATCCCATGAACCATGAGATAATAACCTGAGCTGAAACCAAGAGGCGGATGCTTAACCAACTGAGCCACCCAGGTGCCCCTTGAGTGAGTATATATTAATATGAGGCTACATATTAATATAATTTGGAAATAAAATGATCAAAGGACAAAAATAATGGGATACCTTCAGAGATGTGGAGACCATAAGGTCACAAACTTGGTATTGCTAAGAACCAAAATTGTGAGCAATTTGCTAAGGTAATGTATTTGAAATTTTTAACACAATTAAGAAAAGCATGGATACTAGAGCGCCTAGGTGGCTCAGTCCATGAAGCGAAAGGCTTAGGTTTAGGTCATGTTCTCTGGCTTCCTGAGTTTGAGCCCCGCCTTCAGTTCTCTGCTGTCAGTGCAGAGCCCGCATCAGATCCTCTGTCCCCCTCTATCTGTACCCCTCCCCTTTGCTCATACTCACTCTCTCTCAAAAACAAACATTTTAAAAAAAGCATGGATACTTGTGAACATTCACAGATTCACATAAATTAACTAAATGGAACTGCTTACAATCTAAGGTTTTTAAGACCTCTGATTAAAGTCTTGGTTAGAGGCTAGTTAGGTCCATGCTATGAAGTGTAAAGAAAGCACACAAAGAAAGGTAACTCCTGTAGGAAGCAGTGAGCTGGAAGGCCTGCATAACCTTTCACTGCACTGGAGTTTTTCTTTTGTGATGTTTAAAAATAAAGATAGCCAAACCGATGGAATTCTAACCCATTTTTGAAAACAACACAAGAAAAAAAAAAAAGAAAACCTGCAGAAGAAGTACTATAGGTCAATCATTTACCAGCAGAAAAGAAAAAGAAAGGAAAAAATATATTACAGGCCCACCTATCATTTAGTCGTGTGGGTCTGTGTTTGTTCGTTGTTTTGTTTTTCTACTTTAAAAAGTAGGAGATTAACAGTGGATAGTTGTCCAAATCAATTAGAATGTTTTATTTACTAATAAGCTGTCAGACCTAGCAGACAGGAATTTAGACAAACTTGTCTGAAGATGAGAGTTAACATTAATGTTATAGTAGCTCACCATGCTATCATGAAAGTGTACACTCTTTGCAATAAATAAATAAATGAAGCCAATTAAACCCAATGAGAGTATCGGGATATCTGTGCCAGCAGTCAATTACTGCTTGAGAAAATAGCATTAATAATCAGATTTTTTTTTTCAGTAGAACTTCATCATGGCTTTCTTCCTAAAACAGCATATACAAGCATATTTTTATAGAAAAAAAATCATCTCCCCACTCAAGAAAACTGAACTAGAATTCTATCTATTTATTATTTCCTGTAATATATCAAAAGGTGTCACTGTTAAGAACTAGCTATGGCCAATGTAAGTTACAATGCCAAAGAGGCTTCAGATCAATGACTAGCCATCCACCTTCTCCTTACCAGGGGAAAAATATAAAAGATAATCAAAAATTGAAAAGGAACAGACATGAAATATCTCTTGTTTATTTCAGAAGACTATATGACTATTCACATGCATATAAATTTGGTAGCTGTTTTCATTTTACTTTTCTTGATAGCATATGCAAAATAATTTAAATAGTTTTACTTATAGGCCCCATAAGAAAGGATCACTATTAGTAAATTCAGGGAAATCATGTTTACATCTGTTTTAATAAGTGATGTGGATCATTTGTATTCAAAAGATGGCATTTGAGATACATATATCTTAAAATTCAGTTATTGAATAATAATAAGCTATAACTTTAACCCAGTGTGGGTGGTGGGTACTCCCAGGAAAAGGGTGGCAGGAGCCTCAGTTTAATTTCCTTGTCACATGTTAGTGACAGACCTCCGGGAATTTATACACACACACACACACACTTTGCTAACAGGGGGAATCCTTATCTATGGAACATTTTACTCCTAACATACCTGGCCCACCTAAAATAGCTTGTGTTAAATCAGACTGGCTTGATGGTGCATGGCTCCCTAGAAAATAACCCCATATACCATACATCTATGAAAGAATAGAGTGGAGGTGTTTCATGGAGGCTCACTGGAACCTCCAAGTCTGTGTGAAGGGATTGTGCTTCTCATTTAGAAACCCTGTCTCTTAACTGGGCCATAATGTCACTAGAAAAACATAAAAGCTGAAGGGAGGGTTAGATTGGAGGTCCAAAACACCTCCCTGCTTCTCTTGTCCCTCATGACCCACAACCTTGAAATTATTAGTAAAGGTTGACACTGGCTGAGATCCCCTTTAGGTAATCTAAGATATTTACAAGTATTGCATATCAGCCTTTTCCATAATATACAGAATTTTTTAAAAATTGATTTATGAACACCCCATCTGAATAACCTTAAATCTCACTTGGTATATTACTAAAACTTAACATGTAGTCATATATAAAGGTTGTATGCCACTTAACCATTAGAATTGAGAAAACAAAATTGCCTTCTTGAAGTATTTGGGGGTTGCTGAGAATTACCCTTGGAACTTGTGACTGCTGATAGGTATTGATGGATCATGCTGTGAACATTAAATTTATAGTCAATTTGAGCCTCACATATTTATATAACTTTACCATATTGTTCTTATACTTGGGGGACAAAAAATTATAATAGTCAAATTCTGATATTGAAAAAGATTTACATGTTACCACGAATATATAAGAGAGAGGAGAGTCATGATGAAATGAGTACATGATACTAAAATAGTTCTAGCAGCCATTTAACTATTTCTTTTTCAAACATACATGTATCATTTAGGGTTAAATACTGGGAAAAAAAGATATTCGAAGTATTTTGAGCAGTAAGAGATATAAGAAATTAGGGCTGATGAACATTGGAAGGGCTGGGAAAGTAGAAGTCTGTAGGTAAGAGCATCAGAATACATCTACTCCAGAGACCAGGAAGTGGGTGCTGCCCCCCAGTGGTCAGGAAGATACAAGAAATTACTGCTGTTTTGGCTGTCTCAAAGCCACCTGGATGTGGCTAGGCCATGATACCTATGCTTGGCCTGACAAAAACTCCCATCTATAGGAATGTGCAAATCAATCTCCACTGCTGCCAGAGGAAGGTCCTCTGTACCTCTTCCACTTTCCAAAGCTCATGTCAGTGTATCTCACTGGCAGAAACTAAATCTGACTTACCACTGTCATGACCAGGGAGTCTGGGAAATGTAGATTTTTAGGCTTTAGCACTGTGAGGTCTAGAGAGAGTATAAAAGTAGGTGGCAATGGATGATGATTACCAGTAGACATTTTCAACTCACTTTATATCTGGATTGATTAAATATTTGTGATCAGTGTCATTGTGTTACCTAGATGTTTTAATGGTGATATGTATTGACTTAGAGCTCAAACTTTGTATTGACAATCTTCAGATCATCCACCAGTTACCCACTGTGTGAGCTCAGATAATTACTCTTTTTTTTCCCCTAAAGATCCCCATGAGAAGCTAGTATTATACTTTTCCCTTTTACATATGAGGAAACTGAACCCTACCTCAGTAATCACCTACATAATTGCTATGTTTGCATGTTTATAGTAAATTATACCTATCATACATACTGATATATAATAATTACTCAATAAATGTAAGTCATTCCAGATATACTAACATGGCCTATTTTATATATATGGATACATCCAGGTAATAAGATTATAGCAGAAATATTCAAACTGTATCTTTCCATCATTACCTGTTATATTGTCCATTGAAAATGTACTTTTATTTTTGTTTATATAGTTTGTCATCTATAAAATGAAAAAATATTAAATGTCTGTATAAGTGTACTATAGCTAATCATTTGGGTTGAAGATTTTAAAGTGGGTTTAAGGTGATTTATTGATATGTTAAAATGCATATTCTGATCCACTTGCAAATGAACTCTAGCTCCCTCAAAATGACTAATATTGCCAAATTTTGAGATTTTAATTATATAATCTGAAATCATTAACATTAAATAACAAAATTAGCTTATTGACTTTGCAATTCTTTCTAAAACATTTTAGTTCTTTTTCATTTAATAAATGGCACTAGATTTTGGAGTTAATTTTATAGTTTTAAGCACATATATGTTACTTCATTTTTGTTGGTATCCCAAAATGAGTTTATTTGATTTTGAGGACACTGTTTATCTTGTTTTTTTTTTTTTATTGGAATTTAAAAAATCTGCTTCTTCTCTGTGCTCCCAAAGAACTCTGTATTTCTCTGTCATCATTTATCAACCTATGTTTGAATAGTCCTGTCCCTGTATAAGAAAGATGTACCAACATCTAGCAGCTACCAGAACCTGGCAAATAGTTGGCTTCATGAAGTACTCAATCAACAAAGGTAGTGATCCTAATAATGTACACACACACACACACACACACACACACACACACACACACACATATTCATATACACACTTTTAAGACCCTGTTTACCAGAAGAAAGCATAAAAGTGTGATATCACCTCAAATCTATCTTTCACATTTCAGATAAATGCCCCTAGTCAGCTGAATTTAAATCACATGTGGAACTCAAGTTTCAGGAGAGTCTGAGATAATGCTGTATATGTTATAGTGTATATAAATGATGTTATTATTCTAACGTGTTCTCTAAATGAGGGCACAGTTGAAGGAACCATAATGTCCCCAAGTAGCAATCCACTGTTTGTTAAATGTGCTATCTACCTTATGCACCTGAGCACTTAATCTGTACCACCTCACAACCCAGTAAGACAGTTATTATTATCCCCATTTTACATAGAAGAAACAGGCTCACATAGCAGCCTCACATCGTCTAAGATCACGTGTCAGCATAGTTCCAACACTCTTCTGAATGTCATATCAGAACTCTATATCAAATTTGTTTTTAAATAAGACCTGTATTAACTGCTGCTACTGGGGCAGACTAGTAGGGTTATTTATAAAAATCTGATTTTTCTAATGATCACAGCCATAAATTATCTGAAAAAAATGTATTCATACTTTAAGGAAAAAGGGGTAGGGAGAATAATAAATACATTAGAGGTATGAACTGTGTATCTAATTCACAAATTGGTTACAAAAGAAAAATCTAATCTAACAATTTAAAGTAGATGGTCTAGGGGTGCCTGGGTGTCTCAGTCCGTTAAGCATCAGACTCTTGGTTTCAGCTTCAGTCATGCTCTCATGGTTTTGTGTGCTTGAGCCCCGCACTGGGCTCCAAGCTGACAGCGTGGAGCCTGACAGTGTGGATTCTCTGTCTCCCTCTCTCTCTGCCCCTCCCCCACTCATGCTGTCTCTTTCTCAAAATAAATAAACTTTAAAAAAATAAAATAAAATAAAATAAAATAAAATAAAATAAAATAAAATAAAATAAAATAAAATAAAATCAAAGTAAAAGAGTAGATTGTCTACCTAGGTTTTTTGCTTGAAGTTGTCCAGTGATTTTGTAAGGTAAAAACATGATGAAATAAAGTGTGGGAGATGTTCAGTAACTTTCCTGAAATCACAAAGTAATTTGGTAACTTTGTCCCTAATCACAAAGCCTGGGATTATTCCATTATACCAGATACATTCATGGGATGGCCTCAGAAACTATGCATACAGTTTAACAAAGGTTTTTAGTGTAAATTTTAAGGGGAATGTTTTATTTTCATTATACATTCATTATCTACCATTTTCATTATATATATGTACACACACACACACATACTTGCTCATATATTTTTATTACATAATAACTATGATTAAGATGTGGAAAAAATGTTTACCATCTGCACTGGGTTGAATGATATACCCCTTGGGGTGCCTGGGTAGCTCAGTTGGTTAAGCGACTGACTTCGGCTCAGGTCATGATCTCTCAGTTTGTGAGTTCAAGCCCGGCGTCAGGCTCTGTGCTGACAGCTCAGAGCCTGGAGCCTACTTCAGATTCTATGCCTCCCCCTCTCTCTACCCCTCCCCTGCTCACGCTGTCTCTCTGTCTCTCAAAAATAAAAACATTTAAAAAAAATTTTTTGAATGGTATGCCCCAACCCCTCCACACACACAAATGTATATCTACCTGGAACCTCAGAATGTTACCTTACTGGGAAACTGGATCTTATTTGGAAAGATGTAATCAAGTCAAAAAGAGTCATACTGAATTAGGGTGGGCCCTAATCCAATGACTGGTGTCCTTATAAGAGGAAAATTTGAAAACAGAGACATTCACAGAGAGAAAACAGAACACAAGGAGAACACCATGTGACAGCAGGGGCACAGATTGGAGTGATGAATCTACAAGACAAGAGAGGACAAAGGACAAAGATTGCCGGTAACTACTAGAAGATAGAGACCAAGCAGGATCCTCCTCTGGAGACTTGAGAGAGAGCATGGCCCTGCTAGCACCCTGATTTCAGATTTCTAGCTTCAGAACTGTGAGACAATACATTTCTGTTGTTTTAAGCTACTTAGTTGGTGGTACTTTGTGTTTTGTTTGGCTTTGTCCTCATTTTAACCAAATTATCCTATTAAAAAGGGGAAAATGCATAACAATGACTCCTTCATCCTATAAGTGCTAACATGTAAGTACAATTAAGTTACATCCACAAGAGCTGGTGTGATCTCAAACATTTTGCATACTTGTTGACTGCTGTTAAATATCAACTTCCTGTACCAAGACAGCCAAAGCAAAAACCAGTGAGTCTTCCGTAAGAATTTACAAAGATAAGTGCTCTAAACCCACAGATTTAAGAAGAAAAAACAACAACAACAACAACAACAAACTCCAAAGCAAACAGTTTATCCATTTACCACAGAGCAAATCAAAGTTAACCGAACAAGGAAAACAGGCACTAGCACTAACCGCTGAACACCATCAGGCACCGAAGCACTAGTTTGTCAGAAAAGCAGCATAGGAAAAACTTGCATTCCTTTTCTCTTACAGTCATTCCTTTACCCACACATACATTTAGTGTAACTTGGACTAGGCAGTAGCAAGGAGCAAAATGAAATGAGTTAAGAAGGGATCATGATGAAACAAGGGACAGGAAAGAATTTGTATTGAGGGTTTATTCTTTACTGAAATTCGCTCCACAACGTACTGAAAAATGGGTCCGTATATCAATTAGCAGAAGTAAAGCAACACTCCTAACAAACAACTGGGACGAGTGGTGCCACACAGGGATGACCTGACATTCTCGGACATCGCTTCCCGACCCCTCTGGCCTACCTTCTTCCCATTCCGCAGGGACCTAAACGCACTGGGGACGTGTTCCAGAAGCGGCGGCATCTCCTGTCGGCGGCCGGCCACTCCTGGCTCCTGTTACCACCTCTGGGAGGTGACCCCATCTTTAGGGCACTGTCCCCTAGGGTTTGATAGGGCCCTGGGAGACCTGGTCGGGTGAGCCGAGAGGGCTCCTCCAAGCACGGCTGTTAGGGCCCAGAGCCCTGGGGTAGGTAGCCCTGAGGCCCGGAGGGAAAACCCTGGGGCAGAGGGCTCCACACCCCTCGGCTTCCCCACCGAGGGAACCGGGACTGCATTCGGGGACTCTGGCTCTTCCCCGGCCTTCTGCCTGACGCCTGGTAGGACCGAGGCGCTTCGTCCCGGGCTAGGCCCTCCACCCGGACAGGACTGGATGCCCTGGGGGAGTCCCGGGGAGAGAGGAAGTATGGGTGGAAGGGTGCCCCACTGCTGGAAAGCGCGGGCCCCGCGAGCAGCGCTCTCGCTGGCGCGGCTCACCTTCCGGTCGGCTCCCGCAGGTACTTGCACAGCCACGCCGTCTCCACCGGCTGGTCCGCATGTGGGCCGCCATGTTGAAAATAACAAGCCCTCTAGGAGGGGCGGCTGTAGCGTAGTTCGTGGCTGCGTGTTACAGCACCTCTAGGAAATGCATGCAGTGTCCAGTGATAAGATATTTATTTTCACAGGTTATTTTTCAAATCATTTTACCTATAAAAACCACACATTTGAAAAATAACCTGTGAAAATAACGACACTTCCATATTTGCCAATGGAACCCTCTGCCTTATTGTATTCATTTGGTGCATTGTTTTCTATCAAATATTTGTTAATCAGCTTATAGAATAAAAGGCTACAGAAATGTATTCATCTTAAACATTCATTTGGTAAAAATTAACATTTGTTTAAACATTTGTGAAAACAGTAGCTTTGTATAGTAATAACTGCATTTAGAATTAATTAGCATATCTTAATTTTTTATGTCATTCTTATCTACACATTTCTTCAGTGTGAATAGTATTAATTTCCTATATTTAATTTTTTGAAAATATAGTTGTAATTGAAATGTAGATTTTTGAAATAAAATCTAGGAAGAAAAAAAGTGAGGCTAAAGTAGGAATGTGAGATTACAAGAAATTTTAGCTTGATTCCTGACTTAACATAAATGTGTCTTTCTGACTTAAAAGTCCCTTAACCGTGTAAGTGTATGGCATAAAACACTGCCTTTTGTGAAATGAAAAATTTAGTAGATAATTAATCATGCCAATTGTTTTAAGATGGATATTCATTTTTAATGCATAATTTGAACGAAAACTACCAAATTACAGAAATAACACATGAAATCTCTGGCTTATGGGCATTTGGGGAAAGCTAAAGAATAGCAATGAACATAAAGCTTCCAGAAGAGATCACTTCAAAAGCTTTTTCCTCTCCTATTAGAGAATTTCTTCTTCTTCAAATTCTGCTTATTTGAACAAGAAGAAATTCTCTAATCCAAATCCTGGGAAATAAGATGAAAGCACTATATCAGAAAGCTCTGAGAAAGTGACCATCTGATTTTAACCCTGTGAGGATTAAGGTGAGAAATGAGTACAATAGTTTGCAGTATGTGCTATTGTGTGTATAGTAAGAATCTATAGAAATGTTATAAAACTATTAAAATCATGAATGATTGGTCTGTTTTTTCCTATTGCGTGCTATATTTCTGTTGGTATCAGTTTTTAAATAAGTATGATTTTAAGCAGTCTCTCTCTAAAAGAATCATAAATTAATGGAAATGTTGGAAGTACAGTATAAATATAATATTTTTTTATACTTTCTAATTCTCAGGTACTACAATGGGTATTTTCTTCAAGTAAGGGCATTCTTCTACTAATCACAGTAAAACCATCCAAACCAGAAAGTTAACCTTGGTATGTTGATATCATCTAATTACCAGACTCCATTCAGGTCTTGGCAATCATCCCCCAAATATCTTTCACAGCAAAATTATCCTATTCCGGATTACATGTTATATTTTGTTGTAATGTCTCTGTCATGTCTTTTAATTTGGAATAGTTCCTTAAATTTCATGAGATTGATATTTTTAGAGATTATAGACTTTTTTTTTTTTTTTTTAGAATATTCCTCAAGTTTGGTCTGATATTGCCTTCCTTATGACTAGATACACAACTGCATCTTTGGCAGGAATACCCCATAAGTGATGCTGTATTCTTCTCAATGCATCCTGTCAAATGGCAAAGTATTTCCATTCGTGCCATTATTGATAGTGTTTACTAATTTAAGATGGTGTCTTCCAGTCTTGTCTACTATAAGGTAACTCTTTTCCCCTTTGTAATTACAGATATTTTGTGAGAAGGTATTTTGAAATTGTGTAAATATCCTATTCCTTATAAAAATTTCACATCTTTCATTTAATTTTCTAATATTTGTCATCTCATTGTTCCCTACTTTTATTTGTTGGATTATAATTTATTTTATTCTCAAATTATACAGATTTGGTCAATGGGAGCTCATGTAACCTAATTTTCCTATTCTTTTGAGGTATTTCATCATTTTTTGAGCATTTTCTTGCCAGTACCAGAAGATATTCTAGGTTCATATTACACTCTCTCTTCCCCAGCCCTGAATTCACCTCTAATTTGAATCCAACACTACAGAGTGTATTCTAATTTTCTTTCTTTCCGTATTTATAACTACCATTGTTGGCAGTGAGAAACATATCTACAATTTTATTTAATATATTTATATATTTGATTAATCCCCTATATGTAGCCTATGTCTATTTGCACTGACATCCCTTTTCCTGTGCAGATGCCTTCATTTTTCTGTTAAAGCTCTGACCCCCTATTCCAGGTTCTAAACTGTATGACACCATTCTCATTCTGCATGGATTCTGAAATCCCACAACAATGTGTCCCTCCATGAGGGCATAAAATTTCAGTAGGAGTATAAATTGTTTATGGAAATAGTCTGGTATGTATATAAAAATCTAAACTAGACCTTCCTTAGAAACCTTTCCCTGCTAGGAAGTTAGCCTACATGAATACTCTTCACATGTACACAGTTGTATGTACAAAGGCTTTTAGTCTAGCTAAAAATGACTAACTGCATTAAGTTACTCCCATATAGAAAGGGGAAAGTCAAAACATATAAATTGAAAATAATTACCCATTATTTAAGACAAAGAAAGAGAAAGGCATCCAAGATGTAAGTTTAAAGAAAAATAGGATAACTATATACAAAGAGCAACTGCCAACAAACCGAAACCATAGGGGAAAGAGAAAGGAAGAGAAGGAGGGAGAAAAAGGGAGAGGGAGAGAAAAAGGAGGAAGGAGAAAGGGGGAGAAGAAGATGAAGACCTTGACAGAGAGATAAGGTAAGGAGATAGATAGATAGATAGATAGATAGATAGATAGATAGATAGACAGACAGACAGATAGGGGGAGCACATCACATTGAAAGCATACTACTATAGACAAAATATTCTCACGCTCTACTCAGCCATCAAAAAGAATGAAATCTTGCCAATTGCAATGACGTGGATGGAGCTAGAATGTATTATGCTAAGCGAAATAAGTCAATCAGAGAAAGACAAATACCATATGATTTCACTCATATGTGTATGTGGAATTCAAGAAACAAAACAGATGAACATATGGGAAAGGGGGGGGAAGAGAACAGAGGGAAGCAAACTGCAAGAGACTCTTAATGATAGAGAGCAAACTGTGGGTTGGCAGAGGGAGGTGGGCTAGATGAGTGATGGGAATTAAGGAGGGCATTTGTTGGGATTGAGCACTGGGTATTGTATGTAAGTGATGGACCATTGAACTCTACTCTTGAAACTAATATTGCACTGTATGTTCACTAAAATTTAAATTAAAAGGAAAGGGTGAATTTAAATGTATAAATAAGTAAAATAAAAATATTCTCACACTCATATAGTTACTTTTTTTGATAGACACATAAAGCACTTACATGCACTTTTAGCCAGATTGAATCTCTTTAGGTAACTTGGCTTTAGTTCTTGGTCTTTGCCCATTTTTATGCCATCTTTCTACCTGGACCATATGATACCACATGTGCTCATCCTTTCCCCATCTTCAAATACCAGAAGCCCTGGAGACCTTTATCAATTTGACAGATTTTTTTTTTTTTCCATTCCACGTCTTTGACTTGTTCCACCTGAAAATACCAAGCACTATAAAATTTTCCCTTTTTCTGATGTAAACATGCGTGTAAGTCATTTCTAGAAGAGAATTACCTATATAATTTGGGAGTTGAATTTGACTGGTAATGGCACAATGGATTACATCTCTCAGGCCAAATTTTCATATTAGCAGATTCCTTCCGTCCTTGATCTCTCACCCAGGGCCAAGGCAAAGGCAGAATTAGAAGAGCCTAATCCCACCTTCTACTCACTTCTGTAGGATTCAATATTGGTTTACTGCATTCTGTTTGGTAAGTTCTTAATCAAAATACGTAAGTAAATAAATAAAACTTGTGATTTGCATCCAGCAAAATGTAATGCAAACAATATCCCACTTGTTCATTCTTTAACATCTATTTACTTTTAAATACCACTTCAGTCTTAGGAAATAGCAGTATGGTAACTTGAAGCAGTAAACCCAAGAAGCTCAGAATTACCTGGGTGTCTCATTCCATCAAAATTCTTCTCTTCCTTTTCTAAGTTTAAAATGTGATAAGCTCCACAGAAAGAATTGGCTGGTCCAAAACATAAAATCTCTATTCTAATCTGTAATCCTCTCTTTCACTCTCCTTTCAAATTTTTTTAGCATATAGGAACAACTGTTTTCCACCCAGGAGAACTTAATATGATAACTGACTATAGTTTTGGCAGTTTGGAAAAAAATATAACTTTCCCTGAAGTCTCTGTAATGGAACAAAGTTTTTATTTAAATCTCTCACTCTTCCCATTGGGAAAAATTTACTACAGATAATTCAGGAAATTTTCATTTATTTAAAAAGCCCTTCCCTCCTTCTGTTCAAGGACAAGACTACATTTGTAGGGGCTTATAGAGAGTTAAAGTATTGGACTGGTGCAGTGTTAAGGGAGGAAGTCCCTAGCTTCATGATGGTCATCATTATCTAAGATGTACACACTGAAACAGCCTCTCAACTGCCTTACCATTTTTATTCTGTGCAAGTAATCACAGCACATGCATGCTCTGACAAGCCATCACCATGTTTCACTCTTTTTTAGCTACTTCCTTGCCACTCCTAGACCACAGGAGACATATAACTACACTGGAACTTTGAGGCTATGCCAAGCCCACCTGCCAACATTGCCATCTTTTCCATATAGCAGCTGCCAGGAACTCCACAGAGAAGATGAGCAATTTGTCCCTCTATCTCTGAGGTATCCTAAATCTATGCGGATTTTTCTATTTCCCACCACTTCCCAGCAGGATATTAGTGTGGAAGAGACCAGAATTTATTTTCAAGATTGTCTATGAGTATTTAATTAGCTGTGTTCTCTTATTACTCTCTCTTCCTCCAAACTATGTAATTTTTAGGTAGTCTAGGGTTAAGGGGGAGGATGCTTTGTGTCTGATAGAGTACATATAATTTACAATCAATTGTGTAACCTTGGGTCTTAAGCTTAAGAAATACAAAAGTCAAAGATTTGTGTTCTTCTATATCTTTCTTTTCCTGAGACAGAATAGTTGGCACTGGTGGGAAGGATAACTGGGTCCATTGAAGAATCAAAAGAAAATTTCTAATTTTTTCTTTTAATTTTGCTTCATACATCAAGAGTTCCTAAAGCATCCAATAGCAAACTTCCTTCTTTGTTGACCTTTATCACTTCCTGTGTTTGTGCTCATTCTTAAAGCTGCTTTTTAAAAGCAACTGAAGAGTGATTTGTAGCTTTCAGCCTGAAAATGTCAGAAGAAATGGCCAATACTAGGTCTTGTTCTGAGAAGTTCAAAACATCTTGAAAATCATGTTCCTCCCCTCCATCAAACTGCTGCCTCCATAATTTACCACAGGGGCTGTGGTAATGATGAAGATATGTAACAAACTAATACCTGCCTGGAGAGTTCCTTCCTTCCTTCCTTCCTTCCTCCCTTCCTTCCTTCCTTCCTCCCTCCCTCCCTCCTTCCTTCCCTTCCCCTTCCTTCCTTCCTTCCTTCCTTCCTTCCTTCCTTCCTTCCTTCCTTCCTTCCTTCCTTCCTTCCTTCCTTCCTTCCTTTGTAGGCTTCATGCCCAATGCAGGGTTGGACATGGAGCCTGAACCTATGATCCCCAGATCAAGACCTGAACTGAGATAGAATCAGAGGCCTAACCAACTGAGCCATGCAGGTGCTCCCTGGAGAGTTTCTTAAATATGCTGATTCTTGGACAACAATCCACAGACACAGTATCATAGTTTTTAGAAGAAAGGGAGACTAGTACTAATATTTATAAAACAACCCAAAAATTCTATGCTTAGTTTGGAATAGTCTATCCTAGAAGATATTATGTATCATAAGTGATCTGTAAAAACTGGCCTTACAAACATAAAAAAAAATAAAATAAAAACCTGCGGATAGGAATTATTTCCAGCCAACTTAGACTGTGTGAAAAAACAGATCACTCAAAGGAATAATTATAAAGAATCCCCAAAAATATCAGTGACCCCATTCCTATGCACACACACCAGAAAAAATAGCATAATAGTGTAATTCAATGCCCTCCAACATTTACAATCTAACCTCCACAGAACCATTGATGGTTCCAGAGAATACCCCAGTCTTTTTGCTGAGAATATAGAACAATGGAAGAAAGAGTGAGTGGGTAACAAAAATAAACCTAAATAATCTAACAATGGGTGAACTTGTTAAATAATGTTTTTTTAAGGAATTCTAAATGACTATAAAATTAATCCATTCAACAAATATTTGATGAAATTCTCCTAAATTAGACAGTATGCTAATGTATTAAAATATTATACTTCTACATCTATTATTTGGAAAACTTGTTTACAATATATTTTTAAGTATAAAAGTTAATGACAAATAATAGGCATACTATGATTTATTTCAAAAATACATACAGAGATACAAGCTTTGATGGACACAGAGACCAAAACTTTTATGTGGATTATGTGTTAGGATCCTAGGTAATTTTTAATTTCTTTTTATTTGTTTTCTACATGTGTTGTTAATTTTCTTTTCAGCCAGGCTCACCACTCCACTTTGTTCCTCCGAGTGAACGTGTCAGGTGCTACCTTCTTATTTCACCTTCTCACCTGCTCGACTTGGTTTGGATGAATGATGCAACCTTGAGGAATGATATTCAGAGTGTGGGGGTTTGATGATCAGGTAAGTTTTGGCAATAGTTAGGGTTTGAAAATGAGACCCAAAAGCCCGAACCCAAGTAGGTTTTTGTTTTGTTTTGTTTTTTTGTTTTTAACGTTTATTCATTCTTAAGAGAAGAGCATGAGTGTGGGAGATGCAGAATGAGAGAGGGAGACACAGAATCCAAAGCAGCCTCCAGGCTCCGAGCTGTCAGCACAGAGCCCGACGTGGGACTTGAACTCACGAACCGTGAGATCATGACCTGAGCCAAAGTTGGATGCTTAACCATCTGAGCCACCCAGGTGCCCCATCCAAGTGGGTTTTGAATGAAACTCCTTTTACTAAATTTTTTTCCTCCCTTTTCTCTATTGACTTTTTTCCTTGGTTATCTTCTCTTTGATAACCCGTGCCATCCTTCTTTTCTTTTTTTCCCTTTCTTATGTATTTCATTAATTCACAATACAGTCTCTCTTCTTATTATTTGTTTTCTGTGGGTTTTTTTTTTGCCTACATCCCCAAACTTATAACATTTCTTTTTCATTATTGCATCAAATGCCATTAATATCACTTTATAACACATTGATTTCAGAAGTATGTGGTGAGTGCTGAATTATATGTTTTTTATATAAAATAATTATTGGTTAGAAATACAGAGTCATACATATAACATGAAGTTCAGGGAGGCCAAATGTCAGATGTTTCAGCAGACTGTTCTCTTTCTCTTGTAGGAAAAACAAACAAAAAAACATAAAAACACTGAGATTTCTTCACTTCTTTTGATTGCAGCAGCAACTTGGACTTAAGAAATAAAATAGCCTATGCCATAAATCCAGGTGGGTAGGGGGAAGTGCACTCTTAACGTATAAAGGCAAGAGATTAGGATACTTTTTAAAAAAAGATACAATGGGGTTCCTGGGTGGCTCAGTGGGTTAAGCGTCCAACTGTTGATTTGGGTCAGGTCATGATCACAGGGGATCCTGAGTTCAAGGCCAGAGATGCGCATAGAGCATGCTTGGGATTCTCACTCTCCTTGTCTCTCTCTCTGCCCCTCCCCTATTTATGCACATGCGTGCTCACTCTTCTCTCTCTCTCTCAAAATAAATAAATAAATTTATTTTTTTTAAAAGCAATTTCCCTTTGTGTCTTTCTTTTTTTTTTAATTTTTTTTTAATGTTTTATTTATTTTTGAGACAGAGAGAGACAGAGCATGAACGGGGGAGGGTCAGAGAGAGGGAGACACAGAATCCGAAACAGGCTCCAGGCTCTGAGCTGTCAGCACAGAGCCCGACACGGGACTCCATCCAACTCACGGACTGTGAGATCGTGACCCGAGCCGAAGTCAGACGCCCAACCGACTGAGCCACCCAGGTGCCCCATAAATAAATAAATTTAAAACAAAGGTACAACTATAATTTTTTAGGAGAAATATGCATTTCTCATTTAGCACAAAAAGGAGAGCTTTCCATAAATAAATTAGACTTCAGAGAATAAAATGTCTGCTTGATGTTAGATATTTTAGGAGAGAACACACCCATAGCAGAAGGTCCCAACCATTTGTTCTGGATGTTCCATGGCAGGCAGAAGCCACTTGCGTCGGGGACAGCAGAAGGGGAGCTGGAGCCCACCTCCCTCCTGTGAAGAGCAGCAGACATGGCTGCACGGGGAATAGCAACCTTACTTCTTGCTCCCACCAGCCTGGGAGCATTTCTCCTGGAACTTTTTCTAATACTTTGTTGCTTTATGAAAACTGAACCATAATTAACGGGGTTTGTTTCCCAAGCTCAAGAGATGTTTTACACCAAGTCTGTTACCTAATCATTGTCGTCTAGCAGACTCCTATGTTGCAGATGCCAGCACGCATCCACCTTCATCTTCCCT
The DNA here is from genome assembly GCF_028018385.1 of Neofelis nebulosa. NCBI lineage: Eukaryota > Metazoa > Chordata > Mammalia > Carnivora > Felidae > Neofelis > Neofelis nebulosa. The sequence goes on along the minus strand of NC_080783.1, from coordinate 90,749,731 downwards.
GTACACAGGCTGCCATTCATCAGAAAGAGAGGATAAAGGCTAAAGGGATTATTTCAGTAGGAAGGAGCAATTGACCTTGAGGAGCAGTTTGTGTTGGGGACTCTGGAGAGTCAAGTTTAGTTGAAGGGCAGCAGAAAGTAAGAGATGAAAAGGAGAGTTGAGGAAATAAGAAAAAGCGGGTACATTTTTGTGAGACACTTTCAAAAAGTCGAGGGAGTATTCATGAATGGCCCCAAGAAAAGAAAACCTAGGCAACGATGTCCTGTCTCTTGTGTCATGAGAGGGAACAAGACATCTGGATTAGATCTGCCACTTCATTTTCGTTCACTCCATCCCAAAACACAATTTTATGTATTAAATCTCTTCTGTTTGAAATACCAACTGTGGTTTCTGTTTTTCTGACTAGTACATAGGCTCATTGTGGAGACAGATGTTAAACAAACAGACACAAAAATAAATATAATCATACAGTTCTAAGATGAAAAAGGAAAAAAAAATACCTGTATAATCTCATAAGAAGTCTTGGATCTATTTTAGGTTGTGGGCAGGCCCAGATATGTTGTGATGAGCAATCTCTTTTATCTGTTCTCTTGTCCTTAGTTTTTATTCACTTGGTAAGCTTCAATTTCCATTCCTCAGACAGTGACTCCCAAATTGTCATTACTTCTCCTGACTTCTCTCTTGACTTTTCTTTTATTCTTTCCTCTCTCCTACTTCTTGGATATTCTTACTGGCTTTCACCTCAAATTCACCACATTCAAAAATTTATCACCTTCCCCTGCAAAATCTCTGTTGCTTGTCCTTTTTTCCGTATTTGTATATCAGTCTCTGCCTTCTCACAGGAGCCAAAAACTCTGGTTCGTTTCTGTTATACTAATTGGGTAAATAATATTGCTAAACCTCACAATAAATGCCGTGGCTTCTAATTCTCCCCAACTTAGTCCATCCTAAATACACTGCTCATAAGTCTTTAACATAGTTCTGGCTGTATCAGTCCTTTTTTCAAACTTCTTCAGCAGCTTTCATATATCGACCAAAATTCTGACATCAAGGCCACCTGTGAATCACCTGTAACCATTTTTTAAATTTAATTCCACAACTTTTCTGTGATCTAACCATATTCGACTACTTATAGCTTGTCAGGTGTGCTCTGAAGCTTTCCGCATGCTTGATTTTTGCTCAGACTGTTCTCTCTAAGGGACATATTCTACTTTTTACCTATTTTTTGTGTCTTAAGTATACACATTTTCTATTATTATCTTAAACTTTATATTCTCTGTAAAGGAAATACTAGTGCCTTTTGGGTTTTTTTTAATTAATTTATTATGTTTTTATTATTATTAAATAAATTTATTGTCAAATTGGTTTCCATACAACACCCCATGCTTATCCCAGCAAGTGCCCTCCTCAATGCCCATCACCCATTTTCCCCTCTGCCCCACCCCCATCAACCCTCAGTTTGTTCTCACTATTTAAGAGTCTCTTATGGTTTGCCTCCTTCCCTCTCTGTAACTTTTTTCCTCCTTCCCCTCCCCCGTGGTCTTCTGTTAAGTTTCTCAGGATCCACATGAGTGAAAACATACGGTATCTGTCTTTCTCTGCCTGACTTATTTCATTCAGTATAATACCCTCCAGTTCCATTCACGTTGCTACAAATGGCCATATTTCATTCTTTCTCGTTGCCAAGTAGTATTCCATTGTATATATAAACTACATCTTCTTTATTCATTTATCAGTTGATGGACATTTAGGCTCTTTCATAATTTAGCTATTGTTGAGAGTGCTGCTATAAACATTGGGGTACAAGTGCCCCTATGCATCAATACTCCTGTATCCCTTGGGTCAATTCCTAGCAGTGCTATTGCTGGGTCGTAGGGTAGATCTATTTTTAATTTTTTGAGGAACCTCCATAGTGTTTTCCAGAGCGGCTGCACCAGTTTGCATTCCCACCAACCGTGCAAGTGGGTTCCTGTTTCTCTATATCCTCACCAGCATCTATAGTCTCCTGACTTGTTCATTTTAGCCACTCTGACCGACATGAGGTGATATCTCAGTGTAGTTTTGATTTGTATTTCCCTGATGAGGAGCAACGTTGAGCATCTTTTCATGTGCCTGTTGGCCATCTGGATGTCTTCTTTAGAAAAGTTTCTATTCATGTTTTCTGCCCATTCCTTCACTGGATTATTTGTTTTTCAGGTATGGAGTTTGGTGAGTTCTTTATAGATTTTGGATACTAGCCCTTTATCTGATATGTCATTTGCAAATGTCTTTTGCCAATCCATCGGTTGCCTTTTAGTTTTGTTGATCGTTTCCTTTGCAGGGCAGGAGCTTTTTATCTTGATGCGGTCCCAATAGTTCATTTTTGCTTTTAATTCCCTTGCCTTTGGAGATGTGTCAGGTAAGAAATTGCTGTGGCTGAGGTCAGAGAGGTTTTTTCCTACTTTCTCCTTTAGGGTTTTTTTTGATGGTTTCCTGTCTCACATTCAGGTCCTTCATCCACTTTGAGTTCATTTTTGTGAATGGTGTAAGAAAGTGGTCTAGTTTCATTCTTCTGCATGTTGCTGTCCCGTTCTCCCAGCACCATTAGTGAAAGAGACTGTCTTGTTTCCGTTGAATATTCTTTCCTCCTTTGTCAAAGATTAGTTGGCCATACATTTGTGGGTCCAATTCTGGAGTCTCTATTCTATTCAATTGGTCTATGTGTCTGTTTTTGTGCCAATACCTTGCTGTCTTGATGATTATAGCTTTGTAGTAGAGGCTAAAGTCTGGGATTGAGATGCCTCCTGCTTTGGTCTTTTTCTTCAATATTACTTTGACTATTCGGGGCCTTTTGTGGTTCCATATGAATTTTAGGATTGCTTGTTCTAGCTTCGAGAAGAATGCTGGTGCAATTTTGATTGGGATTGCATTGAATGTGTAGATAGCTTTGTGTAGTATTGACATTTTAACAATATTTATTCTTCCAATCCGTGAGCATGGAATGTTTTTCCATTTCTTTGTATCTTCTTCAATTTCCTTCATAAGCTTTCTATAGTTTTCAGCATACAGATCTTTTCATCTTTGGTTAGGTTTATTCCTAGGTATTTTATGCTTCTTGGTGCAATTGTGAATGGGATCAATTTCTTTATTTCTCCTTCTGTTGCTTCATTATTGGTGTATAAAAATGCAACCAATTTCTGTACATTAATTTTGTATCCTGAAACTTTGCTGAATTCATGTATCAGTTCTAGCAGACTTTTGGTGGACCCTGTTGGGTTTTCCATGTAGAGTATCATGTCCTCTGCAAAAAGTGAAAGTTTGACTTCATCTTTGCCAATTTTGATACCTTTGAGTTCATTTTGTTGTCTGATTGCTGAGGCTAGGACTTCCGACACTATGTTGAACAACAGAGGTGAGAGTGGACATCCATGTTGTGTTCCTGATCTCAGGGGGAAAACTCTCAGCTTTTCCGCATTGAGAATGATATCAGCTGTGGGCTTTTCATAAATGGCTTTTATGCTGTTTAAGTATGTTCTTTCTATCCCAACTTTCTTGAGGGTTTTTATTAAGAAAGGATGCTGTATTTTGTCAAATGCTTTTTCTGCATCGATTGACAGGATCATATGGTTCTTATCTTTTCTTTTATTAATGTGATGTATCACATTGATTGATTTCTGAAATTGAAGCAGCCCTGCAGCACAGGAATGGATCCCACTTGATCATGGTGAATAATTCTTTTTATATGCTGTTGAATTCGATTTGCTAATATCTTGTTGAGAATTTTTGCCCCATATTCATCAGGGATATTGGCCTGTAGTTCTATTTTTTTTTGCTGGGTCTCTGTCTGGTTTGGGAATCAAAGTAATGCTGGCTTCCTAGAATGAGTCTGGAAGTTTTCCTTCCCTTACTATTTTTTTGGAACAGCTTGAGAAGGATAGGTATTATCTCTGCTTTAAATGTCTGGTAGAATTCCCCAGGGAAGCCATCTGGACTCTTACTTGTTGGGAGATTTTTGATAACTGATTCAATTTCTTCACTGGTTATGGGTATGTTCAAATTTTCTATTTCTTCCCATTTGAGTTTTGGAAGTGTGTGGGTGTTTAGGAATTTGTCCATTTCTTCCAGGTTGTCCATTTTGCTGGCATATACTTTTTCATAATATTCCCTGATAATTTCCTGATAAATAATGTATTTCTGAGGGATTGGTTGTAATAACTCCATTTTAATTCATGATTTTATCTATTTGGGTCCTCTTTCTTTTCATTTTGAGAAGCCTGGCTAGAGGTTTATCAATTTTGTTTATGTGTTCAAAAAACCAACTCTTGGTTTCATTGATCTGTTCTGCTGTTTTTTTTTTTTCTTCTTTCTTTTTTTTGGATTCCATATTGTTTATTTCTGCTCTGATATTTATTATTTCTCTTCTTCTGCTGGGTTTGGGGTGTCTTTGCTGTTCTGCTTCTATTTCCCTTAGGTGTGCTGTTAGATTTTGTATTTGGGATTTTTCTTGTTTCTTGAGATAGGCCTGGATTGCAATGTATTTTCCTTTCAGGACTGCCTTTGCTGCATCGCAAAGCGTTTGGATTGTATTTTCATTTTCATTTTTTTACATTTATTTTTTAATTTCTTCTCTAATTTCCTGATTGACCTATTCATTCTTTAGTAGGATGTTCTCTAACCTCCATGCTTTTGGAGGTTTTCCAGACTTTTTCCTGTGGTTGATTTCAAGTTTCATAGCATTGTGATCTGAAAGTGTGCATGGTATGATCTCACTTCTTTTATATTTATTAAGGGCTGTTTTGTGACCCAGTATGTGATCTATCTTGGAGAATGTTCTGTGTACACTCGAGAAGAAAGTATATTCTGTTGCTTTGGGATGCAGAGTTCTAAATCTATCTGTCAAGTCCATCTGGTCCAATGTATCATTCAGGGCCAATGTTTATTTATTCTCTGTCTAGATGTTCTATCCATTGTTGTAAGTGGAGTGTTAAAGTCCCCTGCAATTACCACATCCTTATCAATAAGGTTGCTTAAATTTGTGATTAATTGTTTTATATATTTGGGTGCTATCGAATTCGGTGCATAGACGTTTATAATTGTTAGCTCTTCCTGATGGATAAACCCTGTAATTATTATATAATGACCTTCATCATCTCTTGTTACAGCCTTTAAGTTAAAGTCTAGTTTGTCTGATATAAGTATGGCTACTCCAGCTTTCTTTTGACTTCCAGTAACATAAAAGATAGTTCTCCATCCCCTCACTTTCAATCAATCTGAAGTGTCTTCAGGTCTAAAATGAGTCTCTTGTAGACAGGAAATAGATGGGTCTTGTTTTTTTTAATCCATTCTGATACCCTATGCGCCTTTTGAATGATATAATTGCTTTGTTAAATTTTCACTGTTTTTTTTTTCCTTTGTACAGTTCACATGACATTTTTCATGTATTTTTTATGTGGTTTTAATCTCCTCCCATTCCTCCTTGATGTTTGGAGATCTCTTACTTATCTGTGTATTCCTTAGTGCAGCTGGTGGGTGCTCAGAACTGCATTGAAACCCCTCAGAGAAGTTTAATCATACAGGTAGCACAATTACAAATGCAGCATCCAGGAGAGCCTGGGTGACTCAGTAGGTTAAGCATCTGACTTTGGCTCAGGTCATGATCTCATGGTTCGTGGGTTTGAGCCCTGCGTCTGGCTCTGTGCTGACAGCTCAGAGCTTGGTGCCTTCTTTGGATTCTGTGTCTCCCTCTCTCTCTGCCCCTCCCCCACTCATGCTCTTTTTCTCTGTGTCTCAAAAATAAATAAACATAAATAATTTTTAATAAAAAACAAATGGCAGCATCCAGTAGGTGAGTACAACATAGGAGAATTTCCCGTTACCTTGGGAAGCCTTGCTTTCAAAGGGTTAATGGGATATCACACTGGTGCTGTGGTCAAACTTGTGAACTGTGTTTCTCCCCTGCAGGCTTAATGACTAAGTACTCCACACTTCAAAACTGCATTATTGCTCATGCTGGAACTAAACCAGGGAATCAGTTAGGCAGATCTTTATTTTAACCTTGCTTCATTTTCAGAGAGAGATCATTTGACAAGCTAAAAACTTCCTCAGGTACATTACAGCTATGGTGATGACTGGAGAAATCTAGTAAGCTCAGATCTCCCTTCCTGGAGATTTTTTTCCCTTCTAAACCCCCTCCTCCTCCACATCCCCTCCCCTCCTCACCCTCCTCCTCCCCTTCCTCCTCCTTCTTCTTAATACATTGAGTTCTACTTGCAAAAAGAAAATCTGTTATTTCACTTTCAAGTAATGTCTTAAAAACTTAGCGGAATATAGTTGAAACCTCTTCATGAACCATCAGTTACTTAAAAATGAATTTTTTCAGATCAAATTCCTTTTCTTTAAAATAGATAAACAAAAATCTATATGTTCTCTCACTGGTGAACAAAAGAAGATTGGAAAACTTCCTGATGATGGAGTCTGTGATAGTTAGCTGTAGTTATCAAAGGACTCTTATAAATGTCAGATTGTTTAATCGGATAGAATAAAGAGAGTAAAACTTGAGTTTCTCGAGTCTTCTACCAATGGGAAGTGGGAGGCAGTGGGAATTAATCATCTTGGTTCCTTATGTCATTTGACTCCAAAGACTGAATTTCCTCTGACAAGGAAGGTGGTGTGTGGTGTGTAATAATTTTCAAACACCAGCATAACTTGGCTTTGATACAATATTCTCTGAAAACAAAAGTCTACACATCTCAATCTCAGTTTTCAATAGAAGCATGTAAAAATTCTGTTGGCAAGAACTACAAAAAGATTTTATATTCAGTTTAGTCAAAGGCCTTTCAATTCAATTCTTACTGACTGTTTCTTTAGTTTGGCTTTTGTACAATTCTCACGAGAAAAATGAATCAAAAACAAAATAAATGATTTTCCTACATAACATTTATACAGACACATATGTAGTGATTCAGCGATGATCCTCTATGTTAACAGTATGAAAATAATTTTAAAATAAAATTGAATGGTGGGGAAAATTCTAAAATGAAACAGGCAACTATCTCTCATTACTTAATTTAAACCACAAATATGATGTCTCCTCTAAATAAATATATTAAATGACAAGAATGTGTGAAACATTTTAATTCAAACTGATCTTCTATTAGTAAGAAGTAAAATTAATCACACATTTATTGAAACAAAACAAAACAAAACAAAACAAAACCCTTAGCTTTCCAAATGAGCCTGGAAATGTCTCTAAAATGCAGTTTTCCAGACAAAACAAGAGATGTAGATCTCAAAAGCAGAAAAGAGAAGAAAAAGGAACACAATCTTGAATGGGATTCAAATGTACTTCACTAGGTCATAGTAACATTTTTATTACCTTAGAGGAGATATATTGATTTATCCCTATCTTGAATATTTTCAGCGATGAATTGACATTATCTCAGACAGTTTAGCATACAATTTAGCAGCTTATTTTACATTTTTATTCATTCACTTTTTTCAAAGCTATATAAATTGGCATTCCAACTAGAATGCAAATTTATTAAGGGCAACTCTCATCAGTTATCTTAATAAAATATAGCATAGTGCTTTTAAAAACAGCAGTTACTCCTATATTTGAGGATGAGAATAGACTTTAAAATTACCTTTAGGAGTCTACTCAATTCCTGCCAAGAAGTTTGCTGACCCCTTCCTTTCTTTTTTAATCTATATGTTCATTGTTAAGATAATATATCTCACTTAGTTCTATAGTCAGTAAAAAAAGAAATTAACCAACTATATTAGGTCACTTGGTGCTTTATCCTTTTAGGATACAATGTCTCCAAAATTTATTCTTCTTCAACTACACAAAAATGCTAAAAAAAATCATTGAGAATACAATTTTATAGTTTTGAAAATGAAAAAAAGATTTTGTTGTAAATCTTCTATGTCCAGCCAAAAAATACTTTTGGGATAAAAGCCCCAGAAATACAATTCTAGACTTTAAAAACCTAAAAAGTTTATCTTCTAGGTAATTTGCATTTTAAGGAGAAAGTGTGAGAAAAATAGGATTATATTTAAGGAGAATGTAATAAAATAAAAATAATTAATAAAACAAAAAAAAATGCTTTCGTGGATATAATCAGGGTGTGAATAGAGGCACAAATAATTTCAGGAACTAAAATAAATTAGAGATACAGAGAATATTTTCATTTTAATACTATATAAACAGTAAACAGTTAAAAAAATTAAATGGCAAATTTCTTGGAATATGCTACCTACCAAATTGGAACTGGAAAAAACTGAACTAGTAAGTTAAAATCTACCACTGAAACACCCATTACCTATATAGTTTTGTTGCAGGGTCATTGAGCTCAAAGGCAAAGAAAGAATTCTTGAGATATTGTATGCTATAACCTATAGAAAGTAAGTAGCACGGAGACAGAACCCATGGGCAGAAAGAACTGCACCTTTGCTCTATGAAGCTGCTGGGTTATAATGTAATTTTTTTTAATGTTTATTTATTTTTGAGACAGAGGGAGACAGAGGATGAGTGGGGAGGGGCAGAGAGACAGGGAGACAGAATCTGAAACAGGCTCCAGGCTCTGAGCTGTCAGCACAGGCTCGAACCCACGAACTGTGAGATCATGACCTGAGCCAAAGTTGGATGCAAACCGACTGAGCCACCCAGGCACCCCTGAAGCTGGTGGGTTATATGCTTAGTGTTCAAGGGGGAGGGGACATGCAGGGAATATTAGATCACAAATGTCTTCTTTTAATTTCTACTCATAAAACTACTTTTGATGATTTCTCTGGCGCTTCTCATTCAGTTTGATATTAATTATCAGTAAGATATACAGGCAGTCGTGAGACCCTTTAAGAAGGTAGCAACCAATGCATACTTGATCCTTATCAGAAATATGCAGGCTATAGATCAGCCTTCCAGGCTGAAGGTGAACATTTTTCTGCTTCTATCCTTCATCATTCCCCCCACCCCCAACAATTTTTGGTCCATAAATCTTTAGGGCTGTTGAAGAGTGAAGGGCTCATCTTCTGTAACTTTTTTAAGCTGGTAGGGGTTACAGAGATGTCCTTACCTGTGAACTGAAATTGGCCACTTTCTATCCCTACAAGTAACTATTATCGAAGGCCATTGTTGTAGAGTACAGAGTGAATGTCAGGTGAATTTGTTTCAAGTAGTAAGGATCTCTGTTGGCTGGGCAAAGAAGTCAGGAACTGCTTACATGTATCTTGACAGTAGGAGAGAACAGAGCAAAAGAGAAGACATATTAGGATTAGGTTATAATAAAAATAAGAAGTATAATAAGAAGACCCTTTAAGGTAGACCATAGTCCACCTCCCGGCCAAGGATTTAACCAATCATTGAGATAACTAGGTGTCAGACATTGCCTTAATTTGGGTGTGCATATCTGATAAAACTTTGGATACATTAGCAGAGTCATTTGGGATATAAACACAACATTTTAGTCTCAGTATTAGCATAATAACTTCCCTTTGACTTGTAGTCAGGAAATAAAGAACCATTAGGTTTTGGAGGAGCCACATTTGGAATTTGTGGACAACTTCATGTTGGGTTTGGTTAAAGGTGACCACTATATGCTTGGCTAAAGCCTCTACTTGTAATTTTTTTTTTTAACGTTTATTCATTTTTGAGACAGAGAGAGACAGAGCATGAATGGGGGAGGGTCAGAGAGAGGGAGACACAGAATCTGAAACAGGCTCCAGGCTCTGAGCTGTCAGCACAGAGCCCGACGCGGGGCTCGAACTCACGGACCGCGAGATCATGACCTGAGCCGAAGTCGGCCGCTTAACCGACTGAGCCACCCAGGCGCCCCTTGTAATTTTACATCAAGAGTGGTGGCTCCCAGGACAAATATGGCAAAGGAATAAAACCATTAAGAAGACTTCTTTGCCTGATGTCTCACCTTAACAATATCCTAATTACAAGGAATCACCAGGCAAGTGGAAGATAACTTGTACTGAGAGATAAGGGAATCCCTATAAGCATTCTTCAATCCAATTATAAAGAAGTTGGGGTAATCCATTATCTCCACAAGTTCATAGTTAACCCCTTGGAGTGGGATACATTCTGACATTTAAGGAGCACTTTTTTTTAATCCCAGCCACAGAGCATTGAAAAGGTGATAGCTGAGTTATACAATTATTAGAGGGTCCATCCCATTGATTAGCTGTTTAAATAACCATATGCCCATGAGGGTCCCTGTTATTATCCCCACAGAGGAATAGGCACAAAGACTGTCTATATTTGAGTTACTGTGGCAACTTCTCTGAAGTCTACCTCAAGTTGTCTATCTCAGATAAACAACATTCAAAGACAATTAGAACTAGAATCCTCTATCAACAAAGATGTGTTATTGAAACCTAATTTTTCTCTCTAAATTCACCCTTATTTCTGGAGGTATCCAAATAAAGACTAATTTATTTGTGAGCAAGTCCAGTTTTAACAAACCTGACTTAATTATTTACATAAGCTCAGCAAGAACAGTGATTGATCACATAGATCCTTTAAAATCTGTTTTGCTGGAATTTTTTATAAGGAATCTCTAGATTGAACTCTTAATAGCCTTGTGAGGCTGGAAGTCAAGCCAAATAGTTGTCATTAGACTTGCCTGAAATACCCATAGGTTTGAGCATATTTCTCTTCTCAAGATCCCGCAAATAACCTGAGGGTCCTGTACCTGTCAGGAAGTGACATTCTTTACTCACCTGGTATGGCTTCTGGGAACTCTGTAAGTAAAGTATCAGGCCAACATTTCCAAGGGGCTTCATTGGCTCCATAAAGTCAACCTCAAATCCTTAATGCTGTCCGGTCATATCTGAGTCAATGCATGTCTCTCTCAAATATGACATTCCAGTCCAAGCCTTGGTAACATAACCAATGTTTCCAATGGTGTCCTGTTACAATGAGAACAGATTCTTATTAACATATGCAAAGAACTATAATTGCCATGAAAGAAGAGTTTCTGAAATCTGGAGGGTTAATGTAGAAAGAAAAGTTAAATGCTTCAATTTGTTTAAAAAGGAACATTTCATCATCTTCGTCAATTCATTTAGTCCTACCATAAATAAATAAATAAATGAGTAAATAAATAAATAAATAAAACATCTCTTTCTTTCAAAAAAATTAATTTTTGTTCTGTTTGAATGCACTTTTCCCATTAGTTCTGGAAATTCTTACCTAGTTTTGTTTTATGGTTTTTAAAGATATAAAAACCTGTATTTGCCAAAAGTCCTTTTTATGAATCTCCTTGAAGACAAAACACATTTTGCAAAAGCATTAGAACAATAACTATAAATAACCAGAAAAACTCAGCAATGGACATGGGTAAAATCTAAGCATTCATTATGATGTAGCTGACAAGGAAATCCAGTTATTCCTTTGACACATAGCATTTTAATAATTACATTGTCAAGTGATGACCTTATACCAGAATATATTAAAACTTCAGGAATTCCATATATTTTCTAGAACAATTATAGCATTTGCCCATACAACATAACCTAAGAAGGTTTATCATCATTCGTTTGACAATGCTTCCATGTAACATACCAAATAAACAAGCCTAATTAGTCAAAAAGACTTCATTTCCCATTAAAATCTCAGGGAAGTTTGTTTAAAACCTTAGAAAGTTTTAAAGCACATGCCTAAATAGAAATACAGATCATTATAAATTTAATATTTGTATTTAACTCAGGTTAAATACAAATAAAGCAATAAGGGATTCTACAGGAAGATATAGTTGTTTGTAAAATAGCTCCTTTAACATTGAGAAGTTTTAACTTCCTTAAGTAATCAATGACCCAATAAAGACAAAACGTAGAAGCTTTGGTTTCCTGCGTAGATAAATACAAGAGAAAAACCTTTGTTTACATTTTCTTATCAAGAGCAGACCAACAATCCAAGAAAATTTTGTCTTTTTAACAAAGTGAAAAGCAAAATTTCAATCTTCTACAATTATACTTTTAAAATCCGCTCATTTCAACCTTACTCCTGTCCATACATAAATTTTTTCCCCAAAATCTCTCTTCACAAACCTTCTACAACTGTTTTCTCCATCCAGGTTTTGTCCTAAGCCTTTTCTGTCTAAATAGCCAGTGTCATTTAAGACAAAATTAGTTTCTTTTTCCCTCAACAAAATGTATTACCATTCCTTATATTTTTCTTATTAAAAACATCTTTTCTTATATTTCCTGGGTGGCTCAGTCAGTTGAGCGCCTGACTTTTGATTTCAGCTCAGGTTATGATCCATGATCCCAAGATCGTGGGACTAAGCTCCCCCCCCCACCACCACCACCCTGCTCCCTGTCCACACACCCCCTTCAGGCTGAGTGTGGAACCTGCTTAAGACCCTTTCTCATTCTCTCTCTCTCTCTCTCTCCTTCTACCCCTGTCCCCTGCTCACACTTTCTTTCTCTCTACAAACAAACAAAAAAGACAATATCAAAAAACCCACATCTTTACTTATATACAGAGTTGCTTCTCTTATTTCCATCAGTCTTAATAATACTTAGCAGAATTTTAGCTCTTACAAACCTTCGTCACCCAAGAGAATTAAGTAGTAACCAATTGCAAACTATGTGTAACACCAGAATTCTTTAGACTGGCAAATTTAGAAATACAATTTCATAATTTCTAAACCATATTTTTTTCCATAGCACAATCTTTTAATGAACTGTAAAGCATGTTTACAAACAGACGCAAGTACACTCAGTTTCTCTACAACAAGAAGCCAAAGCAGATAAACCTACGTTCAGTAAACGATGCTTTAGTATTTATTTGGAGAAGACTTGGATATCCAATGAGTTGCATCCAATTTATCATTTAACTTGGCAAAATTCAAAGGCAAAAACAAAGTTACCAAAGATTTTGAAAGCTACTTAAAGTTTTACATATAAACCTTTTTATTTATTCGACCCATTTATTCTTAACAATTACCCATGAAAACTTTACAAGACAGACAAAATTAACCATCATTTTAAGTCATTTTTTTGCTGACAAATTGCAACAGAGATAATATGAGATTATTTGACCTTTAGGAAACTGTGGTAGAATAAAAGTATTGTATTTAATGCTAAAAATTTAAAGATATGTCTATCTTAATTAACATATGAAATAAGTTTAAATTCCAATATGTTGCACGTGGGTCCACTAAAAGTCAATTGATTTTTTCCCCAGTATCAGTTTTTACCTGGGCACCTGTGGGGAAATCTGAAATGGGTGGTTTAAGTCCAGGGAAAGGTACTCTTCACTCCTTAATAGTGATGGTAGGAGGAGCAGGAATCATTGGTGCGAGAGGCATGGAGGACTGTATATGAGTGGGTTATGCAAGTCTTAACCACGGTGGTGCAGAAATAGAAAGAGGGGGGAAGGCAAGAGGAGGTGAGGTACTGCTGGCAAGCCTGGAGGCAATAAAAGCCCAGAGGGCAGAGAAAGAGGACTCCTGATCCTAACACTCATTAGCTCAGACAAATGAGCAGACCCATATTTTCTTTCCACCAACAATAAGTGAAAATAGGCATTTTATGTCAACTAGAGAAGACCAGGAACCTCCCCAAAACAAAAGGAGTTTCAGCAGCTGCTTGAGAATATTCCTTAGAGTCCCCATCCCAAGGTAGACTAACCACAGTTGGCTCAAATTTCATAGCCATTAACCCAGGAAATGAATGAGACAGAAAACTCCACACACAGTACGACTCAAGCAACACTCATCTAGTCCTGTCAAGATATATTCTAGATCTGACACCCAAAGAAGAAGCAAAGAGGAGATGAGTGATTCAGGAAAAACAGAGGTAGGCATACACAGGATCTTGGCAGCAACTTGTGGACAAGAGAGACAAGGTGGGGGGATAGCACACAGAGAACATGACAGGACACAGAGAGGTGGCAGATTAACAGAAGCAGGAGGGCCTGATGCAGCTAAGCTGATGGTGGATTGAGGGGTAGAGGGTGAGGAGAGATGTGTCCTTGGGCCCTCTAAAAGACTATGGACAAATCAGGGTTTGGGTTCAGGGCCTAGAGACCTTACCACATGGGATTTTGGTCCATTTTTCCTCATGCCTACAAAACAGTCTAATTGATAAATATCATTAGGCTTAAGGACCTGTTAATGGGCCAGTTTTCATCTTTCTCCAGGGAATACTAAGGCCAGGCATTATTACAGAAGAGGATGAGGTGTTTTTCTTTAAACCCTGTTGTCCAGATTGACTCCAATGTGTTAGGAGATAGCCCAAAGGGGAATCCTTTGGGATTGAGGAAGTTGAGCCCATAGTCAATTCCTACAATACAAGGAGAGTACATTGACTAGGAGTCCATTACCAAAATACCTCTCAACCTCTTAATGGCGTCCCATCAGGAATATTGTGAAAGTTCCTAGGGCTCAGAGTAGCAGATAGCGTCCCCCTTTCTTGACTGCTGAGACACCTTTGTACTATCTAAGAAAGGATGTCAACCTCCCTTGCTTCCCTATTGCATTCTAGACTATAGTAGGTGCTGTTCAATGGGTTGAAATGCTGCAGAGATTGGTGCTGCCTCATTCCATTTGGGGGAGTCGATATATTTGGTGACCAATAGTAATACTCATTGTAAGCCTCTAGATATAGTATTAATGGATGGGGTGGAAGTCCTGGCCTTTGTTAAGAAGGGGCAGCTATTTTATATCACATTAAGCATCATACATCTAAGCTAGAAGTATTTTCAATGTGAGAACAGGACCAAAAGGTCCAGATAGTCATGGGTAAGGACAAATGAGACATGAAAAAAATGAAAGTATGGAACTCCTATCTTATCTGGGCAGCTTTCTCATGAGCTTTATCCATGATCTAATCCCACGGGAATGGTTCTCCATTGAGTGTGTGTCCCAAGTGGGTAATAACTCCAATTAGTCCCTTGAGTCCCTTTCAGGAAGCATGTAGTCAGATATATTTTGTATTTTATGTTCATCAAAAGATCACAGCAGGTTATTTAGAAGGAAATCTTACACAGGAGTCTTGATATTGGTGGCCATCTTAATGACATATATGGCTGTCTCATGCCTAAGAAGAATTAAAAGAACAGGTAAAACAAGGAGAGCCTGATTTCTGAGCCCAACACCAATATGGCCAAGGTACCAGTGTGCTTCTAGGTGGCAGGATTTTGTCCCTCCCTGTAGTGTAGCCAAGGCAAGAGCATTTGGACAGGGCACATTTGGAATTGTCATACTATTCAGGACATCACTAGAAAAGAACAAGTAAGAAATAGAGGCTGATGGAATAACAGACATTTACCAAGTTGCACCACTGCTCTTGGATTCATTCTGTAATCCCCATGCAGGGCCACCAAAAATGTTGCAGGGTCATCGAGTGCAAAGGCCAAGAAAGAATCCTTGAGATGTTGTATGGTTCAACTTAGTAAGTTTAAGTAGCACAGAGACAAGAGCCATTGACAGAAAGAACTGCACCTTTCCTGTATGAAACTGGTGGTTATATGGTTAGTGCTCAAGGAGGAGGGGACATGCAGAGAATATCAGACCATAAATGTCTTCTGCAAATTTCTACTCATAAAACTACTTTTGCAGGGTTTCTCTAGTGCTTATAATTCAGTTTGATATTAACTATCAGTGAAATATATAGGCAGTCATAAGACCCCTTAAGAAACCAGCATGTATTTGATCCTTATCAGAAATATGCAGGCTGTAGGTCAGCCTTCCAGGCTAAAGGTGAATATTTTTCTGCTTCTATCCCTCATGAGTTTAACCGATAACTTCTTTTTTATTAGTGACATGTATTTTCATTTCATATAAATTATTTCATACTGTACAGAAAGATAACAAAAACTTTGTTTCCAAGAGAATGACAATCTAAACACTTTGAATAATGCTTTTGCTAAAGATAGCTGTATTGGAATTCTCTCTTTCTCTGTCTCTTTCACAGACTCTCTTTCTCTCTTTCTCTATGTGTGTGTGTGTGTGTGTGTGTGTATATATATATAGATATATATTTATTATATATATATTATATATATTTATTATATATCTATATATTATATATATTTATATAATATATATATTTATTATATATCTATATATTATATATATTTATATAATATATAAGATCAGTCTTGATGTCTGAACAATCTCTTTATAGAGAGTGTGTGTGTGTATGTATGTATGTATATATATATATATACATACACACACACACTGAGTTGACAAGGAAGGACCTCTACAGAGTTCAAAACAAAATGAAAATAGGAATCCTGGGATATAGATTAAGGCATCTATAGGCCCACAGTTTTTATTTTGTTGGCTTCCTAAGGAATTGTGAGGTATAGGGGTTAAGTTTAGGCCTATGTAAGGTAAAAAGTGGTGTGGGAGATTTATGAATAAAGCTGGGGTCTCAAGAAGTTACATCATCCGTGTAAGGTAGAATGAGAAATGAAACATCATACAGAAGGGGACAGCAAGGAAACTTACCTGGTTCAACTCTGGCTGAAGAGCCAAAATTTCCTTTTTCTTTTCTTTTCTCTTTTCTTTTTTCTTTTCTTTTCTTTTCTTTTTTCTTTTCTTTCCTCCTTCCTTCCTTCCTTCCTTCCTTCCTTCCTTCCTTCCTTCCTTCCTTCCTTCCTTCCTTCCTTCCTTCCTTCTTCCTTTCCCTTCCCTTTCCTTCCCTTCCCTTCCTTCTTTCCTTCCTTCGCCAAAATCTGAATTCTGAGAATTTTTAACTATAAGCCAGACTTCTGGTAGATTTGTAAACTAAGTCACCTGCATTAGCTAAAATTATTCACAATAAAAAATACTTCAGTTTTGATGTTTGATTAATGACAGCTTTCAAACCCCACAACTCCCCTTCCTCCTTTGCCCCACATTTGGGCAAGCTGAATGAAAATCAAACAAAACCAGGATGCTCCTTCCTTGGGTGCCAGTAGGAAGTTAAAACCATGCAAACCCAAGCCCTCTAGTGGCAACCCTTACTCTGGCCCCACCTCTAAACTGAAATCTTACTTTCAGTCTCACTTCCCTCTAGCTACCTGGACCAACTTGCACCTGCCCTGGTCTCCTCCGAAAGTCTCATGGGGATGGGGTGACTAATAAACTTTGGCATGTGCTCTTGGTGCACATGGTATCATCAGTCTTGATGTCTGAACAATTCCACTGGGAGGAGTCCTTCCCACCCTGCATGGGCTGACCATAAAGCATCCTCACTTAAAAAACTACAATGGAATTATAGGTGTTTTATTTTGTTTTGTTTGTTTTTCTTCAGTGGATGCTGTTAGTGGTGCACCAGATCCCATTTATAGGGCAGGTGCACACAGATGCTGTAATTTTGGCTGTCAGTAAGTCACAGTTACCTTCTCCAAAGAATTGGCCATCATCAGATGAGAACTATCTTGCCTGGGAGGTAATGCCCCTCAGTAACCATCCCTTAGCCAGCAATTAAGTGACACTGGGGGTGGGGAATATTAAGAATTGTGAAGATTCTGGGGCCCTCGGGTGGCTCAGTGGGTTAAGTGTCTGAGTCTTGATTTTGGCTCAGGTCCTGATCTCATGGTTCACGGGTTTGAGTCCCTGCTTGGGATTCTCTCCCTCTTCCTCTCTGCTCCTCCCCTACACATGGGTACACACTCTCCCTCTCTCAAAATAAATAAACTTAAGAAAAAAAGAATTGTGGAGATTCTGAGATTTTACCCTACTTATAAACTAACAAGTTAGCTTGCCATGGTTTCATGAATGCTGGCATAAGATATAAAATTTCATGGTCAAAGGGAAAGGATGTTATACTCACAGTAATAGCAATAGTTAGAGTATCAGAGCTGCTCCCCGTGTCCTGGTTTCCATAAGGCAACATGAACAGAGCCCAGTAACACGCATGAAGTATATCATGTTATGGGAGAAAAACTTGACTTTAGGGAACAGAGTCTTTTATAATGGACTATAATCTTACCTTAACTTTTTCCCAGAGGAAGACATTATCTTTATTACACTGAACAGAAAATAAACCAGTCCTTCAGTCTAGATGTAGACATTATCTCCAGCTTCCAAGGCTATTCACTATAGAAACAATTTTTAAAAGATATTCCAGCACAAAGGCAGTCAGCTCCTCTGCTCATAAGACAGTCAGAAGCACAAGAGATCTATGGAGAATTGGCTGCCAACAGATGGGTTTATTTTACTAGTCTACCCTAATACATTATGATATTTTTATAATAAAAAAACAGACATGTATCAATAATCACACTTAATGGAAATGAAGTAAGCTCTCCAATTCAAAAAACAATGATTATCACAATGATAAAACCAAAATTCTAGCAATGTACAATGTATAAGAGTCATACCTACCACCTAAGGACAACTTTGTAATAAAATTGCACAATAATATATGCCAGGCAAATACCAATAGAAACCTGGTATTGCTAAATCAAAATAATAGACTAAATGTAAAAACTCTTAGAAGAAGGGAAAAAAAAAGTTTTGGTTTGGCAGGAAATAATGTTTCCAAATTTGTATGCTCCCAGAAGCAGACTTAAAATACATAAAGCAAATATTGACAGCATTAAGGCAGAAATTAATAAATTCATTATCATGGAGGAGATTTCAAACACATCTATCTTAGTAATTGAGAGATCTGACAGGCAAAAAAATCTGTAAGCATCTGCACAATTTCAATAAGACAATTAGCAAGTTTAATTTAATGGACATTTACATAATAGTGTGTTCAATAAAATAATAGTATGGAACATTTACCCAACTGTCAGATACTAAGCTGCAAAGCCAGTTCCAACAAATTCCAAAGGATTTCTGTCCTGTGAATCACATTCTCTGACTACATGCAACTGTTAGAAATCAAGAGCAAAAAGATGACTGGGAAAATGTTTCAAACGCTTATAGGTGTTGAACACACCTTTAGATAATTCATGTGATAAAAAAGGAAAACTCAGAAGGGGTATCAAACTTTATTTAGAAATGAGTGATAATGAAAATATTACATACCAAATCTCAGCTGAGATTAGCTTAAAACAATAATTTTAGGGGGAAAAAAAGGCTAACATTAATGATACTTGTTGCTCAAGCCAAAAATGAAAGAGTTATCCTTTTTCCTCTACTTCCCTCAGCTTTTACATCCAGTTCATGAGAAATCTCTAAAACCCGTCTGGTATCTGTCCTGTTTTCTCCATTGTCTCTGCAACCACTATGGTCCAAGTCACTCTTTTTTCTCTTGCCTGTGGTATTTCAACTGCAATGGTCTTTCCACTGCCTTCTTGCCTTCCTAAAATCCATTCTCCCTGGAGTAGCCACCATGATCTTTAAAAACATACACTGGAGGGCCTTAGGTGGCTCAGTCATTAAGCATCTGATTTATGCTTAGGTCATGATCTCATGGTTCATGATTTCAAGCCCCACTTCGAGTAGCTTGAGCCCTGCTTCGGGTGCCCTGCTTCTCTTTCTCTCTGCCTCTCTCTCTTTCTCTCCCTCTGCCCCTCATGGGATTCTCTCTCTCTGCCCCATGCTCACTTGCACCCTCTCTCTCAAAAACGAAACGAAACAAAACAAACAAAAAAACATACATTGGATCACATTGCTCCTATGTTAAAACTGCCAAGAATGGCCTGCTCTTTGTTGCAGGACTGGCTTTTTAAAATTACACTCATCTGTTCTAGTTTTCTGTGCTCTGGGCTCTCTCCTCAGAGTCTCACAACAAAGTAATCCAGTGACTGGCTGGGCTGTGTTCTCATCTGGAGCCCAAGGTCCTTTTCCAAGATTATTCATGTGGTGGGCAAAAGCCAATTTCTTGTAGGCGTAGGACTGAGGTTCACATTTTCTTGCAGCCTATTGACTAGAAAGTTCTCTTAGCATCTAAAGCCGGCCCTCAGGTCTTCCCTACTGTGACTCTCTCACAACCTGCAGCTATTTCCTCAAAGGTGGTAGGATATACTCTCTCAATTGGTGAAGATGGTGGCTTATATAACATAATGGAATAATAGGAGTGACTATGTCATCCTTTTGCCATATAATGTAACCCCATCAGAGGAGAACCTATCCCATCATATTTACAGGTCCCACCTATACTCAGAACAAAGGGAGTATACACAATGTGTGTACCAGACAGTGGGAATCTTTTTTTTTTTTATTTAAATTGCAATTAGTTAACATACAGGGTAATGTTTCAGGTGTACAATGTAGTTATTCAGCAACTCCATACAACAACAGGTGCTCATCACAAGTGCACTTCTTAATTTTCATCACCAATTAAACCCATCCCCCCACAACCTTCCCTCTGGTAACCACCAGTTTGTTCTCTACAGTTAAGAGTCTGTTTCTTGGTTTGCCTCTCTCACTGTTTTGTTTGTTTTCTATAGCTTGTTTATTTTGTTTCTTAAATTCCACATGAGTGAAATCATATGGTATTTGTCTTTCTCTCTCACTTAGCATAATATTCTCTAGCTCCATCCATGTCGTTGCAAATGGCAAGATTTCATTCCTTTTTACGGCTGAGTGATATTCCATTGTGTATATACATACCACATCTTCCTTATCCATTTATCAGTTGATGGGCACTTGGGCTGTTTCCATAATTTAGCCATTGTACATCATACTGCTATAAACATCAAGGTGCATGTATCCCTTTGAGTTAGTATTTTTGTATTCTTTGGATAAATACCTAGTAATGCAATTGGTGAATTGTAGGGTACTTCTATTTTTAACTTTGTGAAGAACCTCCATACTCTTCTCCAGAGTGGCTGCTCCAGTTTGCACTTCCACCAACAGTGCAAGAGTGTTCCCCTTTATCAACATCCTTGCCATGAGTCAGATTATGAGAATCTTGAGGTCATCTTTGAATTCTGCTTTCTACCATACCCTTTTTAGAATGTCTTTTGAGTAATTAAAATTGTTATCATTCTATTAGCTTTTAAAATTTTAATTATTTATTTTCTGTAATTCCTCCTTGGTATCTAATTGCCATTAGAGCATATTCCTTGTCTGTGGTTTCCACTACTGTTTTTCCATTCTTAGAACAGAGCCTAAAAAATGGAAGATACTCAATAACACTACATGTGTGGATAGATGATAAGAAATATGGCTAACTGTTGGGGAGGAAAAGTAATTTTACTTCCACCTTTCTAGGTTCTTGGCTGAGAAGCCCTCCACTTAATAAAAGATAGATTAACAGGATAAAAACAAACAAATTTAATAACATGTATCCTCCTGTATATAAGGGGGATACCTAGGAACACTGACGTACTGTTCGAAATGGCCCAAGTCACTACCTTAAATGCCAACTTCAGCTAAAGACAAAAGAAAGATTTGGGGGGAGAGGCACCTGGGTGGCTCACCCGGTTAAGTGGCTGACTGGCTAAGGTCACATTCTCATGGTTCGTGGGCTCAAGCCCCACGTTGGGCTCCACACTGTACAGAGCCTGTGTGGGATTCTCTTTCTCTCCCTCTTCCACTTGCATGCATGCTCTCTCTCTCAAATTTATATCTATATATCTATATATCTATCTATACACACACACACACACACACACACACACACACACACACACACATATATATTTTAAAGAAAGATTTAAAGAATGGGGAAAGGGAGGTGCTAATTGAAGGTTATCCAGAAAAAGACAGTAAACAAGGGTACAGTTGTTATGTAGATTTAAGTGCTGGTCTTCTCCATTAATAAGGAGTTTCTAGAGATTTAGTTGTCTTCCTTTTCCTGGTGCAGAGGAGACACCCTTACAAATGGAGAATTCTTTTATAAATTTTTTTTTAATAAAAGGGTAACTTTTACTCCTCCAGTTTCAGAGCTTTTTCTGTATTTGCTATTTCTCAAAAATAACTAGCTCAAGATAATCCTTTTGCCAAAGAGGCATATTTTGGCATGGCATGTTCTGCTCTCCTTCACCATTCATTTGAGGGAAAAAACTGTATCTCTAACATATAACTTAACACTAGACCAAAATACAGATGAGATATGAGATGAAATGTTAAGATAAAACACACACATGATATGAACTGTATAGACACGTACATACATTCCTTGCTAACTGAGGAGGCACGGCTCTGAATGATACCAAATTCAGGACCCATAAAACAGTACAGTGAAAGATTTAATTACACAATAAAATTTCTGTTCATTGAAAAAAATCATTAAAAAGTTTTAATGAGGGGCGCCTGGGTGGCGCAGTCGGTTAAGCGTCCGACTTCAGCCAGGTCACGATCTCGCGGTCCGTGAGTTTGAGCCCCGCGTCAGGCTCTGGGCTGATGGCTCGGAGCCTGGAGCCTGTTTCCGATTCTGTGTCTCCCTCTCTCTCTGCCCCTCCCCCGTTCATGCTGTCTCTCTCTGTCCCAAAAATAAATAAAAAACGTTGAAAAAAAAAAAGTTTTAATGAAGACAAACTACACACTTATATTGAAAAATATATATCATATAATTTAATAACTGATAATGAGAATATATAAATTTTAAAATTTTTTTTTTTTCAACGTTTTTTATTTATTTTTGGACAGAGAGAGACAGAGCATGAACGGGGGAGGGGCAGAGAGAGAGGGAGACACAGAATCGGAAACAGGCTCCAGGCTCCGAGCCATCAGCCCAGAGCCTGACGCGGGGCTCGAACTCACGGACCGCGAGATCGTGACCTGGCTGAAGTCGGACGCTTAACCGACTGCGCCACCCAGGCGCCCTGAGAATATATAAATTTTAAGACAGAGACAAACATCCCAATTTTTAAAAATGGACTAAGGTTATTAACAGAAAAGTCTTAGAAGAAGAAATAGGGGCATTGCTGATAAAACACATAAATAGTGCTCAAATTTTCTATCAAAGTAGCACATTATGACAATAATAATGAGGCGCCATTTTTTTTTAACATCTTATCGGTAACGGTAAAAACAACAATGCTATTTCACCCTGCTAAGAAAAATTTGATACAATATTTCTGACAGGAAATAAGGCAATCAATATCAGAATTTCTTTTGAGTCATCAATTTGGGAGCTTGGAATTAATTGAGTATCATTTAAAATTATTCTAATAGGGGCGCCTCCGTGGCTCAGTCGGTTGAGCATCCGAATTCGGCTCAGGTCATGATCTCATGGTTTGTGAGTTGGAGCCCCGCGACAGGCTCTGTGCTAACAGCTCAGAGCCTGGATCCTGCTTTGGATTCTGTGTCTCCCTCTCTCTGTGCCCCTCCCCCACTTGTGCTCTGTCTCTATCAAAAATAAATAAACGTAAAAATTTTTTTTATTACTTTTTTTTTTTAATGTTTTTATTTATTTTTGAGACAGAAACAGAGCATGAGCAGGGGAGGGGCAGAGAGAGAGGGAGACACAGAATCAGAAGCAGGCTCCAGGCTCTGAGCTATCCCCACAGAGCCCGACGCAGGGTTGGAACTCACAGACTATGAGATCATGACCTGAGCTGAAGTCGGACGCTTAACAAACTGAGTCACCCAAGCGCCCCTTTTTTTTTTTTTTTAAATTTTTTTTCAACGTTTTTTATTTATTTTTGGGACAGAGAGAGACAGCATGAACGGGGGAGGGGCAGAGAGAGAGGGAGACACAGAATCGGAAACAGGCTCCAGGCTCCGAGCCATCAGCCCAGAGCCTGACGCGGGGCTCAAACTCACGGACCGCGAGATCGTGACCTGGTTGAAGTCGGATGCTTAACCGACTGCGCCATCCAGGCGCCCCCAGGCGCCCCTTTTTTAATTATTCTAATAAAAAAATTGGAAATGCCAAATTCTTCCTTGATTAAATATTATGCTAGATTCATAAAATGCAACATAATTTATTCATTTAAAATGAATTATTTTATTTTAAAATAATTCAATCTATTCAATTAAAATTAAAATGCTAATCTAGATTTTTTTTTGCTGTGGAGTGTCAGGCATTTAAAATATACTTACATATAGTTCTCAGGGCACCTGGGTGGCTCAGTCAGTTAAGCATCCGACTTTGACTCAGGTCATGATCTCATGGTTCGTGGGTTCTAGTCCCACATCGGGCTCTGTGCTGACGGCTTAGATCCTGGAGCCTGCTTTGGATTCTGTGTCTCCCTCTCTCCCTGCTCCTCCCCAACTTGTGCTCTCTCTCTCTCTCTTTCTAAAAAATAAACATTGGGGCTCTGTCAGCACAGAGCCTGGAGCCTGTTTCGGATTCTGTGTCTCCCTCTCTCTCTGACCCTCCCCCGTTCATGCTCTGTCTCTCTCTGTCTCAAAAATAAATAAACATTAAAAACAACAGAAATTGGGGCGCCTGGGTGGCTCAGTCGGTTAAGCGGCCGACTTCATCTCAGGTCATGATCTCGCGGTGCGTGAGTTCGAGCCCCGCGTCGGGCTCTGTGCTGATAGCTCAGAGCCTGGAGCCTGTTTCGGATTCTGTGTCTCCCTCTCTCTCTGCCCCTCCCCTGTTCACGCTCTGTCTCTCTCTGTCTCAAAAATAAATAAACGTTAAAAAAAAAAAAAAATTTAAAAAAAAAAAAAAAGAAAAAAAAAACAAAAAACAGAAATTTGTTGGGGCGCCTGGGTGGCTCAGTCGGTTAAGAGCCGACTTCGCTCAGGTCATGATCTCATGGTCCATGAGTTCGAGCCCCGCGTCGGGCTCTGTGCTGACAGCTCAGAGCCTGGAGCCCATTTCAGATTCTGTGTCTCCCTCTCTCTCTGCCCCTCCCCTATTCATGCGCTGCCTCTCTCTGTCTCAAAAATAAATAAATGTTAAAAAAAAAATTAAAAAAAAATAAAAAATACATTAAATTTTTAAAAAATATACTTACATATATATGCAAAATTACATAGATGTATGTACACAACTAATTTAATACCCATCTATCTGAAAGGTGACAGGGGTTTCAGACCATTTTAACTATAACACTTTTATGTTTTTTTTTTTTTTAAAGAAATGAGCAAATGAAGCTCCCTGCCAAAAGTTTATAAGTAATCTGATCAAAGTTAGTAGCACAGCTCATGACAGAAAGATTTTTTTTCTGTATTATACATTAGTGCTTTCTATGATTTTTACCATAAATTTGTAGCTTGTGCCCTGGAAAACATGTTTGAATGTTCATTTTAACGAAAGTCGTTTTCACCTAGCCACTCAGCCCTTTAAAGTATCATTTAAAATATAAAGCATAAAAATACTCAAAATCAGTCAAACACGGAAATGTCAAGTACCTAGGATTATTTTTGTCTTTGACACAATAAGGTCTAAGTAAATAACCACACAGCTTCCCTGAACAGATCTCACTAGACTGGAAAATCACTTCTCTTTTTTCAAAGTTTTCCATAATGCTATTCTAGTGAGATCATCTGCAAGTCTTTTGATTTCTCAGACCTGATGACTTGTGGAAATGAATAGGCTGAGGTGGGCTGAAGATGTTATGATGAAGAAACAAGGCATGAGGAGTATCAATGGTAGCCTTAAAGCATCAATATAAAGGGCTGTACTACACATAACCCATGAAACAAAGTGCAGCTAATGTTTGCAACATGCACCTGGGAAAACACCCCCAATTTTTCATTGCAGTGATTTTCAAACTTTAGAATGCATTAGAAAATCTGGAGGGCTCTTCAACACACACACTGCTGAGACCAATCCTCAGAGTTCTGTTTTCACAGGATCCCAGATGCTGCTAGTCCAGGACCACATTTGGCAAATCACTGCTCTATTCTACTCTTCTAGTTAAGAACTATAGCTTTTCTAAAGTGCTAGTGAGCCCTCTTGCTCAAATATAAGCTCTAATAGTTAAAACTAGAAATAGGCAAGATTGCTTAACTCATGCTCTAACTGAAATCCATTGTTCTTATTTATTATACTTTCTTGAGGCATCAATGAAGGTGTTTTGCAATGACCTAGAACTTCCCAACACTAGAACAGCAACACCCTAATGGCAACAGAATACCTAGAAGACCACACCACACACGTCCCTTTGCCTGCCCATGATCATGGGCTGAACACATACAGATATATCCACCAATGATCACATGCTCCCTGCTTGCTCTCTTGCACATACCCTCTCTGAACCTCTCTCTATAAAATTCTAGGTGTTCATCTTGCAGGAAGAGAGGTCAGTTGTTAAGGCTTGAGACTGCTTCCTCTCTAGCTGTTGGGACTTGAAATAAATTTCTCCCTTTTTCTTTATTAAATCCTCATCTTTTGAGTTACAGGCTTCTCACTGCGAGTTTATCCACATTTGTTCAGCAACAGTGTTGGCAAACCCACTCAGCTGTGCTCCTGATTTGTCCAGTTTTTGGGATTCCCCAGGGTAGAACAGTTGGTCGTGGTAGCACTCCAGGGTTCCCTGGTTCCTTTCCCAAGTTAGCAGCTGTGATACACTGATTCAGTAACAAAAGGATATAGATATAGATAAGAATATAGATTTAGATGCAGATGTAGATATCAACTTATATATATAGAGAGATAGTTTACCAGTATTCCCCCCACTACAAAATGTAACATCTATAAGTCAATAAACACTTATTGAGTAATTATTCTGTAAGCAATGGGGAAATCATGATCAAAAGAAAATATATTATTCCCTGCCTCAGAAAGCAAATATACAAATAGAGAATTTAAGACAATGAATCCAAAAACAAATATATCAATGAAACAATGCAGTTGTGGAAAAGGCATTCAAGAAAATAAAATCTGGTAACATGATAAAAGTGCCGAAGCCTGGTGTATCAAGAATGGTTTGAGGGGGTGACTCTTGAAAGGGGTGGTATTTAAGTTGAGAAGAAACAAAAACAAAACAATAAAAACTAAGAAACCTATCATTAATAATATGGAAGATAAGTGTTCCAAGCAAAAACAAAAACAAAATACCAGAAAGTTCTAAGCTGTGGTACAGAACTGAGATTGGAAAAGTCATAGGTTAGAAAGTATTGTTTACATCTTATGCTTTACAATGGGAATAGAAAACAACGGTGTGATTTCCACCTCTGAATCCCAAAGTATAGACCTGGGCCCGGTACACAGGAAGTGCTCAATTTTATATATGTATATATATTTTACATATGTGTATATATGTATGTGTGTGTATGTATGTATATATATTAATATATTTACTTTATATATATACATATATATATATAAAGTAAATATATTAATGATTAAATGAATAAGTTTTGGATATGGATTACAGTGAATGATGACATCCCACATACAAATAGAGATATCATTAAAAACAAAAAGAGATATCATTATTTTTATAGCTTGTGTTTAATATCACAAAAAACAGAATAAATTGTCAACTTTCATTCTCAGATTTCTCCTCCAAGTATCAATCCAAGAACAGTTTGTTATTATAATTTAAACTGTAGTATAGAAAATGAAAACTTAACATGGTTTTGTCTTTGAATAGTATAGGATACCTGTGAACCACAAGAATATTGCAGATATAAAAATATTTTAAAAATACTGGGGCGCCTGGGTGGCGCAGTCGGTTAAGCGTCCGACTTCAGCCAGGTCACGATCTCGCGGTCCGTGAGTTCGAGCCCCGCGTCAGGCTCTGGGCTGATGGCTCGGAGCCTGGAGCCTGTTTCTGATTCTGTGTCTCCCTCTCTCTCTGGCCCTCCCCCGTTCATGCTCTGTCTCTCTCTGTCCCAAAAATAAATAAAAAATGTTGAAAAAAAAATTAAAAAAAAAAAATATTGACAGGCATACATTGACTTTGAGTGCATTGACTTTCAGTCAAAAATATTGACAGGCATGCATAATACTTTCAGACAGTATTATATTGATAAGATCAAAAGTACATAATTTTTAGAGCCTTCCCGTTGAGCAACCTGGGAAAAGTGGAAAAGTGAGTTTTCATATCAGCTGAGACTATGTTTATATCTTGGAATGATGGTAAACTTTGGTTCATTTTCATTATTATTAAATAACTTAATAACACAGTGTTCAAAGTGTTTTCCTCACTAAACTTTGAAGGCAAGAATAAAAATAAAAATCTCTTCTTCATGTAGGTGTTATCTGGTTGGGTAAATAAGCTATTATTAGTGTTATTTTTACTTTTTTAAAATTATAAAAATATCACATCCTACGTAAAAAAGTCAAATACACAAACAAATATAATGTAAAGTAAAAACAAACAAACAAAATAGTTAAAAACATTTTTACCCTCCTGCCTCACCACAACAATTTAGCAGATAATATTCTACCTCCCTTTATGAATCTTTAAATTGTATATTAAATTCCTGCATATTATTAAATATATATTGTTTTAAGGGCACACAGAAGCTGAAGTGAAGGAATGGTAAAAGATATCCCCTGCAGTGGTAACCAAAAGAGAGCCGGAATGGTTATACTTATATTGCATAAAATAGACTTTAAGTCAAAAATTCTCAAAAGAGACAAAGAAGGTCATTACATGATGGTAAAGGGGTAAATTCATCAAGAATTTTTAAATAAACTCACCCAACATTGGAACACTTAAATATTAAGCAAATATTAACAGCACTGAAAGGAAATAAACAACAATATTCCACTTTCAACATTGAATAGATCATCCAGATAGAAAACCAATATGGAACCAGTAGACTTGAATAATACTATAAAGCGAACGATTCTAAAAGACAAAACAGAATGAAGGATAAAAATCATATAGTCATTGCAATAGATGCAGAAAAAGCTTTTCACAAAATACTCTTTCATGATAAAAACACTTAACAAACTAGAAATAGAAGGAAAATATCTCAACATAATATAGTTATATATGACAAACCCACAGCTAACATAAAACTCAATAATAAAAAGCAGAAAGCTTTTCCTTTAAGATAAAGAACAAGACAAGAATGCTCACTCTCACCATTCCTATTCAACAAAATACAGGAAGTCTTAGAACAGTTAGGCAAGGAAAAGAAATTAAAGGCATCCAAATTGGAAAGGAAAAAGTAATGTTTTTATTTGCAGTTTACATGATCTTATATATAGAAAACCCTAAAGACTCCACCATATAACTGTTCAAACTAATAAAATAATTCAATAAAGTTGCAGGCTATAGTATCAGTATACAGAAATCATTTGCATTTCTATGCATTAACAATAAACTATCAAAAAAAAAAAGAAATTAAGAAAACAATTCCATTTACAAGAGATCTTAAAGAATATGGGGCACCTGGGTGGCTCAGTCGGTTGGGTGTCTGACTTCATCTCAGATCATGATCTTCCAGTCTGTGAGTTCGAGCCCCATGTTGGGTTTTGTGCTGACAGCTCAGAGCCTGGAGCCTGCTTCGGAATCTGTGTCTCCCTCTCTCTCTGTCCCTCCCCTGCTTGTGCTCTGTCTCTGTCTCTCTCTCTCTAAATTAAATAAGACATAAAATAAATAAATAAATTAATTAATTAAATAAGACATTTACAAAAATTAAAAAACAAGAATAAAATACGTAGGAATAAATTTAACCACGGAGGTAAAAGACCTGTACAGTGAAAACTATGAGACACTGATGAAAGAAGTCGAAAAAGATGAAAATAAATGGAATGATAATCTGTTTTCATGGGCTGGGAGAGTTAATATTACATTGTTCATAGTACATTTTAGGGATTCAATAAATTCTTATCAAAATTTCAATGGTATTTTTTCACAGAAATAGAAAACAATCCCAAACTTTTTACAAAATGACAAAGGCCCCAAATAACCAAAGCAATTTTGAACTAGAAAAACAAAGCTAGAAGCATCACACTTTCTGATTTCAAATTATATTACAAAGCTACAGTAATCAAAGCAGTGTGGGACTGGACTAAAAACAGATGCACAGACCAATAGAACTGAGAGTCCTGATATAAATCCACACATTTACAATCAACAGATCTTAGACAAGGGTGCCAGGAACACACAATAAAAGAAAGATATTCTCTCAATAAATGATCACTGTAGAAACTGGTGATCTGTATGTAGAAGAATAAATAACATATACCATATCTGTACAAAAAATTCACACCATACACAAAAATTAACTCAAAATAAATTAAAAATTTAAATGAAAGATCTGAAAATGTAGAACTACTATAATAAAACATAGATAAGGAAAAAGCTTTTTGACCTTGGTCTGGGCAATAATTTTTTGGATATGACACCAAAATCACAGGTAATAAAACAAAAAAAATAGACAAATAGGATTGCCTCAAACTAAAAAACTTCAGCACAGCAAAGGAAGTCATCAATTTATGAAAGAGACAACCTACAAAATGAAAGAAAATATTTGTAAACCACATATCTGATAAATATATAAGGGACTCATGGATCTTAATTGCAAAAATAAATTACCTGACTAAAAAGGACTTTATTTATCCAAAGTAGACCTATGAATGGCCAACAGGTAAATGAAAATGTGCTTAACATCAGTAATCATCGCACAAATGCAAATGAAAACCACAATTAGATATCACCTCACACCTGTTAAAATGGCCATTATATAAAAGACAAAAGATAACAAGTGTCTGTGAGAATGTGGAAAAAAGAAAACCCTTATACACTGTTGGTGGGAAAGTAAATTAGTACAGCCATTATGGAAAGCAGTATCAAAGTGCCTCAAAAATTAAAAATAAAACTGCGATATGATCCAGCCATCCCACTTCTGCATATAAATCCAAAGAAAATACAACTGGTATCTTCAAGAGATAGATTCACTCTCATGTTCATTGCAGCATTATTCACAATGGCCAAGATATGGAAACAATTTAATTGTCTGTTGACAGATGAATGAATAAGGTAAATATGGTAAATGTAAACACTGTACTGTTACTCAGCCTTAAAAAAGAGGTAGGTAAATCCTGCCATTTGCTGTAATTTGGATGAATCCACTAGACATTATGCTAAATGAAATAAACTAGACACAGGAAGACAAACACAGCATGATCTCACTTATATGTGGAATATAAAAATGTGGAACTTATAAAAGCAGAGAGTAGAGGGGTGCCTGGGTGGCTGAGTAGGTTAAGCGTCCAGCTTTGGCTCAGGTCATGATCTTGTAGTTTGTGGGTTCAAGCCCCACGTTGGGCTCTGTGCTGACAGCTCAGAGCCTGGAGTCGGCTTCAGATTCTGTGTCTCCTTCTCTCTCTGTCCCTCCCCCTCATGGGCTCTGTCTCTGAAAGATAAATAAACATTAGGAAAAAAAAAAAAAAAGCAGAGAGTAGAATGGTATTTACCAGGAGTTGGAAAGTGGGGGAAATAGAGAGATGTTGGTCAGAGGGGACAAAATTTCTGTTATGCAGGACGAATATATTCTGAAGATCTAATGTACAGCATGATGATTAGTTTATAATACTGGATTTGCACACTTGAATTTGCTAAGAGAGTAGAACTTCTCACAAAACACAAAAGAATATTGTAATTAGGTAAATCGATGGATATGTAATTTAGCTGGATTGTGGCATTTTTCACAGAGATAGAAAATACATATATGTATACCAAAACATCACATTATGCATCTTAAGTACATATAATTTTTATTTGTCAATTATACTTCAACAGAACTGGAAAAAATAAAACATACAGTGCAAAAATATGTGTATTAATTGTGTGTATATTTCTAAGTATATATGTTTTATGTTCTATCACCTACATTTTTTAAAAATCTGGAAAAAAAGCCTATTAGGCCTGGTAAAAGGATAGCAATAATACTAAAAAAGGCAACTCTCACACATATATAATAATAACACATATTATGAAGTTTATTTAACTCTATAAATGAGGGAACTGGTAAGATGTTGACAGCCCATTCAAAGGAGAATCCAAAGAAAACACACATTCATGTATCAGAAACATTGAAGGAATATGCAAATAAGGGCAAAATTGGCTTCTTTCACATTGGGAAAGGGAAGTAAATTGAACCTCTACAGGACAGAATTAGCATATCTATAAACAAGATTTTGTATTGTTATCAATTATCTATAATTTAGAGTTTTAAAATAGCGCAAAAGCAATATAATGCTAGAACTGAATAACCAAGATGTGTGAACTCTAACAATGCATAATTTTCTACTGAAGCACAAATTTCCCTCTACAAAACAAGTAGAAAAAACATTTTATTACACATACCAGTTAAATCTTTTTCAGCCAACTCCTAATAGGTTATTCATGGTAGTCATTAGAAATGTTCCTTTATTCCATGGATAAATTCCTAGCAGTGCTATTGCTGGGTCATAGGGTAGGTCTATTTTTAATTTTCTGAATAAAAAATAAATAAATTAAAAAAAAAAAAAAAAAAAAAAAGAAATGTTCCTTTATGTTTCCAAACTTTTTATCTAAAATTTCACACACGTATACATATATGGATGCACAAATATTCTTTCTAGGATGTAGCATGTACAACATGTAACATGTAGAACATTCATGTTACTGCTGCATGCTCCTCGAACTGAACGCCATGAACTGATGCTAAGAGACTTGCAGAATATGTGTGATGCTAAGGTTCTAGATCTAGAATTCACCTTCCTCCCCAAATGGCACCATTTTCTTCTACTCCTGAATATTTTGAATTTAGGACCTAGGCATAGTCCTGTGGGAATAGTAGTTTCCTAGATTCGTGATCACTGAGATCAGATCTGAAAGTTAGTTGTCTTCACTGTTTTTTGTAGGTTTTATGCTTGTAAAAAAAAAAAAAAAAAAAAAAAAGTAAAATGTTTTAAAGAAAAAAGGTAGGAAATGAAATGAATATAACCATGTCAAAAATATCTCACCTGTCTCAGGCGACATTCTCTCTCCTATATAGGAACATTGACCTTCACCCAAACTTCTTTCTGCTTACTTGTTAGATCTACTGTCTAAATATAGCCTGGACCTAGTCATTTTTCCAGAATCTGCAGGAGTTGCCTTCTGCCACATCTAACTTTGAAATGATAATCCTTTGACAGCCCTTCTGTTAGTTGTTTAGTCTTTACATTCTGATGCACCCAAATTTGCAGTCATCCAGGTGGAATCAAAATCTGGAAGCGATTTATCACTTTGAAGAAACTAGACACATTCTTTCAGAGTCCTTTCTTCTTCTTCTCCCCCTTCCCTAATTCCACCCCCTAGAGACAAAGGAATGTATAAACTTGACAAACAATAAATTAGTAAATGAAATCAGCATCTCAGGAAGAGTTTAGACTCAAAGACAAAAAGAAGTTCAAAAAAGAAACAACCTGATTAGTTTCATTAGCATTTCAATAGAATTTTGGGCCTTCAGAAGAGGGTGGAGTAAGATTCCACCAAGTGTCATTTGAAAATGAGCACTTTGGAACTCTTGACAAGCTGGGGAAGAAGGTAATCATTTTACTTAATTTGTTTTCAGGTTCACTCATTTAAAAGAACTAACAGTTCTATTGCTCTTGGCAAAATACAACTGTGATTGCAGCTTTTCTATTCACTGCATTGGAAATATCAGTGAGTATCTCCAACTGAGAGCGAGATATTGGCAGTATATTCACATATTATGTGCTTGTACATATTATTTTTCTCCTCTGCCCTTTGATAGTCCAATTCTGATAAACTTTAAAAAAATTGTAACAAAATACAATCAACCAAATCATTGTCTTATAAGAGTATAGACACAAAAGAATATATTAATTCAACAACTCAGAGTCTGTTGAGTTGTACTAATCACACCAATGGGTGTTTAATGTGGTTAATTTCAAACACAGCAGGATTTAACCATGTATATACTCTGATGCTACACAATTCTAAGTAAGGAGGCATTTGAGCATGAAAATAACAAATTATATACTACTTGCATTATATATAGTTTCTTTTCCCCAAATAGCTCTCCAAGTCATGCATGATAGTTAAATAATTAAACACTCGATTAATTGTTTATACATAGAAGTTTGAGAATTCACACTATGTCATAAACCCATGAATACTGTATCTTTTTGATACTATCTTTTGAGAAATTTTAAAAATTTTAGAATTTCTTTTTGTTTGTTGAAAAACAAAGTATGTGCATATACTTTACTAGAACTACTAAACTTTTTTTTTTCTCTTGACAGTTGAGGGAATAATTTAAAAGGATCAAAATGGAGGCATGGAATCATGCAGAAGCAGCACATGCATCATATAGTCTCATTCTTGTTTCTTAACTCTTAGCCATTTGGATAAGGAACAAGAATAATGTCAGGCAAAGAAAAACCAGTAATGATATAGTAATAGAGCATTAATATAGTGCAAATATAATACAACCTTATGTTAAAGGAGTTATCTTATTTTTAACTGTCTTCTTTCTTTCTTTCTTTTCTTTCTTTCTTTCTTTCTTTCTTTCTTTCTTTCTTTCTTTCTTTCTTTCTTTCTTTCTTTCTTGTTTTTATTTAAGAGAGAGAGAGAGCATGCACAAGTGGGGGAGAGGCGCAGATAGAGAGAGAGAATCATAAGCAGACTCTGTAATGAGCTTGGCCAATGCAGGCTCAATCCCACAACCCTGGGGTCATGATCAAGAATCAGATGCTCAACCAACTGAGCCACCTAGGCACCCCTTAAATGTCCTGTTTAGACTTTATATACATGTGGTAGAAATTATGTAAAATTGTCTATGTATGACAAGTGAAAGATGAAGAACAAAAATAAAAATTGATACTTGAGACAATAAAAGCTATGAGTTATTTAAGCATTTTAATTTGTTTTCTCATGAAAATAATATTTCAGTTTGGATGAACTAGTCCCATCCTCCTTAGAACATGGGTATCAACAATGATAATATTCAAATTTAGCAATTATGTAATCAGTATCTACTATACATCTAGTATTGTGCTTGGCCTTATAGAGAGAAAACCTAGTATAAAAATGCCGGCCATAAAATTTATTACAGTTTAGCTTAGAGAACAAAAAATTCACTTTGGGTTGTAACTAAGAATGCTACAAAACAAAAACAAAAACAAAAACAAAAAAACTAATTCCTTTTCCAGTTCTTAATCAGTTCTCATTGGTGATGTGTGGCTGATGTACAGAAGCTACTGGATGCCTTTGTACCACCAAAATAAGTAGAACCATAGTAGAGCTACTATTTAGGAAGCACTTGCTATGTTTCAGGCGCCGAGTTAATCATTTCACATTTGTTAATTTAATACTCACAATAAACTTTTTAGTTCTTTTCTTTTTTTTTTAATGTTTATTTATTTTTGAGAGAGAGAGGAGGGGGGAGAGAAGGAATGGCAGAGACATAGGGAGGCAGAGGATCAGAAGCAGGCTCTGCACTGATACCAGAGAGCCCAATGTGGGACTCAAACTCATGAACCATGAGATCATGACCTGAACCAAAGTCAACCGACTGAGCCACCCAGGCACCCCCTAGTTATTTTCTTATACCTTTTAACAAATAAATAAAATTGCAGAGACGAAGCACTTTTCGCAGTCTCATGGGTATTAAACATTAGAAGAAAGATGTAAATACTGTTCTTTTCCCACCCACTCCCTGCTCTGTTTATCACTCCATCATGCCCTTTATATGGATTATGCATGATCTTCTCATGTGACTCAGAAGGACAGAAGGAAAGACACAACTGAAAGGAATTGGAATGGGGTGAATGGGAAGAGAGAAATGACAACAGTACACTCAATCCACAGAAAACTTTTGCTCATATGAGCCAAATTCTATATGGACAAAAATATAACTTGATGAGAAAAGTAAATAGTTTATGTTATTTTCAAAGTGCTGGTATGCTCAAAGTTGACTAATATTAATAATGTATTCTTTCCAGCAGTGCAGTTTATCTTCAGTGCCATCAGATGGGAAAATATCAGACTTAAGGCCTTGGATTCTGGCAGAAAATTTAGGAGAACCAGCTAAGGTCACAGTGGGCCTGCAGGCTCCAGCCTGACCTTTTGAATCTGATTTTGATAAAACTGAGTCATTTTACAGGTTGAATATTTCCTTACTTCATATGCCTTTGGTATGTCAATAAACCTAATAAAAAAACAAGGTTATCATCAATCATTGATTATATGATTCTCTCATCCAGTTTATACATGCCTCATCTTGTCTATTTTCACCTTTACCAGAGAGCTACTCGTCAATAATATACAGAGACTTAAATATTTATAAGCAAATCCAAATGAAATCTGAAATTTGCTTTAAAATACTCTAAGTAAAAATAGTAGTGGACTAGAGGAAATAAGAATGGCAAATTATTGATAGTTATTGAAGTTGTATAATGACTTACAGGAAGACTCTACAATATTTTTTCTTTCTTTCCCTAATAAAAATAAGTATATAGAAAAGAGAAAAATGTATAGGGGCGATCATAGCTGTCAGATAAACCTGTATATTGATATTGATATAGATATCTCCATTCTGAGTAGACCACAGTTATTTCTGAACTGTTTTGTGGGAGTGGGTATGTGTATACTTAATTGTACTTTGAATATGTACCATGCTTAATCAATCTGTTAAAAAGCAGAATACCTCCCCTGGTACTTTAACTTAAACTTGTATCCCCTCTTGTGTGTTCACCCTTATAGAAATAATATTCTCCTTTTTATTTGACATTTTGATACTAAAATTTCACATTATGAATAAAGCAATACATTGGGGAGAATTGAGGTGTTTCAGAAAAAAGACTGTAAGTCCTCTGTAAGCTATTTTCTCAACAGTCTTAAGTTGAGGAGGATTTAAGGATTTATTCTGCCTTTCAGCATTAGCTTCATAAATACTTGCCTGTTCTTTTATGAGTAAAGAAAGGAATCCTTTACGTGGAAACACAGCACCTGGAGTGCCCTAGATTCTGTAAAACATTTAGAAGAAATACAACAATTCTGTCCCTGAAGCTTGTCATTTTCAGTTAGACAATTCAAACAATTCAGATCCAGTTTTCTTCAATTAATAAAAAGGGAATTTTCTGAAAATCTCTTGATATGGAACTACTGAGTTTAAAGTTACAAATAAAAGAAACTGAAAATTTGGGGAGGAGAGGCAGTGACAGGGAATATATACTTAAAAGGAGAGCTATAAATGATAAACAAATGACAATGGGGGCATAATGAAAGATGATCTAGAATGAAGAAAAGCTGGCAGGTATATACTGGGCAAGCTTACCTACCTACTGGCTCTCACTGTAGGAAAGAGAAAAAGAGAGAGACTGGGATGATGAGGAAGGCATGCCCTTCTCCAGCTCACTGGGGTGTTGTGCACTGACATGACTCAACGTTGGTAATGATTATAGTCAAAATGAAATTGTTTAAAAAATGGATTTTTAAATATGAAATTCGGGAATTCTATGTGTGTGTGCATGTGTATGTGTGTGCATGTGTATGTGTGTGTGTGTGCGTGTGTGCACACATACATACACGTGTGCCCTTCCAAATTGGCACAAATGTGTCATGCTTTATAAATATCTCGGTAAAAACTGAGCCTTAAAACTAAGCGTCAATAGCAATTTTTATAACAATTCATTTATATCAATAATAATGTAATTACAGAGTCGCCAAACTTCTGTTAAAACACTGGTTCTACCAACCTTATCCAGGAGGGTTGTGTTGCTCTGTGAAGCTTTTTCAGTGGATAGGAGATTTAACACTCAGGAGATATTTATGGGGAAATGGATACTTGCTATTTTCTAAACAAAGGACCAGGTAGAATAAAAGCAATTCAATATTATTTTCTTATATTTCTTATGTAAATATTTTGTTTCATCCATACAGAATGTTACGTTGTTCCAAATCAGTGTAAATTG
Source organism: Neofelis nebulosa (assembly GCF_028018385.1). Taxonomy (NCBI): domain Eukaryota; kingdom Metazoa; phylum Chordata; class Mammalia; order Carnivora; family Felidae; genus Neofelis; species Neofelis nebulosa. Next base: position 90,712,129 of record NC_080783.1, on the reverse strand, counting down.
GTTGTTAAAACATAATAAATGACAAATGAAAATAAATGTGAAGATTTCTATATCGCAGAAAAAATAATACAACTTTAATATGTGCCTTACTAATTATTTCTTCTGAGTTTCTCCAAGTAGCCTAATTATTAAAATATGTGAGCCTTGAGGTAACTTCAGCTAATACATAATCCATTCAAAAGAATTCAGTGGTACTAAATATGGACAGAAGAGGGAAGGGAAGGGAAGGGAAGAAGAAAAATATTCTAGCAGGATCTTTGGTTAAGTGTGTTTATGAAGGCCTGGACTTTCTTTTTATTTTTTATCTTTTTAAATGTACTCAGGGTGCCTGGGTGGCTCAGTCAGTTAAGCATCCAACTATTGGTTTCAGCTCTGGTTATGATCTCATGATTTGTGAGTTCAAGCCATGTTTCAGGCTCTGTGCTGACATCTGACATCGCAGAACCTGCTTGAGATTCTCTCTCTCCTTCCCTCTCTGCCCCTCCTTGGCTTGCTCTCTCAAAAATAAATAAATAAACTTAAAAGAAAAATATACTCCAGGGGCGCCTGGGTGACTTGGTTAAGTGCCCGACTTTGGCTCAGGTCATGATTTCACGGTTCATGAGTCCAAGTCCCGCATTGGGACCTGTGCTGACAGCTCAGAGACTGGAGCCTGCTTCAGATTCTGTGTCCCCCTCTCTCTCGACTCTCCCCAAACTCACACTCTGTGTCTCTCTCAAAAATAAACATTAAAATTTTTTTTTAAAAGGTACTCCAGTGAATGTTTGGCAAGATACAACAAAAGACTAGAAATGTTTCCAATTATCAGTGTAGAATGCCAGTTACACTTCATTTTTAATCTACCACACCAAGAAATACAACACACTAGCACAGCATCTGAAGATAAATTGCTATTTCTATTAATTGAATTAAATTTCTCTTTCTCAGTAATTAAAAGTTTTGAACTTTGAAGGGTTTTATTTCAACACTAGGCTATACCCTTTTCTTTTTTAACTTTTAATTTAGGTTCCTAATTCTCTATCAAGTATCATCTGAGTTATTGTTCAGTATTTTCTGGTCTAACGTTCTTTCTAGAAGAGGATTAGCATGAAGTTAATAATATAATCACATCATCCTAATTGGTGTGGATAAATTATACATCAATTGTGCAGTTTTTAGTATCTAGAGCTCATTTGATATAATTAAAATTCAATTATTTAATTGCTAATTGGAATTAAATCAGGTTATTCAGGTCTCAAAACAATATAGTGTAAATACTTCACAGAATATGAAGTCAGTATTATTTCTATGTTTCAGTATTTATAATATAGGGGCATATTATATAAGAATGAAATGAGTCTGGATCATGAAGGAAAAGGACAGACTGTAACAGACACCTCTTTAGCCATACCCCAAATCCTAATGCCCCTTTGTGATCACTTACTGGGAAAATATTGCACATTTTTTCATGAGCCTATCATTATTCAAAACAATTTTAGATTTACCTTACCTACCTTCCTAGCCACAAAAATAAATCAGAATAATTTCTTTAGAGTGATATCTTGTTTCTGATCAAAAATCATATCCGCCAGTTTGATCAGGCACATTATTCACCAGGATGGCATCCAAATTGGTTTCTTGTTGGCTATTTCAAAAAGGAAATTCATCCTCAAACAAGGAAGATTTGCTCACCTCAAGGATATTATAGCAATTGTGTCTCAGGTTTTAGATGAAATGGATGTAAAAAATGAGAATAAATATGACATCCTTTAAATTATATAATTCCTGGGTATTTAATTTTATCTTGGGTATAACAAATTGGATATGTAGATATTAGAGAGTTTGTTGAAAATGGAGATATTATTTTATCCCTTGAAAATCATAAAACAGTATACTACACAGAGTAGATGCTTGAAAAAATAAATTACTTGTCAGAGTCAAACTGATATTTGGTGTGCCACTTGATTTTTGGAACTCAGAGGGGCAAGCATCGAAGATTCTGACTTGTTAATAGTAATTTGAAGTTGTGACTGTCCTGCTCTCTGTCTTATACATATGCACTTGGACACACATACACATACACAAGTAGGGTTGTTGCAAGTATCATTCCCTACCTTTAATGAAAGTCCTCAGTTAAATACCAAATACACCTAAGATGACATTAATGGATTTGATAAAAATATATAATCTGAATTGTTATCTAGTCACCTGAATTTACTTTAGGAAGATATTGATTAAAATACCAATTTATTCTCCAACCTACATCCTTTATGCTTTCTTTCAAGTCTTACAAGAACATATTTGGCTATATGCTATAATTTTTACCAAAAAATTAACTTCTTTTTGGTGTAGTGTTCCTAAAAGTTACATAAAATTTCCTTGGGAAAATATATTGTGGGTGGATGTTGTCACCTTTGATGGATCAAATGCATTGATTGGATGTGATAAATTTATTGCAATAGAGTGACAGACTATTTCTATACTTAAAATAATATTATAACTTGGTCCAAAGTAAAACTTGGAGTTAATATTACCAAGATAACTAAATTTAAAAAATAGAGATTATAATGAATTTATAATCTAATTTATGATGTCAAAATGAATGTGATATTACCAATTATTTTGCATAGTGTAATGATATTTTTAGAAATGAAACCTTTTTGTTAACTCAAAGTGGTCAGCTGTTTTCTATCCATAACCTTATACGCTAAAATTATTATTTTAAAATTTTCAGAGGCTTTTCTCTAAAACAAATAATGAAAAAGTAAAATAGTTTCTCTGTAGCCCATGGTGCACATCATAGTAAAGAGTTTTTGCATTAAGTAAAGTTCTCTTAAGTTTTTAGTTTATATAATGCTGCCACAAAACATAAGCTGTACTTCTTTAAAATGCGAATTTGTATGTATATTTCAGTTAAGAGTGCATACTTTATATTCATCATTTATATTCATCTAAAACCTGCACAGGTAAGATACAGTCTCTATCCTCAAGGAATTTGGATATAAACTTAAAAAAGACATTATCAAGCTCTAAATCCTACATCAGAGGAAGCAGCATCCATCCAGGTACCCAAACCGTAAGCCCAAATGTTCTCCACCCTTCTATTTGATGTCTCCCATCCTTTTTGTCCACATCAGAAGCAGATCTGCTATTAAACTAATGAAGCTTAAACTTCAGAGGCCCAGTCACTTGTTAGGTCTCTACTAAGGCCTTGGAAAGGGCCATAGACATACTGAGGGAAAAGCATTACAGATTTGTGTTAGGCATAAATGAAAACTAATTAAATACTTTTAATTAATTAATAAAAGTTCATTAATGAAAATTACATATTTCTAAAATTTTGTGGTGTATGTAGTATCTATCATTCTATAAAATAATTTAACTGATTTGCTTCTCATTCTAAATATCCCTTTTCTCCTCCTCTAAATAAATAAATAAATAAATAAATAAATAAATAAATAAATATTTACTTATTCACTTACTTTAAAAAAATTTTTTTTAATGTTTGTTTATTCTTGAGGGAGAGAGAGACAGAATGTGACTGGGGAGGGGCAGACAGAGAGGGAGACACAGAATCTGGAGGAGGCTTCAGGCTCTGAGCTGTCAGCACAGAGCCTGATGTGGGGCTCGAAATCACGAACCGTGAGATCATGACCTGAGCCGAAGTCAGATGCTTAACCAACTTAGCCACCCAGGTGCCCCTACCCAATCTTCTTTACTTCCATTTCAGATTCTGAAAAGTTTCCTCATCTGATTTCCATTGTTTTCAGTATTACACACTCCATTTTTTTCTCATTGAAACTATGAAATTGTTTCTAAATTGCCTACCTGATAGTTTGATTCCTTTTTAAAAATCCTAATAATTTTCCATTGACCATAGGATAGAGTATATCCATTATATGTTTATGTGTGTTACAGTTTCTATTGCTACTATACAAATTACCACAAATTCAGTGACTTAAAACAACACAATTTATTATCTTATAGTTTCTAAAGGTCAAAAACTCCTAAGTCAAGACATACACAGTGCCTTTTAGAGTCTTTTGAGGAGAGTCTATTTGCTCACTTTTCAGTGTCTGGACTCTACCTTCATTCCTTAGCTCATGGTGCCTTCCTCCATCTTCAAAGCCAGCAGTGTGACATCTTTAAATTTCTCTTCTTTCTGACTTCTGTTTCTCTCCTCGTATCTCCTCTGATTCTGATTCTTCCTCCTCCTCTTTCCCTGAAAAACCATTGTAGGTACACTGAGCCCACACAGATAATCCAGATGATCTGCCATCTTAATGTAATCACATCTGTAAAGTCCCTTTTGCCACATAAACTAACATATTCTCTGCCGTGGGGATTAGGACATGGATACCTATTATTTTGTCTAATATATATATATATATATATATATATATATATATATATGCACCATATCAAACCTTTTATTTAGCACCTTTTTTACCTATTTCCCTCACAACAAACCACCCTCTCATACCATACAATAGTCTCCAGAATGATAACATAAGCAAACAAAAAATATGTTTTGGTGCTCTTATAATGTGCTTAAGCTAAGTGGCTTATATTCTCTCAATTATTTTTTATGACACTGTGGAAGATCATTATCTATCTTTTATAGATGAGGAAATTGAAATATTTGAGTATATTCACAAGGGACAGTGACCCAGACTCTGATTTTGGACTCTAGACCCACCCTATTAACTGTTCACTACTATTCCATTATGTTTGGAGTTCCTCAAAATACTTTCCCTAACACACCAGGGAGTTTCAAAGTGCTACCTTCTACTCCACAGCTCTCTGCCTTCTCGCCTTCATTTAGGCTCAGCGCAATTATGATTGTCTCTCTGAATCCTGTTTCAAATCCTCTTACCCCTTTGGAATTTTCCATGCCCTACACTTTATGCTATATCCCTTTCTATTGTATCTACCATCATCTCTGAACATTTATTTATCTACAGGTCTCCCTTTATAAGATGTCAAACTCTCTGAGGAAAGAGGTCATGTCTTTAGCATTATATTTCCTAAGAAAGTTCTGCTATAACTCAGACACAGAAGGCACTTAATAAATGTTGGTTGAATAAATATATTGAAGTATAAAGTATAGTAGGTGGGAGTGATAAACTCTGCTTAGGAGGGCAAGGTCACAAAAGGGTAAAACAACACAGTTTATCTAAGAATCACAAGTATTTCAGCATGGCTAGAATATGGTATAAAATGGGGATGAGGATCAGGAAGGAGGGGGAAAGAGAAGGGGCAAATCACAGGAAGCTGTATGGAACTACAGAGGTGAGATTTTATCCAAAGGCTGTGGGAATATAATGGAAGAATTTAATCATAAAATGGATATTAAATTTGTATCCTAAAGAATTTTTGTAATAACTGATCTCAACACCTTATGTAATTATTCTTTCTCCTCCAAAGCAGTGTGGTAGAGTTAAAATTCAGACAAATTACATCTTTACTCATCAGTTCTATCACAAAATAGCTCTGTTTCAGTATCTCCATTCTGTTACCTTCGTGCATCACCAGCTTTTTGACATTCTACTGACCTTGGTTTTCTCAATTTGGCTCATCAAGGGGAAATATGACATGTATTTTTTTACTCGCATTAGCAGGTTTTGTCAAAGAGACTTCTCTATTTTTAAGAAATTCCTTAACTTAAATGTTTTGGTGATGGAGTAGACTCAGAAATTAATCACCAGGAATCCAGCAAATGTTGTATCATACACTCTGGCTATGAGAGTACAGAGCAACTTCGATTATTATGATTGGTGAGGAGCTCAAAGACTGAATTAATAATAATAATAATAATAATAATAATTGCAAAAGGGCCCTTATGGTTCAGTAGAAGGTGTCATTTAAGAAACCAACTAAACTCTCCAATCAACAGAATTAGAAATCTGAGGTAGACAGTTAATATTTTTATAGGGAGAAACTGGATTATTATTCAGCCTTGCTAGGATCTAGATGGAAATTCTCCCTTCCTTCTCACTTCTTTCCTCCCATCCTTCTTTTCTTTCTTCTCTCTCTCTCTCTTTCACACACACACACACACACACACACACACACGCACAAATATATAGTCAACAAAAATATAATTAGGTATTGTTATGCCCATTTTTAATATTAAGAAATAGATATTTGAATAGGTTATTTCCAAAATCAGAGCATTGGTAACCAGTGGAGTCAACACTCAGCGTTCGTTGTGTCAGCCTCTAAAAGCCACGGTATCCTCCAATTTTCTCCCTCATTCAAGGAAAACCAATTAAACATTTGTTATTTGCATTTAGTTCTATGAAACAGCACCATATCTTGCCCTTGGGAGCTTCCAACTCAAATATGTAATTTATCATCCCTCCCTTACAAGTCATGGTCCTACTTTTGATCACCCAGGAAATAGGAAACAACACAGTCTCAAAATTGATTCTTAAAAACAAATAATTTTCATAAATGATACACACATGTGCAACACAAATAGGACTTTTGAATATAGAAAATTGGGGAGGGATTACAAGGGCTTTAATTAGCTGTTAATACTTAACTATCATTGCAGGTTTCAACAGATTTAATAACATAGTTAGAAAAACCTAATTTGTTAATGCCTGTAATGTGTTAAGTACTCTGTTAGGCACTGGGGAGTTTATGACAAGCCATAACCACTGACCTTGTCTTCAAAGAAAATGAATGATTTAATAAAGAAAGTTTTTTGAGAACTATGAAAGTGTATTTCAGGGGCTTCTACCCTAATCTGGAGTGGTCAGGGAAAGTTTCCAGGTAGAAGAGAAGTTCAGACAAAAAGAATGAGTAAGAATTAATGAGATGGAAAAGGATGAGTGATGCCAAAATGTAAACCATTGGCAGATGGCCCCATATCATTAAGGGATATAACTTCTAGGAATAAAATAGTAAAGCAAAGAGAAGGTAACGATCAGTTATATCAAAGGTTCTGTCTCTTACAGTTTACTGTTCAATGTTAAAAATAAAAAAACACCAGAAGTATTTTAATAGGCATGATATTTCAGTTACAACAGTCTTCATTAACAGTGGTATAAAAAGTGGAATTTTTTAGGGAGCCTAGGTAGCTCAACTAGTTAAGTGTCCAACTCTTGATGTTGGTTCAGACTGAGCCCAGCATTGGGCTCTGTGCTGACAGTGTGGAGCCTACTTGGGATTCTCTCTCTCCTTCTCTCAAAAACAAATACATAACCATTTTTTTTTAAACACAATTTTTCTTTACTAGTTTTTGACCTTCTATCAGATGATTTACTGTATAAGCTTACAGGTAAATTCAGTCCTACTGCACAGTTTTTCAGGCCAATTCAGAAGAGCTTAGCCACTTCAGGAGCACTTCAGTGATGCTCAGAGGTTCATTTCCATGCCACTGTTTTCTCCTTAAAAGGTCTTTCCTCCTTCCCATTTTACTTTTAAACTCATGTCCCTTAGCACTGGTTCCCAGTATTGGTTCAGCACAGAGTGTGTGACATGGTGACAAGGGTAGGAAGGGGCTCATCTCTTTAGGATCTTAGCTGAACAGCATCATGGTAGGAATTCCATGGCCTGTCTCATTATACTCCAGCTGGTCTAGGCTGGCCAATATGTCCAGGACTATGTATCTTGGACAGAGCCAGGCGCTGGCCTCGGCGCATATCCAGCCCCCTAGGACCTCCCTGTGAAGCAGTGCATGTGGACCGTCTGACGTTAGCACCCTTTGCCATGGAGTGGTTTCTTGGCTCACTCTCTCAGCTAGTCTCACTGTTCACTCTGGGATTATGGGGAAATATTCTCATGCATCCTTCAGACCTGGGGGAAACTCAGGTACTCAGATAAGCTCTTATCTGAGTATTTCTCTTGCCTAAATGTCACTATCCTTCCCTAGGGCACATTAGTGGGCTTTCTTGTGATGCACTTGGAAAATATGTCTCTTCCTCAGTTAGATTTCCTTGGTCTTGCAAGGAACTCTTTTGTTCCTTTCTCTTGACTTGCCTTGGAAGAAGGGATACAAACACCACATTCTCTACTCTGCCTTTCTCCACATTTTCTCTCAGTGTCCACTTTATGCCTACCTTAGTTTCTCGACCCAGACACTATTGACATTTGAGGCCTGATAATTCTTTGTTGTGGAGGGCTATCTTGTGCACTATAGGATTGTTAGGAGCACCCCTGCCCTCTACTCCCCAGATACCAGTATCACCTCCCTAATGGCAATGATAACAAAATGTCTTCAGACATTGTTAAATGTTCCATGCAAGCAAAACTGCACCTCACCACCTACCCCACAAAGAAGCAACTTTGTATACCCTAGGGCAAAGGAGATAAACCAATTTGACCAAGATAAGTTCATTTAAAAATATTTTCAGTCTCATGCCTAGAATCTAGGTTTTATTTTTCTTCTCTAATCTCAGGGAGACTATAGAGTTAATTGACATCTTTTATTTGCTTCACCCTGGTTAAACCTCTCCTTGTACCCCAGGGGTAGTTATAACCCCCAATCTTCCAGACTAAGAGTCAGAGGTCAGCAGAACAGATGCTTCTCAATGGTTAGTGCTTCCATGCCACAAGTTACTAACTTATATGTCATCTGCCCCAATAGTTTTAACAAACATCTAAAAAAGGATTCATAGTAAAAAGTTAAGTAATTAAAACATTTCTAAGATATTTATTTATTTTTTTATAAAAAATTTTGTATATATGCATAGAACCTACTTTTAAAAAATAGCTCAACAACAGCTATGGCTCTTCCTATATAAATCTCTTTATTAGCTACTCCTATGTTTCTGTTCTTTCATCTTGGACTCAGGGATCATCAGACTGTTTATACTTAGACTCTCAAACTGTTATTATTACTTCATGCTACTGATCTATCACATCTTATCTCTTCTAATTTCTACCCTCTGTGCTTTCTACTGTGACAAGGGTAGAATGATTCTGAGAACCAGCCCATGTAACTCTTGGTCAGACCAAGCTGCACTTATTTTAATGTGATATGCAACCCAGTAAATAGACTTCTAGGAACCACATGTATCATTTTGGTCTGTTGTAAAGCAGTTGTTTTCCATCCTGTAGCTATGTGCTTAGTAGTTTTACAATTAATTTATGATATATTTTGGAGTACAGGAGAAAAGCAATCTGTAAGGGGAATACAACTTTATGTTTAATGCAAACTAATGTGCAATCAATCAGCAGTATTAAAAGAGAGAGAGATAGAGATAGAGAGAGAAAGAGAAAGAGAGAGAGAGCTGCAACCATTATGGATATACTGGGCTAGTTCATTTTCATGTTCTGACTATAAATGTCTGGGTTCACACATTATTATAAACAGGAATCTAAATCACCACAGCCAGTTTAATGGCATAAACAAAACATTAATAGGAACAACAAAATTAGGAGCCATAATGCATTTTCAAATAAGGGTGTTTATCCTGCCATGTTCTAAAAACCCAAACATATAACTAACCTGAAAGCATAATTTTTGAAGTATGCATTATACCAAAGACTAATTATTTTTCTATAAAAATACGGTTTTCTATAAAAATACGATAAAAAAATATAAAAAAAACATTAAGTTTTAAAAGGTCACTTCCACTGTAAAAGAAAGCTAATTAAAATTATACATCGAATTGGCAGAGGTTAAAAATTTGTTTCTGAGTCCTTATTCATTTTGGAAATTCCTATATCTAGTGCAATTTCAGATGCATAGTACATGCTTAATAAATACACATTGAATGAATAAAGTTTTACGGCATAGTATGAGTGCTAAATAAAGTAATGAGGGAGGAAGACACATGTTATGGTTTTGAAGTATGCATGCACAGATAAAGTGTTTAATAAATGCTTGTGATCTAAGCTGAAAATGAAGAGAGAAACCAGAGTGTTGACAAACAGCTTACCACATGGGGTAGCTTCCCAATGAGTTGTGCTTCTTAGTATTACTGCCATTGTGAATCCCCTCCCTTGAGGGGCTCATCTTTTTTTAATTTTTATTTATTTTGAGAGAGAAGGAGAGAGAGTGCCTGCATGAGAACAGGGGAGGGGCAGAGAGAGAGAGAGAGAGAGAGAGAGAGAGAGAGAGAGAGAAAATCCCAAGCAGGGTCCACACTCAGTGCTCAGCCCTGATGCTGGGCTCAATCTCACCACTGTGCCATCATGACCTGAGCCAAAATCAAAAGTCGGACAGTTACCCTACTGAGCCAGGGGCCCCTTGAGTGCCTCATTTCTAATAAATGGAACATGGCAAGAAGGGGTGTCATCTCTGAGATTAGGTCACAAAGAGCTGTGGCTTTCATCTCTTTTGTACTTCCTCTGGCTCATCTTGCTTTCTTGCTCAGATGAAGTCAGCTGCCATGTTTTGAGCTGCTTAATGGAGAGACCCCACATGGCAACCAATTGAGTGTGGCCTCTGGAAAGAGCCAGATCCTAAAGCATGATGCTAGCTCAAAAGCCAAAATGGATCCTGAAGGGGTTAACAGCTAGAGCCTTCCAGCTAACTGCACAGTTTGAGCTAAGTATGGTTATGTCTTTAAAGAAAATCTGATTCTTCACAGTGGAGAATCAAGGAAGGCTGTCTAAAACATGGTGCACGTGGGCTGCGCTTGGAGGGATGAGAGACTAGGGATGAATGAAACAAGGCAGCAGGGGAACTGCATGTTGAAAGGTACAGTAGTTTGAGGCAGCACTCCATGTGGCTCAGAATGGTTGGAGGGAAGAATGCTCAAGGAGAAACAAGTAGATCTGAGTGTAGAGATGGGCAGGTACCAGATAATGAAAGCTCAATGTGTCTCAGACAGTTACAAACTTCATCTTAAAAGCTATAATATAGAAGAATTAAGGATTTGGATCAGAGAATTATAATAATCAGACTGACATTTTTATAAAGCTTTTGTTTTGAATCAATATGATAAAAATAGTGCATTGTAGGTTTCTGAACTCATGAACCATTTTATAAAACTGTAATATGTTTGCTCCATGACAATATGTTTGATGAATAATTATTGTATGGCCTTGATTTGCACTGGGACTGATACTTGAATATATTAACTTCTAAAGGCGGATGGCAGTCTCTTGGAAATCCAGGTTAAGTTTCTAGGATGGATAAGATATACAGAGATTAAACTAGTTTTTGGCCAGTTCCTTTGATTTGCCTAACATTTAGGAATCTAATAGAATGAAACTTGAACCTTGCACACCACTGTGTTGTAGACCTAGACTTATCTGATTAACTGTATGACTTGGGAGTGGACAACAAAAGTAAAACTTCAAGGATGAACAAGAAGAATATGGAAGAAAAATCAACATCAATGAAAAGGCACATGGCATAGTGGGCTACATGTACTCAGAAACAGCCTGGATATACAAAGGGAGCAGGAAATCTATATTAGAGATTATCTAGTCTCCGAAAATATCTTTGTGCCCTGAGAAGGAGGAAGCTCTGTTAAACAGAAAGAATTATTTCACTAAAAGTCCCAGAGACACCATGGATATACCACATATGTGACAGACTTTGAAAGGACACTCAATGATACCAGCCTCCTGCAATTCATGCCCTTGTGTAATCTCAAATTGAGTGTGAACTGGATCTAGTTATTTGTTCCTAATGAATATAATATGGCAAAAGAGATGGATGTTAATTCTGAGGTTAAGCTGTAAAGACTGACTCCTCTATATCTTGTACTTTCTCATTCTGGGTCTTTTCATGCTCCTGTTCTGATAAGGCAAGTTATGTTATGAGCTACCATGTGAAGAGATCCAAGTAACAAGGAATTGACAACCTCTTCCAGTCAACAGTCAGCAAAGAACTGAAATCTGCCAACAACCATGTGAGGAAGCTGGGAAGTGGATCCTTCTCCTCTCCAGCTGAGCTTTTGGATACTATAGACACACACAGCACCTTAATAACAGCCTCATGAGATGCCCTGAATTAGAGAACCTAGTTAAACTGTGCCCAAATTCCTGACCCACAGCAATGAAGTTTTTTTTATATCCCAGAATTTTATTAGTTATTTTAATAGGGCTTTAAATTTTTTTTTAACATTTATTCATTTTTGAGAGACAAAGAGAGACAGAGCATGAGTGGGGGAGAGGAAGAGAAAGAAGGAGACACAGAATCTGAAGCAGGCTCCAGGCTCTGCGTTGTCAACACAGAGCCCGATGTGGGGCTCAATCTCATGAACTTTGAGATCATGACCTGAGCTGAAGTCAGACACTTAACTGACTAAGCCACCCAAGTGCCCCCAAACCCAGTATTTTATATAGCCTAGTTCCATCTACTCTTTCACCAAACATTTATTCAGTACCTAATATGTATCTGTATCATGCTAGGTACAGATAGATATAAATTCTGCCCTCATAAAGCTTAAATTCTAATGAGAGAAAAATATAATGGTTGATATAAACATCTAATTAATGAAATAAACACCTAATTAAATAAATGGCATTCAATTACAAAGATAATGTTATAAATCTAAGGGAACATATATGTGTTATTTTAAGCTAAGTTTTAGGGGAATTTGTTACTGAGCAATAGATAGCTAATACACCATCACAGAAACACTGGATCTGGGAAAAGAAAAAAAAAAAAATGTTTTCCCAATAGCTAAAGAGAGGTGTAAGGAATTTGAAACTGAAACAGGCTTTAGGGGATAACCATAGAGCTTGAAAAGAAGCTCTAAGGATATCAGAGGTCACGCCTTCTGGAACAACTTGAGCAGAATATTAGCAGCAAGTTTAACTGGTAGAGTCAGGTATTTAATGGTGGGAATATGGATGCAAGCTATGACACCTGAGCTGAAGATCTACACAATACAGGTAGTTGGTTTTGCTTTTCTCCCTTCTCTTCCCTGAAGCATTCTTGCTTTCTACCTTGCCAAACACATGCCATAAGAAGAAAGAAGTTTGAGGTCCTGCCTTGGGGAAGATGTGAAGATTCGTTACAAGAAACATCTCACCCCTAAATATTTCCCAAAGTTCTCTACTTCTTTGCATCTGCATTAGTGCCATGCTCATCCAAGCCCCCACTCTCTCCTTCCTGAATGATTACAAAAGCCTTCTAGCTAGACTCATCCTGTAGCCCTGCTCTAATCCACTTCACAAAACTTGCTGCAACAAGGACATTTTAAATATACAATATATATAGGGTTAGGTATTTTCCCACTTTAAATACTTCAATGTATTTCTATTGCTTTTATTAAAAAAAAAAAAAAAAAAGTCCTTATTTGGCCAAAAAGAAGCCCTGCACATATGACCCTTGCTTATCTCACTAGTTTCAACTTATATACACCTTTGTTATCTACTGCTTATCTCTCAGAGCTTTTTTAATGTCACAATCTCATTGATCTCTAGACTAGATCAGTATTTATGTTATGATCAATTTTCCTTCATTTAAAAAAAATACTTATTTATTTTGAGAGAGAGCCAGTGCATGAGTTGAGAACAGACAGACAGAGAGGGAGAGAGAGAATCCCATGCAGGTTCCACACTGTCAGCACAGAACCTGATGCGGGGCTTGATCTCAAATTGCTAGATCATGACCAAAATCAAGAATTGGATTCTTAACAGACTGCTCCACCCAGGGGCCCCTGTTTTCTGTCATTTTTAAGTAACATTTATTTTATTATACTTTTTTATAAGATGATCTTTGTAATTAAATATTATTTATTTAATTAGGTGTTTGTTTCATTAATGAGATGCTTATATCAACCACTGATTTTTTTTTTTCTCTCATTAAAATTTAAGCTTTACGAGGGCGGAGATTATATCTATCTGGCCTAGCACGATACAGGTATATATTAGGTACTGACAACATATTTGGTGAAAGACTAGATAGAACTAGATACAAAATATCTCAGCCTTTATCCCAAATTTTATTAAATGACATCCAGAATTGCCCAAACTAGAAACTTCCAGAGTCCTAACTCTACCTAAGAAGTCTTAGGCTCCTTCAACTACCACTGCTCCCAACCTGGCTAGTCACTCACCAGTTCTGAAAAAAATATAGTATGCATGGGAATTTGTGGGAATTTGTAACCAACTGTGTGAGGCTAGAAGGCAAAGTCAGGCTCTGCTGGCTTTGCTTCACAAACATTTCTGAATCTGCCTCCCCTCCACCAATACTACCACTGTATCTGTGAAAAACAGTAATGTACCAATTAGACTTCTATAATCATTTTTCACTTTACAAATAAAGTAAAATAATGATCTTCTAACTAGAGTCCTGTATTTTTTATTTATATAAATTTTAAGAAGTATTTCATAGTTAATGCATAGTAATACATTTACCTCTAAAAGTTAAATAACTTGTAAAAACTTTACAAGTTAAATTTCTAAGTTTAATCACTTTAATGCTTATAATAACATCATAGTGAAAACTACCTTGGTTTTAATCCCATTTTTACAGATAGAGACATTAAGACAGGTACATAACTCTCTGAGTGACACCTAGCTTGTAAGTGGAAGTTTTTAGCAGAACTGAAACCTGTTGGTATGCTGGGAAATAATGGAAATGGTGGAACTAGTGAGATTGGAACTTAAAAATCTGGTTGCAAATTTCATACTCTTAAAGCAGTATTGTTGCTGTCACTCACTAAAATCCATCCTTCACATATTTGGCATAACTGTCTTTCTAAAACACAGATGTGACTCTGCCATACTCCCATCTCCACCTGCTACCCCCATCAGGGAAAAGGGGATGCAGTCTAAGTCCTTTAGTGTGACAAACAGGACTTTCAATCGCCTGATGTCTTCCAGATTCCCTGGCCTCATCTCTTGCCACTTGCAGTTTCCACCTTGCCATCTCGCCTTACACTGTTGGTCATAAATTCCCATACATGCTGAGTTTTTTTTAACATTTGCCTCTGCACATTTGCTTATGCCCTCTCTTCCCCAGGAAAAGCTTCCCTCATTTCTGAGCTTGGATGCTTGGATAAATGTAAGCCATCCTTCAAAATTTAGCTTAGGTACTACCTAATCTAGGCAACTTATTCATTAGGCACTTTTCCTCTATACTTCCATTATTTTACTTTCTCCATTATTTTAAAGGATTTTTTTTTTCTTTTTGGCTAATGCGTTTGTCTCCTCGATGGATTGTAAACACTTCAAGAGCAAGAACTGTATCTCATATTTTGACATCCAATGGCAATCATGGTGATTGCCACATGGTAGGCACTCAAAAAGTGATTATCAAAGAGCACTAAGAGGGGATGGGTAGGAAGCAGAGAGAAAACAAATCTGTATTGATTTAGACCAAACACTATAATAGACATTTGAAACTTGTCATTTCATCCAGCATTTGTGAAAAATAGAATCTATATGGTGTTAGTAGTTCTATTTTATAGATATGGAAACAAATGTTCATTGAAATTAAATAACTTTTCCAAGTTTTAATTATTAGTGGAATTCAAATGTAGTTTTGACTCTGCAGTTAGAGCACTGGATATTATGTATAATCTAGCTTTCCTAGGAAAAAAATCTTTATAACAATAGCTACCGTTTCTGGTGTAATTACCATGTCCAACGTATTCTGCCAAGCTCATTTCTTTCATTCTATTCATTCAAGCAAGTGTTTATTAAGCTCATGCTATCACCAGGCAATATTCTCATGACTGGGAGTATTAGCAATAAATAAAACAGGGAAAAATCCCTGTCCTCTAAGGAATTTACATTCAACAGGAAAAGGAGAAGACCATAAATTAATAAATTCATGAAATACGTCAGTTGGTTAACAAGCACTATGGAGAAAGATGATGTCTAAATGGGTATAGGCTGTGCAGGGGGAGAGTAGAAGGGTTGGTTTTGTAAATAGGGTAACAGCAAAGGTCTTACTCTGTGACATTTAAGTTGGGACTGGAAAGAGCTATCATGTACTGCCTGGCATGTGGACAGCCAGGAAGTTAATGTAGCAGGAATGGGAGAAGGATAGGGGATCTTTGTGGGAGAAAAAAAATCAGAGAGGTAGGGGCTAGTATTGGATGGAAATGTAGACAACATAGGGCACTGGATGGCACTCTCAGACTTTGACTTAAATGGGAAATTCCTTCTATGGGTTGGGAAATTATTGAGCAGAAAAGTGACACAATCTGGTATGTTTTGAAAACATCACCCTGCCTACTCTCCTGAGAAAATGCTTGTAGCATTTTGTAGGGGGCAAGGTCCAAAGGAAGACCAGTTATGAAGATATTTCAATTATTTATGTGAGAGGGTGAGGTAGCTGAAATCAGGTGGCAGTAAAGGTAGTGAAAATGCAGAAATTCTGAATATATTTCAAATAGAAAACAGAAAGAGTTTAGTATGGATTAGACATAGTTTGTGAAAGAAAAAGGAGTCAAATGTAAAAGATCATTGTGGTTCTTGATTCAATATGTAGAATGGACATATAAAAAGAAGTCCAATAAGATTTAATAAAGTGTGAAAACATCTAATGCACTTTTACCATCATTTCTTTGGAGAAATACAATTAAGATATCTCCATATTATTTGAAGAAATGTCTATATTGGGATTAAATTATGTAAGTCATCAAAATTGCTATTTCAAAAAAATTTCCAAAAAAGGGTTATCACTTTCCTCCTTCTATCTTTATTTTATTACTTGTATTGGTACTTGTTAAACTTAGTGAGAATGTAACAGGTCTCAAGGAACTTTTCAATCAGAAATTTTTTTTTCCACTTTTTAATCCAGTGCCAATGAGACATCAAATGACTAGCTGTAGGAAGCACTCATGATGCCTCTGATGTAGTTCTTGGGAGAATGAAACTACTTTCATGGCCTGTGAAAGACAAGACTTGTCATGTTTATTGCCTGAGAAGACCTTGAGCTCTTTTATCCAATATGCATGTATAAAATTAGAGTTTTAACTAAGGCTATTGAACAGTGATATAAAAATAATCATCAAGGACACTACCATTTTTTGAGCTGTAAGAGTCTTTGTGTGACTGTAAAAGTGATATAATAAGGCAATCCAATAGAAGCAATGTGAAACCAGAGAAGAAAAAAAGATAAAAGGAACAGTGAATGTAGAATTAAGAAGGTGTCATTAAGATCATAGACACCTTTTTTTTTTTCCTTTTGGATGGTGTGAACACCTGAAAAAGAACTCAATTAGACCAACAATCAATGGCAATACTTCTTTGGTTATGCTTATTAGGTGATTCTAGTTTAGATTCCAACTGAACTAGAGGCACCACAAGGGAAGAAATGTCAGCAGAATATAATGCTATTGATCTGACATTTACTCATGAAATTATCTTCCAACAATCTTTGCTGAGACATCCTATTACTACCTTTATTTTTTCCACAATGCACAGAAAAGTAAACTCGGTTCATCTCTAACATTAGAAATGCTATAGGAATTTGGCATGAACTTTCATTGCTGTTTCAACACTCCTATAAGCATTAGTTGGATAAGGCAACAGGAGATATGATGACTATAAATGGGACTGATTATTTCTCAGGAGAAGAAAGAAAGAAGATGAGGTAGAAAATAAATTAGATTCTCTCAACTTGGTAGTCAACATCTGGCAGTGTATCAGATGCATTCGAAAGTTCAATGACAGTTGTCAGTAGGATAGCCATTTGTTAAATGATGCAAAAGATTCAGTGTTTAAAGTAACAAGTATAAGATGGGAAAAATAAGACTTAAAGGAAAATATGTGAATAGTCAAATGAAACTTTCCTTGTCAAAAAGTCACTCTGGAAGAATGTACAGTAATAGAATGTATGTATCATTGATAAAAATTTGGGGGATTTCTATTTTGAAACTATCTTGAGGATAAGTTTTTAAACTCACCAAGTAAATGAAGAAAATGAATAGAAAATTCAAACTAAAAGATTACCAAAGGAGGGGCACCTGGGTGGCTCAGTCAGTTGAGCATCCAACTTTGGCTCGGGTCATGATCTCGCAGTTCGTGAGTTCAAGCCCCACGTCAGGCTCTGTGCTGACAGCTCAGAGCCTGGAGCCTGCTTCAGATTCTGTGTCTCCCTCTCTCTGCCCCTTCCCCGCTCATGCTCTGTCTCTATCTCTCAAAAATGAATAAATGTTAAAAAATTTTTAAAGATTACCAAAAGAAATGAAGCAGAATATAAAAGCAGCTAACACAAATAATCTCAAGCAAAAGCTTGGCATAAAGCATGAATTACCACCAACACTCTATTCCTACTCTTCTTCTACAATCCAGTCCTCTACAATCCAGTACTCCCTTGACTAGTAGACACAAGGAATAATAGATTCTTGCTAACATAGAATAACTACTAATGTCATAGTTACAAAAGTGTGGAGAACCTATTCTAATCAAAAAGCCAACTAAGTGCTTTTAGATTATTCAGCTTGACCTATCTGCCAAGCTCTACTCTAATGACACTCAATGAATTACACCCACAGAATGACCAACAACTTATTTCACTTTTCAGTGAAGCCATACAAAATAAATTATTTTAAAACTAGATTATTAGCCTCTGTAAAGAACTACTATAGATTGACAAATAACTGTTTAGAAGTGTGAGTTACCTTCTGATATATCCAATTATCAGAACAGTTTAGCATCTTGAGATAGGATTTCCCAAATCTTCCTTGGTTTCCAGGTTTTAAGTGCACAGATTTTCCACTTCAACTTAGTAAACTTTGAAGATAATAAAAGGAGAGAAGCCTAATTAACACACACACACACACACACACACACATACACACACACACACACACACACACACACACACACACACACAGTAAAAGAATATATATTAGAAAGTTCATTCCAAAGGTGAGAAGAATTGAAACAGTTTCTGTACCTTGAATCACAAGCAGTTCAGAGTGGAAGAGGTGATAGCCTGAGGGTTATGGCACATTGTAACATTCTTAGTAGGTGTTGATGTATTTTTAACTGTGGGGGGAAAAGCAGGCTGATTTACTTCATTTGGAACCAGAAACTAGCCCTGGCAGGTGTTTTACTACATTAAGCATATGGGCCTCAAAATGTCGATGACACCCCTACTGCTTTCATTTTTTAAGTCAGCCTATTAATAACAACTGACAGCTGGGTCAAAAGCATATGCTATTTAGCCTTATTGTGACATTTTGGCTCATCAGGACACCACCGATGATTATTCAACCTTGAGAGTTGCGATCTAGTGTCTTTTGAAATTATGACTGCTCAACAGAATGAAACAACCTATAAATTCCAGCCAGAACACTTTATAAGGTTGTCTGTATACCATAACTGAATTTACTGGCCAAGTAGTCAAATCCTTTTTGTGTGAAGTAAAATCAGCTTTTAGAGGAGATGGAGTGGACAGATCTATAATGTTATGATTTAAGGGGTCTTACATGGAGTACTCTCCAATGCAGATACCCCTAAAGATGGTACACCCCATTTCTTCTCATCTTCTGATACATAATAAGAAAATCTTCACAATTAGGTTGAGTATATGGAAGATAAGGCTAAGGAGTTTAAGGGGGAGGGTTAAGAAAAGGAGCAGAAAAGAAGAAGAGAATCTACAATGAAAAAAAAGACTGGTACTACTGACTGTAAACTCTAATTTTGTCTGGGGCTCCCTGTGGGGACTGTTTAATGCTCTGTGCATTCACTCTTCATTGTCCATTTACTCTTCACAGTCAAAGGATACTAAATACTAGGTGTTAAATTCATAACACACAATTGTTGGAAATGGGGTCTGGCACAAGAATTGAACACCTGAGTTAGTGGAACAAAGAAAAATAGCCAAAGTCAACACCAATCCCTCAAAATAGACACTGGAGCAGGGAAGCTCAGAAAAAGATAAAGAGGAGCATGGTGTGTGTGAGCATGAATACATTCCTCTGCTTATGGACCAATAAACCAGAGCTCTATTTGTTGGATGCCACAAACACAAAGGAATAACAAATCCCACTCAAAGAAAACAACATAAAAACACTCCTAGATACTATTTATTTGGTTGGTTATTTCTTATTGTTGGTATTCTCTCTCAATCTTCTCTAAATGCATCTAGATTCTTTGATAGTGAACCTCAAGTGGGCAGAAATGTGATGTAGAAGCCAACACTTATTTTGAGCTTGTCATTAAAAGCTGCAGGCATGATTCTGCCAAATTCAAACACTCTCTACCTGATAAGGTACAGGATTAGCATCAGAGTGCTTCCAATTATACGAATAAGAGCAATAAAATATGAATTTTATGACAATATTTTGATACTCAGGCCAGAGTCCCAGCCAGGATATCTCCCGAAGGGGCTTTCTGAAATGAGTTTTGAGGACTGCAAAATCTCCTGACCATCAAGTATCAGGAATAAAGCCAGTATTAAAAATATTGAAGTTTGGGGAGAAAAGCAACAGCTTCCCCTTTTTTGAAAGATGAATGGGGACAAAGCAGCAGAGACACCTCCTTTCAGAGAAGTGCATCTGTTTCTGTTTCTGATATTGACCGTTTCTGACTAAGTACTCCTCCCCGAAAACTGAGTTGTTTTTGTGTGAGTGTCTATGTGAAAAAGTGTTTTCTGTATATCTTTAGTGAACTGGAAATAAATGTTAAGTGATAGGATTCAACCTTAAACCCATAGTAGCAATTTATATTTTATCACCAAACTCAGTAGAGAAAGTTTAGCTAAATTTCTGTCCATTTGTGTGGGTGGTAAGTGCTAAAATGTGTCATTTACTTTAAGTTTAGTAACTAACTATCCACACAAAACTGGTTTAACTTTTAATTAAGACATTGGACCCATAAGTAAAAGAAATCTAGAAGTCATAAAAAAATGCACTGTTCTGTGACAAATGTTTAACTTTGGTCTTCAGATGTATGCATCATAATTTGTTTGTTTTTTGCTTTTGTTTTGTAGAATGCTGAGTAATGTGTCAATAAAGCAGCTTTTCTGCCTCCAATAGCATCTGTTTTCCATGCAGTGATACTTACAATGAATCTGAAGGAGAAATTCGTTCTCTTATACTATATTTGGAATAATCCTTGAAAGATGCAGCTCTTGAAATACCATATAAACATAATAACACCATTTTTTTTCTTTCCCTTTGGTGATTAAAAAGAGAACATACACTCCCCTTTGTCATTCCTAAACCAAAGATGCTACACAGTAATTATTTCTTATTTAATTCTGATTTGTATTTTATCTGATGCCATTTATTTATCCAAGTTGAAAAACCATGTACTTAAATATTTTAACTAAAAAAAGGTATTTGAAATAATTTTAATCACCTAAAATATTTTATCTAAACTTTAAAAGCCATCAACGTTTTTTTAATCCTTACTGCCAAATGACTGAGGTTACGTAACACTGATCATATCCTTAAAAAAAAAAAAAAAGTGAAGTGCTGGTGGGCACCTGAGCGGCTCAGTTGGTTAAGAATCTGACTTTTGGGGGCGCCTGGGTGGCGCAGTCGGTTAAGCGTCCGACTTCAGCCAGGTCACGATCTCGCGGTCCGTGAGTTTGAGCCCCGCGTCAGGCTCTGGGCTGATGGCTCGGAGCCTGGAGCCTGTTTCCGATTCTGTGTCTCCCTCTCTCTCTGCCCCTCCCCCGTTCATGCTCTGTCTCTCTCTGTCCCAAAAATAAATAAAAAACGTTGAAAAAAAAAAAAAAGAATCTGACTTTTGGTTTTAGCTTGGGTTATGATCTCGAGGTTCATGAGTTTGAGCCCCACATCAGGCTCTGCACTGACAGTGTAAAGCTTGCTTGGGTTTCTCTCTCTCTCCTTGTCCCTCTGCCCCTCCTGCGTCTCTCTCTCTCTCTCTCTCTCTCAAAATAAATAAACTTAAAAAAAACTTTAAAAATAAAATGCTAATTTCACTGCTGTTTCAGTAAAGAAAATGGATGGTGGGGAAAGGTGAGATCAGCAAGAAAAATGCCTCAAAGTCTTCATGGTACTTCTATCTTGTAAGCACATCGTTGCTGGGTGTCAGGATGTCCCTATGCAGTAAAAGTCGGTAAAAACTGCCATATGGACAGTTGTCACTTTAAGTGGGTGTATCACGTCTGGCGATTTCTGAAGCCACAGGTGAGCTCTCTTTTCTCCCTATTCTGTTATGAACACCAGCTACCATTTCTGTAATGAATCTTGTTCCCCATCTGGAGAATATAGCGTATTCCATTTCTTTTGTGTGTTGGGATACTCAACGTATGTAACCATATCTTACCTTTCCAAGACAAAATTGATGCCATCTCAAGATCTTATTTTCTCCAAAGTAAGTTCGTGAAAACAGTATCGTTATGCACCTGCACTGTTCACAGTTGGCCATGCAAAGGTGAGAAATCTGAAGCCAGTGCCAGCATCTACTCTTTTGTTCCCTCTTCACCTCTCAAACTCCTGCCTGAGTTATTGTGTCAGATGACAGGAATCAGCTGTTTCAGAAAAGCAGTTGGGGGTGGGGGACCTACTGTGAGGGAAAGACTAGAGAAGGAGATGCTGGGGTATCTCTGTTCATATCATTGAAATCCATGGAAACCAGAGTTTTCAAAGGAACATTATAAAATGGATTCAATGCTATAAGTCTTGTTCCGGCCCACCAGCAATCCCTCTTTGGCAAGAAAGTGGAGACTATGCTATGAACTGATATGCCATAAGTTCCCACTTTTCACCTTTCCAGTTTTGCCCTATATAGGAGATGGGACACAAGTATTAAGTGGAAAACTTCTCCCAAATATAAATGTATAAAATTTTATTCAAGCAACAACTCAGGTTTTGGAGCCCCAGAAGTAAAGGAGCACATGATTGCCTGACATTCCAGCCCTTCCTGTTCACTCTGCAGTATTGATTCTTTTTTTTTTTTAATTTTTAATTATTTATTTTTGAGAGAGAGAGGACAAAGTGCATGCATGAGTGAGAGAGCGAGAGAGAGATAATCCTAAGCAGGTCCACACTGTCAGCGCAGAGCCTGATGCAGGGATCAGACTCATGAACCACGAGCCAAAGTCAAGAGTCAGATGCTTAACTGTCTGAGGCACCCAGGTGCCCTGCAGTATTGATTCTAAACACATGGTCTACAGTTGCTCACTGGGGCTTTGTCATTCACTAGCTGAGACGACACACAATTTCGTAATATCCCATATAGTTGTGGTATATGAAAAATGGGAAAAGTTATTATACTTCCTCATAGTTTTTTGTTGTCATTATTAAGTAAAAATACAATGTAAACACATTTAGCACAATATCTGACATAAGGGCTTGATAAACCAATAAAAGTTAGCTATTAATGCCATTACTCTTGAGTTAGTATCTTGCTCTGCCCTCTTATGACATACTAATATTCTAACTTTCTTTTATTCTCTTCTGTTGTGTTCAAACACCCCTATATTTATATTTCTCCTCTCCTATGAGTTTTCTTCTCTAAATCTAGCCTCAGTTCAGTTAACTCCTAGCATCTTTTAGCTCACGGCTCAATTATCACTTCTCAGTTGAGTCTTCCCTGACCCTTTAAACTAGGTCAGATTCTTAGGTTGTTTTTTTTCAAAGGACCATGTTATTTTTACTCAAATTCAAAATGAATATGTCTATGTTATGTATGTTTCACTCCAAGGATGTTAAACTCCTTGAAAGCAAAACCAGCTCATTTTCTTGCTTGCCATTTTATTCCTAATGCCTAAAAAGCTGTTTGACTCATAGCTGGAGCTGTACAAAATATTTGAAATAAAAAGAATCAGTCAACAAATGAATGCTGTCACTGGCAGGCTATTCTTTATTTATCATCTCTCAAGAGACTCTACTTATTAAAACCCATGATGATCACTTACACTATCTTGCCTGCGTCATCCAGATCATTTTCATAAACACCTTCAGGATATTTCATCAACTTCCTCCATGATATCAGCATCTAACTCAAACATTTTTCTTTCCATTTCATCTCTTTTATTATCCATAATGTTGTATACTTTCCCCTTGGCAAATTGATCATTCATTCATTTGTTCATGCATTCTTGCATTTATTTGCTTGATTTAAAATGTGTCAGAAACATTGCTAAAGGACTAGGGGTTAAAACCTCATTATTTTATTCTTGTTGCTTATTTGATTTGGTTTGCTTCTTTATTTGCAGGGTAGGAGCAGACATATACCTATAATAAAGCCAATGTAAATGAGTAAGTTAAATGTAAGCATAAAGAATCCTAAGAGAATGGTATAGGGGTTCTCAATGTAGTGTGAGAGAAGAGTGTCAGGAAAATTTCCACAATGGGGTAGAGGAGGAAAGGGAAAGCAATGCAGAACTTGAGGCAACGGGGGTGGTATGAAGAATATGTTTCTCTAAGATGATTGTTGGAATTACAGCATGAAGTCACAGGCAGGGAGACTCAAAGATCTGAGCTGGCATATTGGTGAAGTGAGATCATGGTGGACTTTGAATTTCATGCTGAAGAGTCCTTGCTTTCTCCTGAGTAATGGTGGATCACTGGAGAATTTCAAGAAGAGGAATGACATTGTCCATCTTGCTTCTTAGATTTAGCACTGATGGCCCTATGGAGGACTTGGAGGAACTGAGGCTGTGGATACAACAGGGCATTGCAATAACTGAGGCAGACTGCACTTCTGATCACAAGGCTCAATGTGATGCTGCAGGAGAAGAAGGGCTTGGGGAATCTATGTGCTAGAGAATCATAAAGGTGATGAACAAATAGGTCAAAGCTAGAAAATGAAAGAAAGGTAGGAAAGTCACATATGGATGGGAACAATGAAGAGAATATGGATTAGGAAGCCCCCATGAGATTAAAAGCAAGGAACTATGGGAGAGCCATGCCCACTGAGCTGTTCAGTTCTTGCAGTTTAGAATTTCTTGACAAGAAGCAGTTCTGAGTATCCCTGGCAAGAATAACATCCCTCTCACCCTCCCCCTGCCCCCACTATCTGGCAGGAGGCCAACAAAACTAATTTATTTATGTCCTTTGTCCCATATCTTTAAAATATCCCCCCCCCCCGCACCAGAAATCAGCTTGGCTCTCTCCCCCACCAACCATTAGCCTGTGTTCTAAGGACTGTTACTTTAGGCAACTTTCTCAATCACTCTTTTTAAAATAGCATCCTTCACAGGTCCACTGTATTTTTCTCTCCAACTTTAGCCCTCTTTGTTACAAAACTGATTACCATCTGACACATATAGGTACAGGCATACCTTGGAAATTTTGTGGGCTCAGTTCCAGGCCACTGAAATAAAACAAATATTGCAATAAAGGGAGTCAAATAAGTTTTTTGGTTTCCCAGTGCATATAAAAGTTATACTTGCACTGTAATATAGTCTATTAGGTGTGTAATAGCATTATTACTTAAAAAAAACCAATGTATATGTCTAAATTAAAAAATACTTTATTAGTAGGGGTGCCTGGGTGGCTCAGTTGGTTGACCATCGGACTCTTGATTTTGGCTCAGGTCATGATCTCATGGTTCGTGAGTTCGAGCCCTGGGTCATGCTCTGCACTGACGGTGTGGAGCCCCGCTTGGGATTCTCTCTCTCCCTCTCTCTGCCCCTCCCCTGCTTGTGCTCTCACTCTCTCTCTCTCTCAAAAACAAATAAATATTTTTAAAAAATACTTTCATAGTAAAATATGCTAACCATCATCTGAGCTTTCAGCAAGTCATAATCTTTTTGCTGGTGGAAGGTTTTACCTCAGTGTTGATGGCTGCTGACTAATCTGGGTGGTTGGTGATTGTTGAAGGTTAGGGTGGTTGTGGCAACTTCTTAACATTAGACAACAAAATTTGCAGCATCAATTGACTTTTCCTTTCATTAACACTGTTTGATAGTATTTCACCCTGAGTAGAACTTCTTTCAAAATTGGAGTCAATCCTCTCAAACCTTGATGTTGTTTTATCAACCAAGTTTATATAATATTTTAAATGTTTTGTTGTCATAATAACAGTCTCCACAGCATCTTCACCAGAAGATTTCATCTCAATAAACCACTTTCTTTGCTCATCCGTAAGAAGTAACTCCTCATCCATTCAAGTTTTATCATGAGATTGCAGCAGTTTCAGTTACATCTTCAGATCACTTCTGATTCCAGTTCTCTTGCTATTTCCACCAAATCTGTAGTTACTTCCTCCACTGAGGTCTTAAACCATCACTTTGTAAAGAAAAAAGCAATATCTGCAAAGTGCAATAAAACTAGGTACACCTGTATTCGTTCGATGATCATTTGCCCATTCCTACTATATTCGTGCTTCATGAAAATATAAATTTTTGTCTATTTTGCTTATTGCTGTACCTTCAGTGCCTATAACAATAACTGACACACAGTAAGTGCTCAAAAAATACCAGTTAAAGAATAACCAATGCTGGTAACTTTTGGTGCCCAAGAATTACTGATTTCTCCAAAATGTTGGAAATACCGTGAAGAAGCATTCACCAGGTCTGCAGATGGCTGGGAAGGGTCCTGCCCTGCACAGGGACTGCTTATAAATATTTAGGTGAAAAAGGGATATAAAGACAAGGGATTCCATTGACCTTGGGGAACAGCAAATGCTTTGTTCTAAACCAGGATATGGTGTCTGAAAGTCTTCACTAATCAGGACACAAGGCCAGACTTGACAATTGGGACTGGAGCATCCTGTTACTATTATGGATTATCCCTACCGCTCCATTTTACTCTAGCCGGAAAGGCATATTATCCTTACCTGTGAATCCCTAACACCTGCTATATGCAAAAAAATGCTGCTTTGAGATTATTTAAATTCATATTTAAATTCACATTTAAAACTTTTAAAAATACAAGGTGACAAAAATAATACTTTCTTTGCCTTTGTTGGACCTCTCTCATCTCAGATGAAAATGGGGCTTTCTCCTATTCTTCTATCAGTAAGCACAGTGGTGAAGAAATTTCCATCAGATGGAGTCTTCCCCCCACCCCCCATTCTCAGCCTGGCATTACTATTGGCTCAGCTCCCAGATACTCTCTGGTCATATATTGGTATCAGTTTTCCCCAGCCAGATGATACATAAAGATCCATTTGAATATAATGGATCTCTTACTGATGAAGGAGGATGTAAGAAACTTGCTTTCTTAGTGCTCCTTTTGTTTGCATTTATGCTTAATTACCACATGGACTTTCTTTGTTAATTTATTTGTATTTGTTCAATTATTTACCTGAAATCTTGGCTACGGTTTTGCTGAAACTCTAATACTAGTTGATATAGTAAAAATGTCTGTGCTATTTTCATCTATTAATGCAATGGGTAATACATTCTCTTGCTCCATAATGAGTACTTTCCGTATTCTAATTGGTTTTATTTATTAACTCTTATTAGAAATTAAAAGGGTGGGTCTTGTTTTATTTAACAGCTTGCTACCTAGAAATTCTGAGAGTAATTGGGATGTATTTAACAATGGGATATATAAGTGTATTTTTTAGAAACACCAACTCTTTGTTTTTATTGCTAAACTTCACTGAAAAATTTTAATCAAATATTCACTGTCTCTTATGTGTTCTTCTAAATTGCAAATTTACAGAGGACAGGAATTGCTGTCTTTGTTAAGCCAGCATTTCTAAAGCACACGCATCTCATGCCATGCCTCTTGGCACTGAATAAATATTGATTTATGAAAAACATAAATTGGGAGATAATGATCTCCATTAATCAATGGGGAAGATGATGGGGAATTTACAACTTCAATTCAGGGACAGTTAAACACTACTGAATATTTTGATGATTTCAGTATCATCACCTTTCAGTAGCATCACCAGATTAGTTTCCGTGTGCCATGCGTGTGTATGTATGAATAGACATGTATGCTATTCATTCTAGGCAAAATGAAGGGAAGGGAGAGAGTTTGTTTAGTTTTGAATGTCATGTTTGTTGCTAGAGAGATTCAGTAATTTAGTCTTCCTAGCTTAGCTCTTTTTATTTCACTACCCCTGGAACGCTTTCTGCTCTTACATAGCAGCCAATAGTGCCATATTGTTCTTTGTTGGCAAGATGTTAAACTTTCACTTCACTAATAGGAAGGAGACAAAATCCAAATTCAAAATTTAAGAAAGAGTCATATTTTTTTATCCTTTTTAAACAATAATCATCCACATTTTATAGCTTTCATTCTCATTTATGACAAGATGTATTTTGAAATTCATTAGTCTAACTTAGACTTTTAGAGGATTTTAGACACCATCTCAATTTTATTTCTGCTGCAGAGCTGTCCTATTAGATTTTTCTTTAAAAACTATGTTTCCATTATCAAATATGTTTTAGAAAGGCCGTCTTTCTCACCATCTTTCAAAAGCAGCAATGCTCGTTCATTAAGTTGCAGAAAGTGCTATAAAAAGTTTTCTCACTATTGAAACCAATATTTTTCCATACTATGTAAATGGGAAAAGTTTTTTTAATTTGTTTTTGTTTTTAATCAATTAAAATGTAGGATCATCCTTTCGGGAGAGCTCTTAAATTTTGGTTATTTTAATGAGAAGGTTAAGTGTGTCCCCTGGAAGTGAAGCAGGGTAAGTAATAAGTAGAACTAGAACATGAAGCCAAGGCTGTGGTTCCTTGAGTCTGGGTTTTCTCCACTAAACCACAGTATGATTTATCCCCAATTCAACTTGATTCTGCAGCAGAAAGACAATTTGTTTTTTTTTTTTAAATAATAATTCCTGGATCATTTTTAACATTGAGATCTGAAATGAACATAAAACAAACCACAGATATATAAAGCTAAAAAAAATTCAATTTTCCTCTCCTTATTGTGTTCCAAGCCTGTAAATTTAAAACCACAAGGGGAAGGAAAAACTACATTTTTAAGAGGTTAAGAGTGAATCCTAAAAACGTTTCAGTTATTGCTGATATTTTTATTCTTTGGCACCTCAATGCCAGCCTACTCTTCAATACCAAAAATAACAGAAATAAGAAAACAGGAGGAAATTAAAACCACCTAGATATGTAGAAAATCTTCCCTGAGGTGCAATTAGCACTCAATGAAAATTAGCAGAAAAACTGGTAAGTGAACACTAGGTGCTGACAAGAAGGTAGAAGAGATCATATTTGATGCCTATGTGAAAGTCCCTAAAAAAGTAAATTTACAAATGTGATTAAGAACATTTGTATGGGTTGAAGAAAAATCACCTGGATTAGCTGTATTTAAGAAACTATGGTATTAGTAACCCTTATTATTATTTTTTAAATATTTTTTTAACATTTATTTATTTTTGAGACAGAGAGAGACAGAGCATGAACAGGGGAGGGTCAGAGAGAGAGGGAGACACAGAATCTGAAACAGGCTCCAGGCTCTGAGCTGTCAGCACAGAGCCCGACACGGGGCTCGAACTCACAGACTGTGAGATCATGACCTGAGCTGAAGTCGGATGCTTAACCGACAAGCCACCCAGGCGCCCCAGTAACCCTTATTATTAAGTCTTATCAGTGGATAAAATTTCATCTCTAGGCTTTTTTTTTAAGACATTGGCTTTTAATGGGTGAATGAATAAACAAATTTTGGTATATACATTCAACGAAACATCATGGAGCCCCAAACAGAATGAATTAGTGTTCCATGTGATACCATGGATGAGTCTCCAAAACATTATGCTAAGTGAAGAAAGCCAGACACAAAAGCCATATATTATATTATTCTATTTATACGAAATATCCAGGGTCAATAAATCTATAGAGGTGAATGTTGCTTGATGCTTGCCAGGGACTGGGAGAAAAGTGGGGAGAAACTGCTTAATGTGTACAGATTTACTTTTGGGTTATGAAAATGTTTTGGAATTTGATAGAGGTAATAGTTACATAACATTATGAATGTAGTCAACGTCACTGGATTGTTCACTTTAAAATAGTTAATTTTATGTTATGTGTATTTCACCTCAATTGAGAAAAGAAGATTGAGTTAAGCATCTGGTATCTTAGAGCTCTGTTCCAAATGTAGCCTCCAACTTTAGGCTGGAAATAACCCTATGCTTCTTTTGTGTTGCTTGACGTTAAAATAGCACATTTTTCTTGGCATCTCTGTCTTTCTCTTTCCTGCTTCCTAATCAACATGTCCAACTTGCACAGAAAGGTCTCCTCTCTGTTGAGAAAAATTAACAGTATATATATTATTATTATTATTATTATTTTAAATTTTTTTTTCAACGTTTTTTATTTATTTTTGGGACAGAGAGAGACAGAGCATGAACGGGGGAGGGGCAGAGAGAGAGGGAGACACAGAATTGGAAACAGGCTCCAGGCTCCGAGCCATCAGCCCAGAGCCTGACGCGGGGCTCGAACTCACGGACCGCGAGATCGTGACCTGGCTGAAGTCGGACGCTTAACCGACTGCGCCACCCAGGCGCCCCTATATATTATTTTAAGAACATTGCAAAAACCAAGTTGAAGTTTAAATTAGATGCATTCGGAGCACTTTTCCATTGCTCTCTTACATTTAACCCTCAAATACAATGGGTAATGATGTACAGGCAGGAACTATAGAGTGAGGACACGTGGTAGGAGCAGCTCTGAGTTAGGAAGCTCCAGAAATGTGAGTGGAAGGTGGGGGCTGTTAGCTGCATGGTATACAAGGCAGATGCCTCTGGCTGGAGATGAAAGAAGGAGCGGACATATAGGGGATGCTTAAATAGGCAGGAAAATAGATTGCTGAGCTTTCTAATGGAGTAGGCAAAATTTGTGTTTTAGGAAAAATGCGTTTCAACTTTCAAAGTTTTGTATCAACTCATCTCATTGCTGTTTGTGGTGGTGGTGGTTGTTTTAAAGGTCAGAAGCAGATGCTTCAGTTCCTGGCATTGTTGTCATTTGTCCATGTAAGGCATTTACTTGTTTTTATAATTTATATGGTCTTATTCACTCATGCCTCTGTATCCCATCCCACTCCATCCTACCCCCTCCTCCCACAGTGCCAAATGAATCTGGTAACTCACTATGTATCCTTTGTTTTTGCCGAGACTTTCTATACAGTTTTCAAGGGGGATGGTTCTATATAGTTCCCTTTTCTTTTTTGTTCTTTCTGAAATTTGTCCTCTGTGACAATTTCTCTTCTGATACAACCCCCAAAGTAATTTG
The DNA here is from genome assembly GCF_028018385.1 of Neofelis nebulosa. NCBI lineage: Eukaryota > Metazoa > Chordata > Mammalia > Carnivora > Felidae > Neofelis > Neofelis nebulosa. Next base: position 90,681,198 of record NC_080783.1, on the reverse strand, counting down.
TTAGAAAAACAGTGGGAGATAGTGGGAAAAGACCTGGGTTTAGAGACAGAAGACCTGGGTGGTATACAAGATTCAGTGGAGAACTAAATATTTCTATGTTATGAGAAAATCTAATGTCAAAGTCTTCTACAAAATCACTCCTTTTAACATTATAGTTTGACTAAAATTGCAATCACAGAAATAGGTATATCATATCTAAGAAAGCTGAACTCCCATCCCAGTGTAGGAAACCAATTTCCCCATGTTGGGCAGTTCTCTTTTTTTTAATGTTTTTGTTGTTGTTGTTTTGTTTGTTTGAGAGACAGAGCGCGAGTGAGTGGGAGAGTGGCAGAGTGAGAGGGAGACACAGAATCTAAAGCAGGCTCCAGGCTCTGAGTTGTCAGCACAGAGCCCAATGCATGGCTCAAACTGGTGAACTGCAAAACCGTGACCTGAGTTGAAATCGGAAACTTAACCCACTGAGCCACCGAAGCTCCCCTGGGCAGTTCTAATGTAAGGCCCTGCCCGTAGCTGTAAGTATGAATGTTCTAGGAAGAAGTTCACAACTAAGTTGACCATATGCAGTTTCTAAGTCTACAAACTGCTTACAGTATTTGTTTGTAAGTCAGTCTTTCAGAACTCAGCATGGATTTCCTGTAGAGAAAATGTTTAATAGCTGTGAACCTATGCCGGGGCCACTCCATGGAACTTATTAAAACCTCAGGTAACTGAGAAATAATATTAGTATTGCTAATATTAGTAGGACTACAGCAAAGAATGCTTGGTGATACTTGCTGAGAGTGAATGGGGGTGGGGGGTAGGTAGATTACTTTTCTCCCTTTTCCATCTTGATGTCTTGCCTTCCTTCCCATTGCCTGATCCTTGGTGGGAAGAAACAACATGATCCTGGAATTACTTTTTTTTTTCTAATTCCCTGGTGTCATGTTCTTGCAACCATCTTGCTTACTTCAGGAACAAAACCAAGTGCCCCTGGAAATGTTCACTCCTTGTCTCACATTCATTTTTATTCTCCACTGGAAATAATATTTGCAAGTCAACAAGTGCTCCTAATAATTTCTTCTCTTAAAAGAGTATCTTCGCTAATGTCAAATATCATTTACCCTTTGGGTTTCTATGTGACAGTGTGGTTGGGTTGTGGCATCTTTTCAAATTTCCTATGCTCCACATCCAATTGGTGGTGGGGGGGGGGGGCTTGTCAGCTTTAGCTTAAAAAAATGTATTCCAAATCTAACTACATTCAATCTCCTTTACTGTCTCTTGTGTATATTTTAGCCCCTCAATAGCTCATTTTGGCATCTAACAGCCAATATAATCCTTTCAAAAGGCTGGTGGCTCTTATCAGCACTCTGTTCAAAATCTCCCATGCCCTTCCCATCAGTCAGAACTGAATCCAAAGCGTTCCATGTCATCTTCTTCCCCCTCACATCTGCTTCTCTTCCCATGTTATCCCACTAGAGTTACTGGGTCCTTTTGAGCTTATTTCCACCTCAGGCCCTTTGTACCTGTTGCTCCCTTCTCAGGATGTTTTCTTCTTGATATTAACATAGTTGTATCCTTCACTTAATTTACTCCCCTGATTCTATTTTATCTCCTCAAATACAACTTCCCTTATCACCAAATAGCCTCTTCTTCCTTTATTGCTCTCTATCACCTTACCTTGCTTAGGTATTATTTATAACCTAAGTATCATTAGGTTACTAATGATAATAAGTATCATTAATTAACAGTAAAATTGTATTTGTTACTATTGGTGTATTCACTAGAAAACGTCAGAGACTTTGTTTTCTTCACTGCTCTAGCAATAGCACTTACAGCCATACTTGGCATAGAGAAGACAATAGGGAATGCTTGTTGAAGAAATTAAGTGTGGTCATTTAGATACAACTATTTCCTTAGCATCAGTGAGAATAGCATGTTGCATAGCCATATAATTAAGTTTCCTATTTAAGATGGAGAACAGTAACAGTACAATGTAAAACAGAGAACATGATGAAGGTTAAGAGAAAGAAAAATGTGTCAAATGGAAAGTAAAATGAAGAACTTTTTTAATGGAAGATGAAGAACAAAAATAAAATCAGAAAATATTCAAAACAGAATTTAAGATACTTTAATTAAACTTGAGCACATGCATGAAATTATTTAAAAATGGGTAACAGGGGTGCTTGGGTGGTTCAGTTGGTTAAGCTTCTGACTTCAGGTTAGGTCATGATCTCACTGTTCGTGGATTCTAGCTCCACATCAGGGTCTGTGCTGACAGCTCAGAGTCTGGAGCCTGCTTCAAATTCTGTGTCTCCCCCTCTCTCTGCCCCTCCCCTGCTCATGCTCTCTTTGTCTCTCTTAAAAATAAGTAAACATTAAAAAAGTTTAAAAGTGGGTCATAAAGTAAATTAATGATGAATATACAACAATTCCAGTGATCTGGGGTGCCTGGGTCACTCAGTTGGTTAAGAATCCAACTTTGGCTCAGGTCATGATCCCATGGTTCACGAGTTTGAGCTGCTTGTGGGGCTCTGTGCTGACAGCTCAGAGCCTGGAGCCTGCTTCAGATTCTGTGTCTCCCTTTCTCTCTGTCTCTCTCCTGTCCACGCTCTATCTCTCAAAAAATAAATAAATAAATAAATAAATAAATAAATAAATAAATAAATAAACAAACATAAAAAAAAAAGAATTTCAATGATTGATAACTTTTTAATGTTGATGAGACCTTGTTTTCTCAAAGCATATCAACATAAGGTGACAGATTCCAGTTCATAAGGGTATTTTGTCCATAGCAGTTAAATTATTTTCCTCTCAAATCCAAGGACTTTTCATTCACTCTGTTTTGATTACTATCATGTCCCTCTCAGAAAATGAATTAAATATTAAATGGGGAAATCTAAAAGGGTTTTGATTTGTTATAGTTCTTTTGAATCTCATTTGCAATGATATCATTAGAAGGGAACTGATGATTTTATAAATTGTTATCTTGGATTTGTTTGGAATGAAGTGTACCTGTCCCTTTTATTAAATATATGAAATGCCGTTAATATGGTTTTTTTAAATTTTTTTTTAACGTTTATTTATTTTTGAGACAGAGAGAGACAGAGCATGAATGGGGGAGGGGCAGAGAGAGAGGGAGACACAGAATCGGTAGCAGGCTCCAGGCTCTGAGCCATCAGCCCAGAGCCCGACCCGGGGCTCAAACTCACGGACCGTGAGATCGTGACCTGAGCTGAAGTCGGACGCTTAACCGACTGAGCCACCCAGGCACCCCTGCAGTTAATATGTTAAATAAACAGAGACTGTGTGCTTAATGGTTATAATAGCAAAAATATATTTATAAGGCCAAACTTTAGTGTTTAATAAGTAATAACAATTCAAATAAAATTCAGAGGCAAATTACAAAAGGAACGCAGAGCCTATTGTATAATTATAACTATTAAGCTACCAAGTACATAGTCACTTTTTCCTCTCATGGCATAGAATAAATATGTACATGATTTATATGTTTCATATGTATTTATTAAACACCTACAAGTCATTGCAAGGAATATGGAAGGCACATTTGCCTAACAGAGTCCCTGCTGTCAAGAAATAGAAAACCTAATAAACACTCACACATAATTATAAATTATATTATTTGTTATGGAAATTAAATAACAGATAAATGTTTGGCATGGGAAATGTTTAAGTAAATGTTGCCATCATATTTTTATAATTTGGGAGAAGCACCAGAATGTCATTTCAAAGTCAGAATGCCTGGGTTCAAATCACAGATCTGTCCTTTGAGACACTGATCTCACTTCTCTAAGCTCCAGTGTCCTCTTCTATCATTACGAATATGATAATTAATATAAGTTACCTAACATAGCACCTGGCATATAGGTAATACTCGATAAATATCATTGTCCTCTGACATGAACACCTTGTAATATCCATTCAACCTTTCAATTAGACACTTACACTTGGTTTGTGCATATTAGAAAATACTTTTCCTGAGCATCTCAGGATTTCTATATGAGGAATATTAAAAACTCAGCTCTAGTCATGCCAGGGTGATTTTTTCCCTTTTTGTTCTGGTGAACTGATGAAGAACAACATAATCAAAGGAAATATTCTATACAAAGACCATTTTACAACCTGTCATTAGGCACAACTACTCAGGTTTTACTGATTTCAGTACATATTGTTCAGACTATCTTTTTCCCCCTTGTACCATCATTATCCTCTAATAATAGAATTTACAAGACATTTTAAGAGACCAATAAAAAGCAAGTTCCTAAGAGGAAATTAATGAATTTCTTTTTTAAAACTTCATTAACTGTGAGAAACCTACCATTGACCATGATATTAATGGTAACTATTCTGTTCATCAACATGTTTATAATTCATATAGCAACTAATGGTTCTAAAGCATCTGACGATGACAAGCAATTATAATAATTATGGACTTTCTTTTATGTGCATAGTAGCACTTGGGCTATGTAACAGTAAAATAGGGCTGTAATTTAAAGTACTATTTTACATTTTTATAGATTTGAGAACCACACTTCTGATTTGAAAAATTACAAAAAAGACTTATTTCTATTGGGTCAATTTAAATATGATCACCCTATCACATGCATGCTACACTCCAAAGATCAAGGGAAAAAAAAAGATGAGAATTAGTTAAAGCATCAGGATGAGCATATATTTTGCACCTGTAGCCTTTCTATACACAATAATATTCAAACTATACACAAAGCAGTATTCAGGTCTGAAACAGTGGGAGGTCCAAAAAGACCAATGTTTACATAAATACTAGAAAGTGTTTTCCAGATCATGTTTAAGCATTTCAGTGTTAATATAATTGATATTCCATAGAGAGATATTTTTTTAATGTCTAGACACTAGAATAGAAGTGCTTTCCACCCTTAATAACATATAAGTTATTTAATAACCTATAAGTTCCCTCTTATAGGTTCTACATCCTTAAAGAAACCCCACCAGTCCCATCCAGTTTGCATCCACTCTGACTGTTTGCATCCACTCTGACTTCCTTTTCTGATCCTGCAAATTAAATACTGTTGCTTGTAGCTCTGAGTTGTGTCATGGCTATCATTGTACTAACTGTAATTGCTTTATGTAGGCAAGCTTCAAATGAAAAGATTTCCAAAGAAAACTTCTAGTGACAACCAGATAAGGAGCTGCTTTGGGGGTGGAGACAAGGAGGGAAAGGAGTAAGAGGGGTTGGCTCTGGCAGGTACTGAGGAGACAGTGACACAGTTGCTCATACCTTCATTATGGAAGTTTAGAACAGTTGGGATAATATCTACATTTTTGGCAGAATTCATGCCCATAAAATCTGCAGGTTAGAACTTAAAAGAAATTCTTCCTTATGTAAGGTTGGCATTTAGCATGTACCCCATCCAGAGTAAGGTATCATCTCTTTGACAAGAAAAGTCATTTTTTCTGTGAGACATTTAATTAGTGGAGCCATTTCTCTCGAAACTCTTAAGTTTGACAACACCTTGTATTAGACTACGCAAGGCCAAGAGTATTGATTTTAGATGACTTATGCAGTTTTTCAGTAACCCCAAGCCTGCTGTTTTTTAGTTAGAACTTGGGGAGAAAACAGCATATATTTTGGGAGCAAATCCATATTTATTTTATGTTTCTGTGGGACCAAGATATCTACCTGCAATAATAGAATTTGTATGCCAGACTATTTTAAGGTGTAGGAAAAGTTATACTAAAAAAAGAACAGGTAAAATGTCTACCATATAATGGGCTGAATACATTTAATTTCATATAAAATGTGTCTTCATTCCCCAACCTCTTTCAATTCCCTGAAGGTTAATGCCCACTAAAAATACAAACACAAATATTTATTTTTTTGTTTTCTTTGGATTAAAGAGACAGTCTTAAAAGGGCATTTCAAATGCATTTCATATTCAAAAATAATGCTGGATGTGACCTTAAGAAATGCCTCAATCCAGGAGTTTTCTTTGTGTTTATGCATTCATGTTCACTGCTGGCCATGTTGCTGGTTTTTATGGTTGAAAAACACCCCACAAGGACAGTTCAGGAGGATTTTCATGGCATTTATATTATATAATATAAAATCGTATCATTATCTAAAACTGATTACAAATAAAAGAAACTAATTTCAATGTTTAATCATAATGTTTTCACTTATGTGTATATCTAAACTATTAATGCTCTTATCACAATAAATTTTAGTGTTCATATTTCTGGCATATTATTTGTTAGTCTTAAAAGACACTTAAAGCCTTCACAGAGTGCATAGGGTCTTCATGATGTGACCACAGACTGCCTCTCTCTCAATTCTTACATCTCTTTCACTTGCTCACTCCATCCCATCTACATTGGCCTTCTGTTCTTACCAAATAGACAGTCATACCCTCTGCCCTGTCTTTGCATATCCTGTCACTAAGCCTGGAGCATCCTCTCACCTCCACCCCACCTCATCCTTTACATATTTTCACATGACTCACAGCCTCACTGGATTCAAATCTCTTTTCAAATGTCATTTCTCTATGGAGGCCTTCCCTTGCCACCTTATTTAATATAACACCCCCTCAATATTTACACACACTGCTTTACCTTTCTTCCTAGTTTATTGCCTTTCTTCTTTCCCATGATGTCAGGAGACATAGAAAAGGGAAATGAGTTTTGTTTGTTGCTGCACCCACAGCAACAGGAACATATACACGCTCGGTAAATATTTGCCGAATAAAAGACAGGTTACTTAGGGTGCTGAGCACTCTGATGTGTTAGCTCACCAAAGGCCCACAGGACCCTAGTGGTTGGTAAAAACCCATGAGGGAGGAGAAGGGAGAAGTGGGGTATTCTGCCTCTGACCCAGAAAGAGAAAGAAAATTAGAAAAAGGATACTATCCCATCCCAGACCAAAGGCAGCTTTGAATTGATAGCAAAGTGGTCGTACTGTGTGGTATGTTCATATGACGTTTGGTATAGGACCCAACAGAAGGTGGTGTTCTATCATTGAATAGGTTCAGAAAATGTCCACGAGGCTTAAACCAGTACTGTGGCTGAGATCCCAAACTCCCTTTCTCCAATTACAAATGCAAAGAAGGAATATGCTACCCCATATGCCGCTAAAATTGCCCTCTGGATTCATTTATATCTTGAGGTATGTATCTAACTCTGAGAAGACAGAATGAGAAAATTAAGCTCTTGAAACTCATTTTCATAGTTTGGTGTTTTCAATCCACAATGTTAATGGTCTTTTAATGCAGATTTTATCTGTGAATTCTATTTATTATCAGTGGTCATTAACATTTGCTAGCTAATGCATTTATTTATTCATGTTAGGAAATAGAAATGCAGATTCTGTGTTGGATTCTTTGATTATCAGCAGATAGCTCAGTAACATGCTCACAAACTTTTCAATTAATAACACACTATTGTGTACACAGTATGTGTTCCTTAAAAAATGCTCTGAATAAAGCAATAGGTTTAGGTCAGTAATAAGTTTATATAGATTAATAAATGCTAACTTTGGGTTTAGTAACTTTTCCTACAGGTTGTATAGCTAAATATAAACCACTAATCTTTAACGTTTATTTATTTTTGAGACAGAGAGAGACAGAGCATGAATGGGGGAGGGGCAGAGAGAGAGGGAGACACAGAATCAGAAGCAGGCTCCAGGCTCTGAGCCATCAGCCCAGAGCCCGACGCGGGGCTCGAACTCACGGACCGCGAGATCGTGACCTGAGCTGAAGTCGGACGCTTAACCGACTGAGCCACCCAGGCGCCCCTAAACCACTAATCTTTAAAGTTGGAGGAAATCTTATTTCCAAGAAAATATGTAACTTTTGATTACACTGGACTTATCAGGATTGATTAAACATAAGTGAATAACCCAATAATTAGATGAAAATCATGACTCACTGTGCTACCAATTAAAACAAAAACTAAAACAAAAACAAAAACAAATCTGTGACAAAGGACACTATCGTAGATTATCCAAAACTATAAAAACGTCCACTATTTGTAATCTCCATAACTTATCATTCATTTTTTCCTGCAGTTTCACCTATATTAACACTTCCAAAAAAGTTTTTCTGATTCCTGGCTTGAATCCTCCCTCTTTGCCTGATCATGCTCTACATCCTGGCCAGTGTCTTCACCTATACCCAGTTGAGACGTTTATACTACTGGTGACTATCAAGATACATTATTTTCACAAGAAATAACAGGGTTGGCGAGGATGTGGAGAAAAGGGAACTCTCGTGCATGTAAATTGGTACAGCCACTGGGGAAAACAGCACAGAGATTACTCAAAAAAATAAAAATAGAAGTACCATATGATCCAGTAATTTCACCAGGTGAAATTAAGTAAAGAAAATAAAAAACACCAATTCAAAAAAATATACATGTCCCTATGTTTATTAAAGCATTATTTACAATAGTTGAGATATGGAAGCAACATGAGTGTCCATCAGTAAATTAATGGATAAAGAAGATGTGGGATGTGTTCGTGTGTGTGTGTTCGTGTGTGTGTGTTTATATATAATGGAATATTTATTTATTACTCAGTCATTAAAAAAGAATGAAATCTTGCCATTCATGACAACATGGATGGACCTAGAAGGTATTATGTTAAGTGAAAAAAGTCAGGCTGAGAAAACAAATAGCATATAATTTCACTTACATGTGGAATTTAAAAAGCAAAACAAGAAATAAACAGTAACAAAAAGAGAAACAGACTTATAAATATAGAGAACTAGTGGTTACCAGAGGGGAGGCAGGAGGGAGATGAGTGAATAGGTGAAGGGGATTAAGAGGTACAAACTTTCAGTTACAACCTAAATAAATTATGGGGAATGAAAAATATGGCATAGGGAATATAGTTAATAATTGAAAAAAGAAGCATAATGTTTTTTGTTTTTGTTTTTTTCTATACTGGAAGTTTCACTGAAGGGAAAGTCAGCTTCACACACATTCAGAATTAAAGTACTACCAAAAAGTCAGAGGGGTTTCCTCTTGTTTTTAAATGAATTTGGGTCACAGTAGATTACTAGTTATCTTGAACAGCCTCTCATCAGAGTGGTGTATAGGTTGCTGCTTTAACTTTGCCACCTGTGCATCTAGGTCAAAATTTTTTACAATTCACAGCTTCTGGTAAAAATAGTCTCCAGGGATGGCTTTTCCATTATTGATAAATTCCATTAATACCACACAGAAGGATTTCCCTTGCAATGTAGAGCCTGAAGCCTGGGTCCCTCCCTGATTGCTCATCTCAGATCATCTCCATGGCAAATTTAAAATATAAAAATCTTCTTCATGACACTTTGAGGACCTCCTTGAATATAAGCTACATATATACAATTAAGGCAAGTAGGCTATGTTTAACAGATTACAATAGCATCTCTTACCTAAGTTCATGCCACTCATGAATTAGACACTTGGGAATTCTAATGTGTGTTATTCTCAGTCGGTAGATCCATTGTACTCAGTAGCTCAAAGTTATTCTAGTTTCTCATCTCTCTGTATTTGTAGTTATCACAATGATAAGTTTTATGGATAAAAATAGCACATACTATACTCCTGGTGCTGGTCAAAGCACTTTATACATATTTATTCAGCTAACACTTATAGCAGAGTCCTGAACTGTGATCGAATCATAGGATAGAATCAGTTCTAACCTCAGGACATAAACCTTTTCAATCTGTTTATAGAATAATGAAGTAGAGGAAAGACGACAGGGGGGTGGGGGGAAGGAAAAGGAGAAAAATACAAAGAGATATTTTCCAGAAGGATAATAATAAAGAGATGAAATCATGTCAGATATGTAAGTCACTTACATAAAGTAACTTATATTTCCAGTGGTTACTGAGATTTCTGCTTTGTTTATACTTGATGATATCTGTTTGGAGGACAAACACTTCAAGACTCTGAGCTACCAAGCTCTTGGTAAGCTCCTTATACTACAAAATCTCCAGGCATTTTCCCACTGGTGAGGGGACTACAAAAACCAATGGTACCGATATCTTGCATTACGTGTGTCCCCAATTTTGAAAGTCTTAGACTCTGTCTTGAATACCTGTTAAGTATTAGGCTACATGTTATGAATATATATTACAAAGATATATGAGACATGGTTCTCACTCTTTGCAATGTATCTTTGACATTTTCTTACCAAATCTTCTTAACAGAGAAGTTTCTCTCCTCCTTTGGTTGTCTCTGTCCTTGTCCTCTGACTTGTTTTGGCCAAGGTAATGTTACCATCATAATATGAACAAAGATTTAATTAAAACTTGTTTGTATGGTGGATTTCCTTCTTGTGCCATGAGAACATGTTCACAATGGACACAGGAGAAGATCATCACCTACAACCAACCTGAAGCAGACATACTTCAGTTGAATTAATATTTATTAGAAATAAATACTCATTATATTATGACATGTAGATTTCTGGGGCTATTGGTTACATAGCAAAGATAAACTGTTGACTAATAGAAACAGTAAGTCTGGTCTCTAAGCTTATTTTAGACCTCCAACTCAATGTTCTAGGCATTTTAACTTTCTTTCATGTCTTTAAACGCACTAAATTTATTCTGACTTTGTGACCCTTGGGCAAGGTTTTCACTCTGCTTGGACTTTTCTTTCCCATGGGTTGCCTTGCTGCTCCTTCTTGTCTTTCAGGTTTCAGCCTAACTATAGGCTATAGGCTATGCAAGGAAGGATTCTCAAACCACAGTGTCTAAATCTAGACCCCTCTTTTCTCTGTACCTATCATATACATTGCTTATGTCATCATAGTGTTTATCACTATTCATAAGTATTGTTTTCTCATTCATTGTCTTTACAGCTACTTCCTTCAGATGAAATAATATATCAGTGTTTTTCTCTAATACAACTATAGGGAACCTTAGAGTGCATTTTCAATGGATAACTATATGAATGGATCAACCATGGTTTTATCCCATTTGCCATTCTCAACCCCCCACAGAAACTACATGAATGCCACAAACAGTTAACAAATTCACAGATAATAAAATAGGTCCTCTTCGGATAGAGACCTTTTATTCTTTTTTCCTAATTTGAACACTCTAGTATTTCATTTTTGAAAGTGCAACATCTGAAATAAGCCTCTCTGATATGCTGGCAATTCCAGCTTGGCACTGTGAAGGATGGTCAGATATATATATATATATATATATATATATATATATATATATATATATATATATATATATATACTTTGTTCCTACCACACTCTGCCTGGAACCAATCATTTTAATGTTTTATAGGTCACTGATTAAGAAAATAAAGATTTCATAGTAGGAATATATTTATATTCATTAAGTTCTGGCTACAACTGGTACATTTAAATACCAATTTTATTTATTTTTTCCTAGCTTGACACTTCACTCTATGGTTTTCTGATATAACTGGATAGCATACATCATCCTATGATTTGTTTCTTCCAAACGATTTGGCTTTAATAGTATATTCAAAGGTGGAGAAAAAAGCTGCTATTTTTCCTTCACACTCTTATTCCATTTTCCTTTCAGTCAATATAAAGCTATTTTCTAAGTTGTTTGCTAGATGTAAACATAAATTCTTACAAAGTATATAGATGTATAAATACATGTAATATCTACAATTATTTTATAGCAGGGCAAAGAATTCTACTTAAAGATCAGTCACGTATTTATCATCGGCCTTCTCTATCCGAAGCATTGAGTATGCTTTTTACATTTTGACTTTTTTTTTTTTTCAGGAGTTATTTTGCTCTTTGAACCAGCTTCTATAAGAAAGAATAGTTAATAAGTGCCAAGACTCAAATTATCAGATGACACAAACTACACCATAACAACTGTGTATTAGTTATTCTGTAATTTATATTCAAAATTAGAGAGATAATTTGCAAACACCTCATAATAAATCCTGAGCTAAAAGAAACGTTTGTCAAATTTTTCTCTCACTTTCCTTTCTGTGGCATGCAGATGTTAAGTTTTAAATATGTCACATTTTCATACCTCCTTCTATACAGCTCTCTTTCTTTGATTTCTTTCCAAAAAATAAAACAAAAACCAAGTAAATTAAAATTCAGAGCTATGAAGTGAATTTTGCAAAGACATTCTTTATATTTTATTCTTTTTCTTTTTTTTTACTTTCCCCAAAGTTCTGCTCTCAATTATTTTCCAATAAGTTTAGTTTATCTTGAAATAACTAAACATTTATAACATTATATGGTCCATATCCTAAGATTTAGTATCACCTTTCTTGCTACTGACATTTTTTTCACACTTACAAATTCATCATGTTCCAAACTGAACTAAGCATTAATCTCCAAACAACTGTTTATCCAAGTTTTGTATTTCTGTCTGAGACATACCAACGTATTAGGAACCAGAATTTAAAATTTTAGCGTCCCTAAAACTCTGCATCCCATCAATCACATATTCCTTCAGATTATCTTCATCATACATGTTGCTATTTCTCTAGTCCATTAACTCTTCACTGGACCATCTCACAATAGCTCATTCCATTCCATCTTGATCCCCTAAAATCTATTCAGTATCTGCCACATGGTTCAGCTATGTAGAGACCAACTCTGCTTCTACCCTTTGCTTGTTCAGAAACTTCTAAGAACAGCCTGTTGTACATAAGTCGAAGTCAGGTACAAATTCAGTCCACTACTGAGGCATTCCATTCCTTGACTCTTCACTGATTTTATGTTTTCCAACCACTGCCACCTTCATGAAATCTTCCCTTCTCCCTCCGCCATATCTCAAATGTATGCTCTAGGTTTAAATAATTCCTTTGGTCTTGAATATTTTTCTCTCATTTTCTCTCCTGCAGAGATTCTATCCATGTTTTCAGAATTGTTTCACATTCCTTTTTCTGTGAAGTAACCACTGATCACCTCTATTCATTGACCCTCCAAGCCATACCATTTTGACCTCTTTCATGATAGTTGTTAACATAAGTTAGATTTCAGATCTAACTATATCCTGGCCATTGGACAGGGCACTGTATTAATAGAGATTATACTGCAGATGACTCTGACCTTAATGGAAACTGAGAATTCCATAATGTGTGCATATAGTATAACATACTGACATATTCTGATTGACTTGTGCACTCACGACACCACTAAATCAAAAGGAAAATATCTATGTTTATTACTCTAGTGGACAGTAAGTAAAAAGAACCAAATTTCCTGTATCCACACTCTCCCACTACTATTGTCAAGGTGAGATAATCATGAACCAGGCATCCTGCTTTGAGTGAATGCGACTGGCAGTAATTGTACTGCTAGTGACATTTTCTTAGGCCATCTGGACATCATTAGGTATATCAGTAAGCTTTCTCTGCATAACAAACCACCTTAACAATTTGCGTCTTAATAAAGTTCTGTTGCATGGCAATTTGGACTGGGCTCAGCTGGGTAGTTCTGGGTAAACTGGTCTCATCATCTGCCAGTTTGGCTGAGGGCTGGCTGGTCCAGGGAGCCTCACCTGGAGACTTATCTCTTACCCTCATGGTCTTCCATCTTCCTTGTTAAGTTCAACAAGGCCCTCGTGCAGCAGCTGAGTAGGATGCCAAGTAAATAAGCAGAAATGCTCAATGCCTCTTTAGCCTTACCCTCAGTATGGCTACACCATTGCTTCTATCTCTATTTATAAGAGGAGTTACAAAGTCAGACTACAAAGGCGTATGGGCTACCACATGGGGTGCTCAAATCCAATTTTTTAACAGTTCCCAAAAAACAAGGAGCACCCTTTCATATTCATTTCCTCTGAGTTCAAGCTTCTCACAGAGATGCCCTGGCTCAGGCCCAGCTAGTAGAAGCTGAACCTACTTTCCCTGATGCAGCTCCTCCAGGGTTTTTATATCAGTATTGCAAAGGGAATTACTTTAATTGGCTTGTTTACTCCTTACACTCGTTCAGAGAGATGGGGGTTTAATTATTAATGAACCAACTGTTTTATTTAGGGGAAAATTTAAAAATGACAGGAAATAAAACATTTGATGATGAGTCTAAAATTACCTGTACCTCATCTAATTAAACAATTAACAGCCAACACATATTTAATATATTTTTTCATTTCCCCAAGATATATATAATCTTAGCAATATGTATATATTTTTTAAGGAAATTCCCTATATTGATGGATCTGGGGAGCCCTAAATTAAGAGGCTGAATTGGGAAAGAGAACAAATGGTACAGGCACAGGGTTCATGAGGCTAGGGGTCTCTCTTGCATTCTGCATGATCATTTGAAGGCATTCATTAGTTAAGCAGGCCATAGAAGAAAGAACCCAAAGGGACACTTAAATTATTAGGAGACAAGAAGGGAAGTAATAGTTCTAGGGAGTAAAAAAAGTATATAGATAAGTGAAAGGTGGTATAGAAAAAGGTTTTAGTTCTGAGTGGGGGAAAAGGAGATGTCCTGAGAAAATCAGGATAATTAAGGCCCTAGTACAGAGAAGTATAGCTGTTCCTAGAAGAACAGAAATATTCCTGGATATTACTAACTGATCAGGATTAAGGTGAAAGAACATGGAAACACAATCCTATTATGAGACAAAACTGAACACTAAATGGAAACCCAGAGGTAATCAACCAAGTACACAATGATAGCTCTGATTAGCAGCAAGTCCTATAGATACAGACCTTCAGTGGAAAAGACTGAAGCCAGAGAAAAGTGTAGAGAGAATTGTTTTTGTGTGTACATGTTCTATTTAAATAAATAATTATAAATTCTTTAGTGTGTTGACCATATTTTAGCATTTTTTTTTTTTACAAATTACAGATACTGTTTTACTTATCAGATACCCAGTAAATATGTAGTGAATACCAAAAAATGTTCCAAAAATGGAGATATGCAACCCACATCTTGCTTCAAGAAAGGAATCACCGAACAGCTGCAAATTTACAGTAGGATGAAAGCCTCCAACTGTCAGTCTGCCTCAGCTTTTGAGTCAAGATCAAGCTTTTCTAGAGAAACTAGCCAATGACTGAACAAGGGCATTATGCAAAGTCCTGTTTCTGTTCAAGTTGGGACTCATCCAACAGATAATCTTTGTTTAGGAGCTCTTTGTTGAAGATGTTGTATTCTTTCAAAATCACCATGTTACTAATTGCTTTAGATCTGATTGGTTATGGTATTTAACAGTATGTTATGATACAGATTCTTTGTGGTAGCTAGGAGGCTCATTTGGTCTCCTAATGTTGTAGGAGAATGGAAGCAAGGGTAAGGTTATGAAAGTACTTGAAAAACTGCATATAAAAGTTAATTTTTATGGACACTTGATTAACAGTAATAACTAGAAAACTGTAACTATTGAAACTTAAAGACAATCCAAACTGTACTGTTTTTTTTTTCAACTCCTATCTTCACACACCCAGATCATCTTTTCCTAGCTTGTATTGAAATTTCTCTTCCTTTCTATTCTTTTTTAGATGAGCATATAACTACTCTGATAGGGGAAATGAAAAAAAAAAAAAATCCCCAGGGAAATAATCTGAGTGAGTGCTAAGTAACTAAAAAGATACTACGACAAACTATTGGTATGATCCCTGAATGAAATAAACAAAGTGGGTGTGAACGTTCATTGCAGTGATGACGGTGGTGTGGTGGAGTGGAAAAGACAGGAAGTGGTAGTGAAAATTGAAAAGTGGAGGCAACTAGTACAGCTCTCCCTTGACTTACAATGAGATTACATCATGATAAACCCGTTGTAAATTGAAACTACCATAGATCGATAATGCATTTAATATACCTAACCTACTGAACATCATAGCTTAGCCTAGCCTACTTCAAAAGTGCTCAGGAGGCTCACATTAGCCTACAAATGAGCAAAATAATCTAACACAAGACTATTTTATAATGAAGTGTTAAACATCAGATGTAATTGAAAAAAATACTGTACTGAACGTGAGAACAAAAATTGTTGTATGGGTACAGAATGTAAGTGCATCCACTGTTTACCTTTGTGATCATGTGGCTGACTGGAAGCTGTGACTCATTGTTGCATCATGAAACAGTATCATACGACATATCACTAGTCCAGAAGACAACAAAATTCAAAATGTGAAGTATGATTTCTACTGAAAGGGGACACCTTTTGCACCATTAAGTCAAAAAATTGTAAACCAAACCATTGTAAAATGGGGACCATCTATATTCAGATTATAGTTTGAAATTCACAACAGCTAACAGGAATCAGTATTGTATCTTTTTTTCTTTTTCATGAAAAGTAAATTTTCACTAGAAATTATGCTGTCAATACATGTCACCTTTCAATTTGATAGACATAAACATTTTTAACCTTGTTTTCATTCAATATTTATATATTTTTTACACAGATCGAGGATAAAATCTTGTTTTTTTGGTGTAATCTAATATACATGATTGGAATAAAATCTAAGAAACCTTAAATTACAACATTTTCAAAACACTAACATTTTACTTATCAGTGCTACATATCTGGAAGGACTAATTATTCATCCATCCACCCAATCACATTTGCACATATTTGTCAATCTATCTTGAGTTCCAGCATATCTCAGGTCTTATAAACACAGATATTCTTAATGTAACTTCCAAGAAATTAGATAGCTTCACTGATACATACAAATTTCCTAGGGGAGGGGCCAAAATGGTGGAAAAGCATCAAGGTTTTCTTTGCGTCTCTGGTCTCTGAGATGCAGCCAGATCAACACTAAACCATCCTGCACACCTAGAAAACTGATCTGAGGATTAACACAACAATCTGTACAACAACCTGAACCACAGAACTCAGCAGGTACATGGTGCAGAGAAGCTGTGGAGGACAGGGAGCTGTTTCTGCTTGAGGAGAGAGGACAGAGACAGGGGGAGAGTACGGGAAAAGCATCCGCCCCAAAAGCAGCTGCACTGAATGTGGAAAAGTGGAAACAGCCGCAGGGACTGAACTGAAAGGGAAAAGGGAGAAGGGAGAAAGGAGAAAGGAGAGGGTTTAAATTACATTAAAACTCTATTAACGGGGAGGGGGCGGGGAACAGAGTCTGAAACTGTGCAAATCAATTACCTGGCGTTGCTCTGGTGAGAAGGGTGAATCTCCAGGAGCAGAGAGCATGGTCCAAGGGGTCCGCAGGCCACACAGGATGTGGTGGTTCCCCTGCTGGACGACGTCTCCCAGTGGACCGCGGAGAACGAGCACATTCACTGGTGCTGGAACAAGGACGTTAAGGGTGAAGCCTGGCGCCAGATGTGTGCTGTGATTTTCCATAATCCCTGAAACACTGCTGCTACACTATCTCGCGAACTTTTTCTGGGGCCGGCTGGCACCCGGCCGCAGTCTCAGGGCACCGGCAGCAGCACAGTCCAGCGAACCTTCCTGGGTGCCGCCAGCACCGGCCATTGCTCAGTGAGACCCTTCCCCAGAGGATCTGAGCGGGTCAAAGCCGCAGTCCCTCAGAAGTGAGGGGTCGGGAAACACAGCCACATCTGAGATGAAACTCAGGAGACAGGCGCTGCCTAGCAGCCTGGCGGCCTGGTCACGGACAGTGTCAAAGCGGGGAGTAGATGGAAACCAGCAAAAAAGGAGGGGTATTTGATTGCTGGTCAGGGAGAGCACAGAGTTCCAATACTGGAGATCGGGTATCTGGGAGACGCCATTTTCACCCCTCCCGCGCATGCGCAGACACGCCTACACGCGTTGTAGCGTTGTAGCAATCTACCCCAGTACGCTAAGCGGCGCCATCTAGTGGAGAACAGAGCCATTACACTAAACCCCGCCCAACTGGGCCAACAGCCCTCCAGACAAACACCAGAAGTCTCTCCGCCTGCTTAGTTTGAGGACTACAAAGTGCTTCATAGCTTGACTTCCACGGGAAATCAGATGTAACTGCAACCGTATTTCATTCTGTTCGCCTGTTCACTGGTCCTTACATTCAATTTTTTCTCTTTTACTTTTCTTATTCCTGAATACATAAAGAGAAAAAATTTATTTCTATTTTCGGTTTTTATTAAAAAACATTTGTCTTTAATTTTTTTCTACTATATTTTTTACTTTTTTGTAAATTTTTAAAATTCTATTTTACTTTCATCATTTCATTTTATTCTATTTTATTAGATGGATCTTTTCAAATTTTCAAACCTTTTCCTTTTTTTCCTGTTTTTTTTTCTTTTTGTCTTTTTTCTTTTTCTTTTATTTTCTTATCTTTCCATTTTTTCTCTAATCTATCAAGCTTCTTTCAACAACCAAACCAAAACACACCTAGGATCTAGCTTCCTTTATTTGATTTCTTTGAGTTGTTTTTAATTTTTTAATTAATTTATTTTTTTTACTTTGTTAATTCCTTTTCTTCCTTCAAAAGGGCAAAACGGAGGAATTCACCCCAAAAGAAAGAACAGGAAGACATGACAGCCCGGGACTTAAGCAACACAGATACAAGAAAGATGTCTGAACCAGAATTTAGAATCGTGATAATAAGAATGCTAGCTGGGGTTGAAAATAGATTAGAATCCCTTTCTAATCATGAAAATGATTAGAATCCCTTTCTGTGGACATGAAAGAAGTAAAAACTAGTCAGGTTGAAATAAAAAATGCTATAACTGAGCTGCAATCTCAAATGGATGCCACGGAGGCAAGGACGGTTGAGCCAGAGCAGAGAATCAGCAATATAGAGGACAAAGTTACAGAGAATAATGAAGCAGAAAAAAAGAGGGAGACTAAGGCAAATAAGACGAAACAGCACAATTTAAGAATTAGAGAAATCAGTGACTCATTAGAAAGGAATATAATCCAAATCATAGGGGTCCTTTCTAAGTTTGTCCTCCATATTGCTGATTCTCTGCTCTGGCTCAACCATCCTTGCCTCCGTGGCATCCATTTGAGATTGCAGCTCAGTTATAGCATTTTTTATTTCAACCTGACTAGTTTTTACTTCTTTCATGTCCACAGAAAGGGATTCTAATCATTTTCATGATTAGAAAGGGATTCTAATCTATTTTCAACCCCAGCTAGCATTCTTATTATCACGATTCTAAATTCTGGTTCAGACATCTTTCTTGTATCTGTGTTGCTTAAGTCCCGGGCTGTCATGTCTTCCTGTTCTTTCTTTTGGGGTGAATTCCTCCGTTTTGCCCTTTTGAAGGAAGAAAAGGAATTAACAAAGTAAAAAAAATAAATTAATTAAAAAATTAAAAACAACTCAAAGAAATCAAATAAAGGAAGCTAGATCCTAGGTGTGTTTTGGTTTGGTTGTTGAAAGAACCTTGATAGATTAGAGAAAAAATGGAAAGATAAGAAAATAAAAGAAAAAGAAAAAAGACAAAAAGAAAAAAAAACAGGAAAAAAAGGAAAAGGTTTGAAAATTTGAAAAGATCCATCTAATAAAATAGAATAAAATGAAATGATGAAAGTAAAATAGAATTTTAAAAATTTACAAAAAAGTAAAAAATATAGTAGAAAAAAATTAAAGACAAATGTTTTTTAATAAAAACCGAAAATAGAAATAAATTTTTTCTCTTTATGTATTCAGGAATAAGAAAAGTAAAAGAGAAAAAATTGAATGTAAGGACCAGTGAACAGGCGAACAGAATGAAATACGGTTGCAGTTACATCTGATTTCCCGTGGAAGTCAAGCTATGAAGCACTTTGTAGTCCTCAAACTAAGCAGGCGGAGAGACTTCTGGTGTTTGTCTGGAGGGCTGTTGGCCCAGTTGGGCGGGGTTTAGTGTAATGGCTCTGTTCTCCACTAGATGGCGCCGCTTAGCGTACTGGGGTAGATTGCTACAACGCTACAACGCGTGTAGGCGTGTCTGCGCATGCGCGGGAGGGGTGAAAATGGCGTCTCCCAGATACCCGATCTCCAGTATTGGAACTCTGTGCTCTCCCTGACCAGCAATCAAATACCCCTCCTTTTTTGCTGGTTTCCATCTACTCCCCGCTTTGACACTGTCCGTGACCAGGCCGCCAGGCTGCTAGGCAGCGCCTGTCTCCTGAGTTTCATCTCAGATGTGGCTGTGTTTCCCGACCCCTCACTTCTGAGGGACTGCGGCTTTGACCCGCTCAGATCCTCTGGGGAAGGGTCTCACTGAGCAATGGCCGGTGCTGGCGGCACCCAGGAAGGTTCGCTGGACTGTGCTGCTGCCGGTGCCCTGAGACTGCGGCCGGGTGCCAGCCGGCCCCAGAAAAAGTTCGCGAGATAGTGTAGCAGCAGTGTTTCAGGGATTATGGAAAATCACAGCACACATCTGGCGCCAGGCTTCACCCTTAACGTCCTTGTTCCAGCACCAGTGAATGTGCTCGTTCTCCGCGGTCCACTGGGAGACGTCGTCCAGCAGGGGAACCACCACATCCTGTGTGGCCTGCGGACCCCTTGGACCATGCTCTCTGCTCCTGGAGATTCACCCTTCTCACCAGAGCAACGCCAGGTAATTGATTTGCACAGTTTCAGACTCTGTTCCCCGCCCCCTCCCCGTTAATAGAGTTTTAATGTAATTTAAACCCTCTCCTTTCTCCTTTCTCCCTTCTCCCTTTTCCCTTTCAGTTCAGTCCCTGCGGCTGTTTCCACTTTTCCACATTCAGTGCAGCTGCTTTTGGGGCGGATGCTTTTCCCGTACTCTCCCCCTGTCTCTGTCCTCTCTCCTCAAGCAGAAACAGCTCCCTGTCCTCCACAGCTTCTCTGCACCATGTACCTGCTGAGTTCTGTGGTTCAGGTTGTTGTACAGATTGTTGTGTTAATCCTCAGATCAGTTTTCTAGGTGTGCAGGATGGTTTAGTGTTGATCTGGGTTTTAAGAAACAGACTGTTAATTAAAACAAACTGATGGTTACCAGAGAGGCGGTGGGTGGGGTAATGGGTTAAACAGCTGATGGAGATTAAGGAGTGCACTTGTGATGAACACCAGGCGATGTATGGAAGCGCTGAATCACTATATTGTATATCTGAGATTAATATTACACTGAATGTTAACTAACTGGAATTTAGATAAAAACTTAAAAATGAAAAAAAAGAAATCTCAGGTTATCTTATAATACTAAGAAAAATTTTCAACACAAAGCTTACTCAAAACGTAGGGAAAATGTGACCCTTCACACACAACTTTGTTGATAGTATCTGAACAAATTGCCTAGCTATTTTGGAAGCCATTGTAAGTTAGGCCTCATTTCAGCGCAAAAGAGATGGATAGGTACATTGGACATGCCTTGTGAAATTTGGAATATCATGCCTATAATGTGTTCCCGAATACACAGAAACACTAAGTTCTTGAAATAATTCCCTGGATACCTGAAAAGAGCCATTTTAGCTAATTCACAGTTTATATGTGTTAACATGCAGTTAATGTATATGTTACCTCATGCAGTGAAAAGAAATCCATGAGATGAATAACTCTGGGAGTTTGTATGGATAGAAAACATGTACTCAGGGCTAAACTTAGTATTGCATGCATTATGTTGCACTGTTTGAGCATAGCTCTGAGACATTGGGGCTGCTTTTAGAACAAGCAACTGCCATATTTGTCCATGCGGTGCTCTGATACCACCTTCAAAGGCAAAACTAGGATTTCAAGGAATCATTGAAATGATGATCCATGATTTAACATCCATGACTCAATCCCCAAACCCAGGTGAAAGAAAACAATTTTAAATTTAGGTACATTGCATATGTCACAAATACACTTTAATATTAATACAAATGCAGAAAGATGTAACAGTGGATTTAAGATTCATTTCATACAGATAGCACTTTAAAAACAAAAGTTCTATTAATCAGAAATTATATTTATTAATTATAGTCAGTTAAAATACGACAAAAAACAAAGGCCTTATACTTAATGGTCAACAGATGCTATTGGCTTAATTATAGAGCCCTGTCCAATTATAAGGGTCTAAAGTCTGAAATTCTTCATCTTATTGCGTAGAGTTTGGATATGTAGAGGACATGTCTTTTTATTTTTTTAATTAATTTTTAAAAATTTAATTTCAAGGTAGTTAACATACAGTATAGTACTGGTTTCAGGAGTGAAACTGTGTCTTTTTAAATTTTAAATATGAATTGCCAGATTTTTCCAGTTGTTTCAATGATACAAAACTGACCATTCTTTTGTTGAAATCTGTACTGGAAGATGAATCAAATTTGGCACTTCCCTCTTGCCACACAGTGAACTGGATATAGTGATAACTATCTCCCATCTCAGCCAAAAGCTCTATAATGGGAAGCTGGCACCTCATAAATCTAGTGGCATGAAAGTGATTTTTGTAAAGAAGAAATGACACACATTTAACCAGGTCTTATTACAATCTTCCAGCTGCCATTTCTGTCTCAGATATAGCCATCAAATGGAGCAGAGTGGGCCTGTTCTTCATCCCTGTCATAATAGTCCCACTGAAATATGCAGGATATTTAGCATTTTAGGTACAGGCATTTTTATCAATGTCTCTTCAGTATTTGACTTAATGCATGAATGCCTTTTTAAAATTCAACTGGTGATGCCCAATTAAAGCATCCTACATTTTCAGAATAGAAACTAAATAAGTAAGGGGACCATGTTTTAATTATACATATATAGTAAGGTTTTCTTCTAGGGCTCAAAAAGGCTTTTACTCATAAATTAATATATGAACATGGGCTTAGAATTCATGAAAAACACTGTCATCTTATGAAAAAATATGGATTCTGGTTTAAAGAAAACAATACTTGAAGTGAGAATGAGGTAATTATTTTAATAGCCTATTGAAGATTTCAGTCAAAAAGGGAGGGTACAATTTGGGCACCTTATTAATCATTCTTTTTTTGGAGTTGTGTGAATTGTAAGCTACTCTGTTGGGTTAACTCGATTAGAAGTGCTCACAGATACCATAAATCTCTTCATTTTAAGTGCATCATTAATTTTATGACAAAATTAACCTAACACCATTAGAGCAACAGGCAAATCTTGACAGCTATTTTTTTAGACCATTCTAGTTGATATTTGAGGGGTCCACAAACAATTTTAACAGTTCACTAGGTTTTGACCTTGAGCCTACTACAGCTGATGGGATCCTAGGATCAGCAGTGATATTATTGTTTCTATTGCCCTGTGGGAACAGTCAATGAACAACACAGCTAGCTGTGATACATGAAACCTCTCCTTACTGCGCAGAACCATCCTTGATGTGTTCTCTCTAACAGGGAAGATTACTTTCAGCTTTCTGCTTGCAATGTTCTGATAACCTTGCATATTTAATTGTAATTGAGAGTCAAGTGACTTCTACAGAGTATGCATTTTAATTAGCTATCAAATGAATAGGGAGGCTGTTTGTCTAGATTTTCTTTCTTTATACTAATTAATTGAGAGTCAAGGGTCGGGATCTTGTCTTGCAGAATCCATTGAAGACATGCATTTCAAATATTTATATACATTCACTTACAAGCATAAGATTCAGAGTTCATTTTACGATCTAATATAGGCCAAAAAGGAATATTTTGCTGGCATTATGCTGCAAGTAATAGTGATGGGAGAGTAAATAGTCAAAAAGATTTATATTTTTGGTTGCAATTTTTAAGGTGAATAAAAGCTTATTTTAAATATAATTAAGCGAGCAACTGAGAAATCTGTATGCAAAATTTTATCTTAACTGAACAAAAATTGTATTAAAAATAAAGAACAGGGGTGCTGGATGGCTAGTTGGTTAAGTGTCCACCTCTTTTTTTTAATTTTATTTTTTAAATTTATATCCAAATTAGTTAGCATATAGTGCAAAAATGATTTCAGGACCAGATTCCTAAATGCCACTTACCCATTTAGCCCATCCCCCGTCCCACAACCCCTCCAGTAACCCTCTGTCTGTTCTCCATATTTAAGAGGGTCTTATGTTTTGTCCCCCTTCCTGTTTTTATATTACTTTTGCTTCCCTTCCCGTATGTTCATCTGTGAAATATCTTAAAGTCATCATATGAGTGAAGTCATGTGATATTTATCTTTCACTGACCGACTAATTTCACTTAGCATAATATCCTCTAGTTCTGTTCATGTAGTTGCAAATGGCAACATTTCATTCTTTTTGATTGCTGAGTAATACTCCATTGTATATGTATACTACATCTTCTTTATCCATTCATCCGTTGATGGACATTTGGGCTCTTTTCATACTTTGGCTATCGTCAATAGTGCTGCTTTAAACGTTGGGGTGCATGTGTCCCTTTGAAACAGCATACCTGTATCCCTTGGATAAATACCTAGTAGTGCAATCGTTGGGTTTTAGAGTAGTACTATTTTTAATTTTTTGAGGAACCTCCATACCGTTTTCCAAAGTGGCTACACCAGCTTGCATCCCACCAGTAATGCAAAAGAGATCCTCTTTCTCCACATCCTTGCCAACATCTGTTGTTGCCTGAGTTGTTAATGTGAGCCATTCTGACAGGTGTGAGGTGATATCTCATTGTGGTTTTGATTTGTATCTCCCTGACAATGAGTGATGTTCAGCATTTTTTCATGTGTTGGTTGGCCATCTGAATGTCTTCTTTGGAGAAGTGTCAATTCATGCCTTTTGCCCAATTATTCACTGGATTATGTGTTTTTTTGGGTGTTGAGTTTGATGAGTTCTTTACAGATTTTGGATACTAACCCTTTATCTGATATGTCGTTTGCAAAAATCTTCTCCCATTCCGTTGGTTGCCTTTTACTTTTGCTGAATGTTTCCTTTGCTGTGCAGAAGCTTTTTACTTTGATGAGGTCCCAATAGTTCATTTTTGCTTTTGTTACCCTTGCCCTGGGGACATGTTGAGTAAGCAGTTGCTGCAGCCAAGGTCAAAGAGGTTTTTGCTTGCTTTCTCCTCAAGAATTTGGATGGCTTCCTGTCTTAGATTTAGGTATTTCATTATTTTGAGTTTATTTTTGTGTCCGGTGTGAGAAAGTGGTCCAAGTTCATTTTTCTGCATGTCACTGTCCAGTTTTCCCAGCACCACTTGCTGAAGAGACTGTCTTTATTCCATTGGATATTCTTTTCCTGCCTTGTCAAAGATTAGTTAGCCATACATTTGTGGATCCATTTCTGGGTTCTCTATTCTGTTACATTGATCCGAGTATCTGTTTTTGTGCCAGTACCATACTATCTTGATGATTACAGCTTGGTAGTACAGCTTGAAGTCTGGGATTGTGATGCTTGCTGCTTTGATTTTCTTTTTCAAGATTGCTTTGGCTATTTGGGGTCTTTTGTGGTTGCAGACAAATTTTAGGATTATTTGTTCTAGCTCTGTGAAGAATGCTGGTGTTATTTTGATTGGGATTGCATGGAATATGTAGATCGCTTTGGGTAGTATTGACATTTGAACAATATTTGTTCTTCCAATTCAGGAGTATGGAGTAGTTTTCCTTTTGTGTGTTTGTGTGTGTCTTCATTTCTTTCATAAGCTCTATAGTTTTCAGTGTATAGATTTTTTACCTCTTTGGTTGGATTTATCCCTAGGTATTGATGGTTTTTCGTGCAATTATAGATGGGATTAATTCCTTGATTTCTCTTTCTGTTGCTTCATTGTTGGTGTATAGGAATGCAACCGATTTCTGTGCATTGATTTTATATCCTACAACATTGCTGAATTCATGAATCAGTTCTAGCAGTTTTTTGGTGGAATCTTTTGGGTTTTCCATATAGAATATCATGTCTTCTGTGAAGAGTGAAAGTTTGAAGTCCTCCTGGCTGATTTGGATGCCTTTTATTCTTTGGTGTTGTCTGATTGCAGAGGTTATACTATGTTGTATAACAGTTGGGAGAGTGGACATGCCTGTCTTGTTCCTCACCTTAGGGGGAAAGCTCTAACTTTTTCCCCATTGAAGATGATATTAGTGTTGTGTGTTTCATATATGACTTTTATGATCTCAAGGTATGATCCTCATATCCCTACTTTCTTGAGGGTTTTTATCACGAAAGGATTCTGTATTTTGTCAAATGCTTTCTCTGCATCTATTGGGAGGATCATGTGGTTCTTGTCCTTTCTTTTATTGATGTGATGAATCACCTTGATTGCCTTACGGATATTGAACCAGCCCTGCATCACAGGTATAAATTCCACTTGGTTGTGGTGAATAATTTTTTTAATGTATGGTTGGATGCGGTTGGCTAATATCATGTTGAGGATTTTTGCATCCATATTCATCAGGGAAATTGGTCTACAGTTCTCCTTTTGAGTGGGGTCTCTGTCTGGTTTTGGAATCAAGGTAATGCTGGCTTCATAGAAAGAGTTGGGAAGTTTTCATTCCATTTCTATTTTTGGAACAGCTTCAAGAGAATAGGTGTTAACTCTTCCTTAAATGTTTGGTAGAATTCCCCTGGAAAGCCATCCGGCCCTGGCCTCTTGCTTTTGGGGAGATTTTTGATTACTAATTTGATTTCTTTACTGGCTATGGGTCTGTTCAACTTTTCTATTTCTTCCTGTTTCATTTTTGGTAGTGTATATGTTTCTAGGAATTTGTCCATTTCTTCCAGATTGCCCAATTTATTGGTGTATAATTGCTCATAATATTCTTTTTACAGTTTCTATTTTGTGGTGTTGGTTGTGATCTCTCCTCCTTCTTTCTTGATTTTACTTATTTGGCCCCTTTCCTTCTTCTTTTTGACCAAACTGGCTAGTGGTTTTATCAATTGTGTTAATTCTTTCAAAGAACCAGCTCCGGGTTTCATTGATCTGTTTCATGGTTTTTTTTTTGTTTTTTGTGTTTTTTGTTTTGTTTTGTTTTGTTTGTTTTTGGTTTTGATAGCACTAATTTCTGCTCTAATCTTCATTATTTCCTGTCTTCTACTGGTTTTGGGTTTTATTTGCTGTTCCTTTTTCCAGCTCTTTTAAGGCATAAGGTTAGGTTATGTATCTGAGATCTTTCTTCCTTCTTTAGGAAGGCCTGGATTGCTATGTACTTCCCTCTTATGACTGCCTTTCTTGCATCCCAGAAGTTTTGGGCTGTGGTGTTATCATTTCATTGTCTTCCATGTACTTTTTAATTTCCTCCTTACCGTCTTGGTTAGCTCATTCATTCTTTAGTAGGATGTTCTTTGGTCTCCAAATATTTGTTACCTTTCCAAATTTTTTTCTTGTGGTTGATTTTGAGTTTCATAGCATTGTGGTCTAAAAACATGCATGGTATGATCTCGATCTTTTTGTACTTGTTGAGGGCTGATTTGTGTCCCAGTATGGGATCTATTCTGGAGAACGTTCCATGTGCACTGGAGAAGAATGTATATTCCACTGCTTTAGGATTAACTGTTCTGAATATATCTGTTAAGTCCATCTGGTCCAGTGTGTCATTCAAAGCCATTGTTTCCTTGTTGATTTTCTAGTTGGATGATGTGTCCATTGCTGTGAGTGGGGTGTTGAAGTCCCCTACTATTATGGTACCATTATCAAAGAGTTTCTTTATGTTTGTGATTAATTCATGTATATATTTGGGTGGTTCCGTATTTGGTGCATAAATGCTTACAATTGTTAGGTCTTCTTGATGGATAGACCCCTTAATTATGATATAATGGCCTTCATCATCTCTTGATACAGTATTTTAAAGTCTAGATTGTCTGACATAAATATGGCTATTCCTGCTTTCTTTTGTTGACCATTAGCATGATAGATGGTTCTCCATTTCCCTTACTTTCTTTTTTTTTTAATGCCTTATTTCATTTATTTTTTTTCCAATATATGAAATTTATTGTCAAATTGGTTTCCATACAAAACCCAGTGCTCATCCCAAAAGATGCCCTCCTCAATACCCATCACCCACCCTCCCCTCCCTCCCACCCCCCATCAACCCTCAGTTTGTTCTCAGTTTTTAACAGTCTCTTATGCTTTGGCTCTCTCCCACTCTAACCTCTTTTTTTTTTTTTTTTTTTCCTTCCCCTCCTCCATGAGTTTCTGTTAAGCTTCTCAGGATCCACATAAGAGTGAAAACATATGGTATGTGTCTTTCTCTGTATGGCTTATTTCACTTAGCATCACACTCTCCAGTTCCATCCACGTTGCTACAAAGGGCCATATTTCATTCTTTCTCATTGCCACGTAGTACTCCATTATATATATAAACCACAATTTCTTTATCCATTCATCAGTTGATGCACATTTAGGCTCTTTCCATAATTTGGCTATTGTTGAGAGTGCTGCTATAAACATTGGGGTACAAGTGCCCCTATGCATCAGTATTCCTGTATCCCTTGGGTAAATTCCTAGCAGTGCTATTGCTGGGTCATAGGGTAGATCTATTTTTAATTTTCTGAGGAGCCTCCACACTGCTTTCCAGAGTGGCTGCACCAATTTGCATTCCCACCAAGAGTGCAAGAGGGTTCCTGTTTCTCCACATCCTCGCCAGCATCTATAGTCTCCTGATTTGTTCATTTTGGCCACTCTGACTGGCGTGAGGTGATATCTCAGTGTGGTTTTGATTTGTATTTCCCTGATAAGGAGCGACATTGAGCATCTTTTCATGTGCCTCTTGGCCACCTGGATGTCTTCTTTAGAGAAGTGTCTATTCATGTGTTCTTCCCATTTCTTCACTGGGTTATTTGTTTTTCGGGTGTGGAGTTTGGAGAGCTCTTTATAGATTTTGGATACTAGCCCTTTGTCAGATATGTCATTTGCAAATATCTTTTCCCATTCCGTTGGTTGCCTTTTAGTTTTGTTGGTTGTTTCCTTTGCTGTGCAGAAGCTTTTTATCTTCACAAGGTCCCAGTAATTCATTTTTGCTTTTAATTCCCTTGCCTTTGGGGATGTGTCGAGTAAGAGATTGCAACGGCTGAGGTCAGAGAGGTCTTTTCCTGCTTTCTCCTCTAGGGTTTTGATGGTTTCCTGTCTCATTCAGGTCCTTCATCCATTTTGAGTTTATTTTTGTGAATGGTGTAAGAAAGTGGTCTAGTTTCAACCTTCTGCATGTTGCTGTCCAGTTCTCCCAGCACCATTTGTTAAAGAGACTGTCTTTTTTCCATTGGATGTTCTTTCCTGCTTTGTCAAAGATGAGTTGGCCATACGTTTGTGGGTCTAGTTCTGGGGTTTCTATTCTATTCCATTGGTCTATGTGTCTGTTTTTGTGCCAATACCATGCTGTCTTGATGATGACAGCTTTGTAGTAGAGGCTAAAATCTGGGATTGTGATGCCTCCTGCTTTGGTCTTCTTCTTCAAAATTACTTTGGCTATTCGGGGCCTTTTGTGGTTCCATGTGAATTTTAGGATTGCTTGTTGTAGTTTCGAGAAGAATGCTGGTGCAATTTTGATTGGGATTGCATTGAATGTGTAGATAGCTTTGGGTAGTATTGACATTTTGACAATATTTATTCTTCCAATCCATGAGCAGGGAATGTCTTTCCATTTCTTTATATCTTCTTCAATTACCTTCATAAGCTTTCTATAGTTTTCAGCATACAGATCTTTTACATCTTTGGTTAGGTTTATTCCTAGGTATTTTATGCTTCTTGGTGCAATTGTGAATGGGATCAGTTTCTTGATTTGTCTTTCTGTTGCTTCATTGTTAGTGTATAAGAATGCAACTGATTTCTGTACATTGATTTTGTATCCTGCGACTTTGCTGAATTCATGTATCAGTTCTAGCAGACTTTTGGTGGAGTCTCTCAGATTTTCCATGTATAATATCATGTCATCTGCAAAAAGCGAAAGCTTGACTTTATCTTTGCCAATTTTGATGCCTTTGATTTCCTTTTGTTGTCTGATTGCTGATGCTAGAATTTCCAACACTATGTTAAACAACAGTGGTGAGAGTGGGCATCCCTGTCGTGTTCCTGATCTCAGGGAAAAAGCTCTCAGTTTTTCCCCATTGAGATTAATGTTAGCTGTGGGCTTTTCATAAATGGCTTTTATGATCTTTAAGTATGTTCCTTCTATCCCGACTTTCTCAAGGGTTTTTATTAAGAAAGGGTGCTAGATTTTGTCAAAGGCCTTTTCTGCATCGACTGATAGGATCATATGGTTCTTCTCTTTTATTTTGTTAATGTGATGTATCACGTTGATTGATTTGCGAATGTTGAACCAGCCCTGCATCCCAGGAATGAATCCCACTTGATCATGGTGAATAATTCTTTTTATATGCTGTTGAATTCGATTTGCTAGTATCTTGTTGAGAATTTTTACATCTATATTCATCAGGGATATTGGCCTGTAGTTCTCTTTTTTTGCTGGGTCTCTGTCTGGTTTAGGAATAAAAGTAATACTGGCTTCATAGAATGAGTCTGGAAGTTTTCCTTCCCTTTCTATTTCTTGGAATAGCTTGAGAAGGATGGGTATTATCTCTGCTTTAAATGTCTGGTAGAACTCCCCTGGGAAGCCATCTGGTCCTGGACTCTTATTTGTTGGGAGATTTTTGATAACTGATTCAATTTCTTCACTGGTTATGGGTCTGTTCAAGCTTTCTATTTTCTCCTGATTGAGTTTTGGAAGAGTGTGGGTGTTTAGGAATTTGTCCATTTCTTCCAGGTTGTCCAATTTGTTGGCATATAATTTTTCATAGTATTCCCTGATAATTGTTTTTATCTCTGAGGGATTGGTTGTAATAATTCCATTTTCATTCATGATTTTATCTATTTGGGTCATCTCCCTTTTCTTTTTGAGAAGCCTGGCTAGAGGTTTGTCAATTTTGTTTATTTTTTCAAAAAAACAACTCTTGGTTTCGTTGATCTGCTCTACAGTTTTTTTTAGATTCTATATTGTTTATTTCTGCTCTGATCTTTATGATTTCTCTTCTTCTGCTGGGTTTAGGCTGCCTTTGCTGTTCTGCTTCTATTTCCTTTAGGTGTGCTGTTAGATTTTGTATTTGGGATTTTTCTTGTTTCTTGAGATAGGCCTGGATTGCGATGTATTTTCCTCTCAGGACTGCCTTCGCTGCATCCCAAAGCGTTTGGATTGTTGTATTTTCATTTTCATTTGTTTCCATATATTTTTAAATTTCTTTTCTAATTGCCTGGTTGACCCACTCATTCGTTAGTAGGGTGTTCTTTAACCTCCATGCTTTTGGAGGTTTTCTAGACTTTTTCCTGTGGTTGATTTCAAGCTTCATAGCATTGTGGTCTGAAAGTATGCATGGTATAATTTCAATTCTTGTATACTTATGTAGGGCTGTTTTGTGACCCAGTATATGATCTATCTTGGAGAATGTTCCATGTGCACTCGAGAAGAAAGTATATTCTGTTGCTTTGGGATGCAGAGTTCTAAATATATCTGTCAAGTCCATCTGATCCAATGTGTCATTCAGGGCCCTTGTTTCTTTATTGACCATGTGTCTAGATGATCTATCCATTTCTGTAAGTGGGGTGTTAAAGTCCCCTGCAATGACCACATTCTTATCAATAAGGTTGCTTATGTTTATGAGTAATTGTCTTATATATTTGGGGGCTCCAGTATTCAGCGCATAGACATTTATAATTGTTAGCTCTTCCTGGTGGATAGACCCTGTAATTATTATATAATGCCCTTCTTCATCTCTTGTTACAGCCTTAATTTAAAGTCTAGTTTGTCTGATATAAGTATGGCTACTCCCGCTTTCTTTTGGCTTCCAGTAGCATGATAAATAGTTCTCCATCCCCTCACTCTCAATCTGAAGGTGTCCTCAGGTCTAAAATGAGTCTCTTGTAGACAGCAAATAGATGGGTCTTGTTTTTTTTATCCATTCTAATACCCTATGTCTTTTGGTTGGCGTATTTCATCCATTTACATTCAGTGTTATTGTAGAAAGATACGGGTTTAGAGTCTTTGTGATGTCTGTATGTTTTATGCATGTAGTGATGTCTCTGGTACTTTGTCTCACAGGATCCCCCTTAGGATCTCTTGTAGGGCTGGTTTAGTGGTGACAAATTCCTTCAGTTTTTGTTTGTTTGGGAAGATCTTTATCTCTCCTGCTATTCTAAATGACAGACTTGCTGGATAAAGGATTCTCGGCTGCATATTTTGTCCTGTTCAGCACATTAAAGATCTCGTGCCAATCCTTTCTGGCCTGCCAAGTTTCAAAAGAGAGATCAGTCACGAGTCTTATAGGTCTCCCTTTATATGTGAGGGCACGTTTACCCCTTGCTGCTTTCAGAATTTTCTCTTTATCCTTGTATTTTGCCAGTTTCACTATGATATGTCGTGCAGAAGATCGATTCAAGTTACGTCTGAAGGGAGTTCTCTGTGCCTCTTGGATTTCAATGCCTTTTTCCTTCCCCAGTTCAGGGAAGTTCTCAGCTATAATTTCTTCAAGTATCCCTTCAGCACCTTTCCCTCTCTCTTCCTCCTCTGGGATACCAATTATGCGTATATTATTTATTTTTAGTGTGTCACTTAGTTCTCTAATTTTCCCCTCATACTCCTGGATTTTTTTATCTCTTTTTCTCAGCTTCCTCTTTTTCCGTAACTTTATCTTCTAGTTCACCTATTCTCTTCTCTGCCTCTTCAATCCGAGCGGTTGTTGTTTCCATTTTGTTTTGCATTTCGTTTAAAGCGTTTTTCAGCTCCTCCAGACTGTTCCTTAGTCCCTTGATCTCTGTAGGAAGAGATTCTCTGCTGTCCTCTATACTGTTTTCAAGCCCAGCGATTAATTTTATGACTATTATTCTAAATTCACTTTCTGTTATATTATTTAAATCCTTTTTGATCAGTTCATTAGCTGTTGTTATTTCCTGGAGATTCTTCTGAGGGCAATTCTTCCGTTTGGTCATTTTGGATAGTCCCTGGAGTGGTGCGGACCCGCAGGGCACTTCCCCTGTGCTGTGGTGTATAACTGGAGTTGGTGGGGAGAGCCGCAGTCAGACCTGATGTCTGCCCTCAGCTCACCGCTGGGGCCACAGTCAAACTAGTGTTTGCCTTCTCTTCCCCTCTCCTGGGGAGGGGATTCACTGTGGGGTTGCGTGGCCCGTCTGGGCTACTTGCACACTGCCAGGCTTGTGGTGCTGGGGATCTGGCGTATTAGCTGGGGTGGGTAGGCAAGGTGCACGGGGGCAGGAGGGGCAGGCTTAGCTCGCTTCTCCTTAGGTGATCCACTTCAGGAGGGGCCCTGTGGCAGCGGGAGGGAGTCAGACCTGCTGCCGGAGGGGTGGCTCCACAGAAGCACAGGGTTGGGTATTTGCGCAGAGCAAGCAAGTTCCCTGGCAGGAACTGGTTCCCTTTGGGATTTTGGCTGGGGGATGGGCGAGGGAGATGGCGCTGGCAAGCACCTTTGTTCCCCGCCAAACAGCTCTGTCGTCCTGGGGCTCAGCAACTCTCCCTCCCTTTGTCCTCCAGCCTTCCCGCTTTTCGAGCAGAGCTGTTAACTTATGACCTCCCAGATGTTAAGTCCCGCTTGCTGTCAGAACACACTCCGTCCGGCCCCCCCGCTTTTGCCAGCCAGACTCGGGGGCTCTGCTTGGCCGGCAGGCTGCCCCTCTGCCCCGGCTCCCTCCCGCCAGTCCATGCAGCGTGCACCGCCTCTCCGCCCTTCCTACTCGCTTCCGTGAGCCTCTCGTCTGCACTTGGCTCCGGAGACTCCGTTCTGCTAATCCTCTGGTGGTTTTCTGGGTTAGTTAGGCAGGTGTAGGTGGAATCTAAGTGATCAGCAGGATGCGCGGTGAGCCCAGCATCCTCCTACGCCACCATCTTCCTGGGTTCCCCTCCATTCCCCTTACTTTCAATCTGAAGGCGTCTTTAGGTCCAAAGTGGTTCTCTTGTAAACAGCATATAGATGGATCTTGGTTTCTTATCCATTGTGTTACCCTATGTCTTTTGATTGGAGCATTTAGTCCATGGACATTTAGAGTGAGTACTGAAAGATATGAATTTATTGCTGTTATGATGCTTGTAGAGTTGGAGTTTCTAGTGGTGTTCTCTGCCTTTCTATCTTTGTTGCTTTTGCCTTTATTTATTTGTTTTTTGTTTTTTTTGTTTTTTTTCCCATCTTTTCTCCCCTTAGAGGGTCCCCCTTAGAATTTCTTGCAGGTCTGGTTTAGTGGTCATAAACTCCTTTAATCTTTGTTTGTCTGGGCAACTTTTAATCTCTCCTTCTATTTTGAATGACAGCCTTGCTGGATAAAGAATTCTTGGCTGCATAGTTTTCTGATTCAGCACATTGAATATATCCTGCCACTCCTTTCTGGCCTGCCAAGTTTCTGTGGATAGGTCTGCTGCAAACCTGATCTGTCTTCCCTTGTAGGTTAATGACTTTTTTCCCCTTGCTGCTTTCATGATTCTCTCCTTGCCTGAGTATTTTGACTATAGTATGCCTTGTTCATGGTCGGTTTTTGCTTAATCTAATGAAGTCCTCTGTGCTTCCTAGATTTTGATGTCTGTGTCTTCCCCCAGGTTAGGAAAGTTTTCCGCTATGATTTGCTCACATAACCCTTCTAATCCTATTTCTCTCTCTTCATCATCTGGGACTATCTATGATTCTGATGTTGTTCTTTTTTAATGAGTCACTGATTTCTCTAAATCTTAAATTGTGCTCTTTTGCCTCAATATCCCTCTTTTTTTCTGCCTCATTATGCTCCATAAGTTTGTCCTCTGTTTTGCTGATTCTCTGTTCTGCCTCATCCATCCTTGCCACCACGGCAGTCATTTGAGATTGCAGCTCAATTATAACATTTTTTTATTTCATCCTGACTGTTACTTCTTTTATCTCCACAGAAAGGGATTCTAAGCTATTGTCAACTCCAGGTAGTATTTTTAATATTGTGATTCTAAATTCTTGTTCAGACATCTTGCTTGTATCTGTTGCTTAAGTTCCTGTCTGTGGTTTCTTTCTGCTCTTTCTTTTGAGGTGAATTCCTTCGTTTTGTCATTCTGAAGGGAGAAAAGGAATTAATGAGGTAAAAAAAAATGAAAATTAAAGAAATTAAAATTAAAATAATATTAAAATTAAAAACTTGGAGACAAAAACACACACATAGAACACTTGAATAAATGTTGCTAGATCCTAGGTGTGTTTTTGTCTGGGTGTTGGAAAGGGCTTGACAGATTAGAGAAAAAAGGGGAAAGAAAACAAAAAGTAAATCATGTGAAAATTTGGAAAAATGATTACACTGAAGTAGACTAAAATGAAATGGTGGAAGTAAAATAGAGGTTGAAAAAATTTACAGAAAACAAACATCATATGTAGGAAAATAAAGAGACATATTTTAATAAAAATTTAAAAGAAAAATGAGTTTTTCTCTTTCTGTATTTAAGAAAAAGAAAAGTAACAGAAAAGAAAAAAGAAAAAAAAGAAAGAAATTGAATAGATGGAC
The DNA here is from genome assembly GCF_028018385.1 of Neofelis nebulosa. Classification (NCBI taxonomy): domain Eukaryota; kingdom Metazoa; phylum Chordata; class Mammalia; order Carnivora; family Felidae; genus Neofelis; species Neofelis nebulosa. The sequence goes on along the minus strand of NC_080783.1, from coordinate 90,646,051 downwards.
TGGCAAACATACTAAAATACGACTGGAATTACTTTGTTTTCCCTTAGAGGTCAAACTATGAAGTGCTTAATAGTCCATAAAGTAAGCAGTCGGAGTGACTTGTGTCCCTGAAGAGCGAGGTTGGCCAGTTCGGTGAGGCTTAGTCTAATGGCTCCATTCTGCACTAGATGGCACTGCTTAGCTTACTGGGGTGGATTGTTGTGGTGCTTGTAGGTGTTTATGCGCATGGGCAGGAGCGGTGAAAACTGCCTCACCCAGCTACTCAGTGCCTAGTATCGGAACACTGTTCTCCCCAATCAGCAATCACACACCTGTCATTTTTACTTCGGCTTCCATCCACTCCCCGCTTTTACACTTTCTGTGACCAACACCGAGGCAGAACCTCCCTCCTGAGTTTTATGTCAGATGTTGCTGTTTTTCATGAACCCTTATTTCTGAGGGACTGTGACTTTTACTCATTCTGCCTTCTGTGGGATGGTCTCATCGAACAATGGCCAGGTGCTGGCAGCACTTAGGATTGTTTGCAGGTCCGTGTTGCTTCAAATGCCTAGAGACTGTGGCTGGGTGCCAGCCTGGCCCAGATAAAGTTCACGTGACCAAAAAGCAGCAGCGTTTCAGGGATTGCGGAAAATCACAACACACATCTGGCACCAGGCTTCACTCCCAGGGACTTTGTTCCAATACCAGCGAATGTGGTTTTTCTCCCAGGCCCACTGGTGTTGTTACCTGTTGGGGGGCCACACAGCCTCTACCAGATGTCCTCCCAGCAGGAGAACTGACTCTCCCTGTGTGGCCCAACAACCTCCAGACTTCACTCTGGTCCTTGGGATTCACTGTTCTCACTAGAGCACTGCCAGGTGTCGAGCTGCAGATTTTCAGACTCCGCACTCCCCCCGTTTATAGAATCCTAATGGAATTTAAACCCCCTCCTTTCTCTTTCTCCTTCTCCCTCTCCCCATTTATTTCAGTCCCTGTGGCTGTTTCCACTCTTCCACTTTTTCTCCAGCTGCTTTTTTGGGGGGGGGGGGCGTCCTTTTCCTGTATTCTGCCCTTCACCCCTGTCTGTCTCATCCGCATGCAGAAGCAGCTCCCTGCCCTCCACAGCTTCTCTCTCCCCCCATTCACCTCTCCACACATTCTGCTGATTTCTGTGGTTCAGGTTGTGCAGGTTGTTATGTTAATCCTCAGATCAGTTTTCTAGTTGTGCAGGATGATTTAGTGTTGGTTTGGCTGTATTTCATGCACCTGAAACACACACAAAAAAACTTCCATGCTGTTCTGCCATCTTGGCTCCTCCAAGTGTTCATCTCTTGATAGTGGCTCATATTGTGACCTTGCAGTTGTGAAATCGAGCCCTACATCAGGCTCTGTGCTGAGCATGGAGCCTACTTGGGATTCTCTTTCTCCCTCTGTCTCTATGTCCCTTCCCTGCTCATGCATGCGCATGCTCGCTCCCTCTCTCTCTCTCTCTCTCTCTCTCTCTGTCTCTCCATCTCTCCCTCCCTCATAAAATAAATAAACGTTTTTTAAAAAGGGAAAGTAACACAGAATTTGAGAAGTCCATAGAAAATAAATGGAATGTAAAATTGTGGCAGTGTTTAGCACTCAAATATTTTTTAAATAAAAACATTTAGACAAAAATTAATTCAGTTCTAAACTTCACCTAGAGTTATAGCACTACCAAAATGGTCCCAATAATGTCAGTCTTGCAAATAATTTTAAAATTAAAAAAAAAATATTAGTATAGAATGTTTGTATTTGATATGCTTATATTTACTAAACATACAAATGACCTTCCGCATGTGGTTCTTCTGCAAACGTGAGATGATTAAGGATCCTGAAAGAGGGTGAACATAGTTCTGTGGTCAACAGTGAATGTAAATTGCTGTTCTTTATGCATAAAAGAAGACTTTTGACCCTCCTCTGATAGGAAATGAGAAGAATGCATTTGCCAGATTAATAGCTGCAAACTCCCACAGTATGTTTGTTTGTTTATTATTTAGACAAATGGTTTAAGATGGGAATCACTGCCACCATATATTTTAAGTCTTTAATTGTGGCACAAATCTCTGAAGTTTCCTGGGAATTTGTTCTTGCTTTTCTTTCTTTCTCTGTCTCTCTCCCCCTCTCCCTCTCTCTATTTTGGCTAGAAAATAGGGCATTTTGGGAACTTCTTCTTAACTCTTATTTTAATCACTTTTCCTCCACAAATGCGTATCAGAGTTCTGCCAGATACTCAGTATATACATCCCAATTGTGTTTTGATGGGCCATGGAATAGCTTCTGGGTAGATCCTGGATGTCCTAGATAAACTGTAAGATAAATTTGGGCCAGAACTTTTTTCATTATTTGGACTCCATAGGTTCCCACTAAATGTGGGACATGATGATTTTAAAGTACCTTGGTATCTTCATCAATTTGGGTTCTATATCTAACAGCCTCAAAAGTTCTGAGTATTTCTTTTTTTCATTGCAAGATTAAGACAGGTAATTGACATAGATCTCTTTGGTCTTCTGACCTACACAGTACACCTTGAGTTGATTATTGGCTAACCTGAGTTTATTATTTTCTTTTTTTTAAGGCTTAAATATGTCACCCAACAGTACAATCTTTATAATTACTATTTTTCCATATTGTTTAAGAACCACAGCTGCTATGTAAGGCAATATTTGATCTCCTATTTATAATTCATTCCTGTCACTGCCAGTGAGACTCTTAGAAATTGTGGTGCTACTGCGTGTCAGGGTAATCATCACCCCACTTATCACCAATAATGGGGTCCTTATCATATCTGGCTGGTGGGTGAATCTGTTTTAGAATTCCTCCCTCATACTTTACTTTGACAGATCACTTCATATTTCCCAAAACAGAGATTGAGACAAGGGATTTGTGCAAGCAGTTCATATTGGGTAGTGATCTGGAGACTATATGTGGGAAATTTGGAATAGTGCAAAAGCTATACAAATAGGTACTTTTAAAACGATCACCACTATGGAAAACTTGGGCTTATTTCTTAGAGAAATTCCGAAGAAATGGGAAGAATGATGCACAGAATTGGCTGTCTAAAAGAAGTAAGAGGCATTTTTTTTTACTGGTTAATGGTTGCTCCATGGAGCATTAAAACCTTCATATCTCCAGGTCACACATGCCTAAGTTCCAAGTGGGTTCCTGTAGAATTCCTTGTTCCCCCCATGTTCGTCTTTGTATCATTTGTTATCAAATAATCAAGGTCATCTAAGAGTGCAGCTTGAGTAAGGAAGAACTGTAAAACCTGGAGGAGTACATTCAAGAGTGGATTATAAAGGTGTTGGACCAGCAAGGAAGAATATGAGAGAATTTGTTTAACACCATGAAAGAACATCTAGAGCTAGCCTTTTACACCAGCTCAGAGATGCCCCAGGGCAGAAAGCAAGAATGTACTATAGGCCAAATAATGCCCCATAAACGTGTGCATGCCCTAATCCTTCAAATCTGTGAATATGTTCTCTTACGTAGAAGAAAGGACTTTGCAGATTTATTTAAGGCTGTGGAACCTAAAATGAAGATATTATCCAGGATGATTCAATCTAATCACTTGAGCCCTTAAACATGAAGAGCTTCTTCTGACTGAAGGGGTAGGGATCAGTAGAAGTTAAACCAGGGATACTATTAGCATGAGGGAAATATCAAACATAGTTCTGGGACATAGAGGCCTATATACAAGGACCAGAAAGATACCTCTGGGTACTAAAGTTGGACCCACTTGACAGCCAGCAAGGAACCTGAAACCTTGGTTCTACAACTGCAAGAAACTAGGTTCTGCTATGGATCTTAATGAGCTTGGAAGCAGACCCGTCCCAGAGCTATGGATAAGAACTCACATGGTGTATACCTTAATTTTGGCTTGTGAAGGCTGGAGCAGAGAATCTAGTCAGGCCAAAGCAGACCTCTTATCCGCAGAACTGGAAAGTTGTACATGGTAAATTTGTGGTAATTTGTTATGGCAGCAGTAGAAAGCTAATACATACACTAAGCACAGAGGCCACGTTTTTTTTCTTCCTTTTTAGTTTAATTTTTTTTTAATATGAAATTTATTGTCAAATTGGTTTCCATACAATACCCCATGCTCTTGCTAATAGGTGGCCTCCTCAATACCCATCACCCACCCTCTCCTCCCTCCCACTCCCCATCAGTTTTTTCTCCCAAACCCTCCCAAACCCTCAGTTTGTTCTCAGTTTTTAAGAGCCTCTTATGGTTTGGATCCCTCCCTCTCTTTTTTTTTTTCCTTCCCCTCCCCCATGGTCTTCTGTTAAGTTTCTCAGGATCCGCATAAGAGTGAAAACATATGGTGTCTGTCTTTCTCTGTATGCCTTATTTCACTTAGCATCACACTCTCCAGTTCCATCCACGTTGCTACAAAGGGCCATATTTCATTCTTTCTCATTGCTAAGTAGTATTCCATTGTATATATAAACCACATTTTTTTTTATCCATTCATCAATTGATGGATATTGAGGCTCTTTCCATAATTTGGCTATTGTTGAAAGTGCTGCTATAAACACTGGGGACAAGTGCCCCTATGTATCAGCACTCCTGTATCCCTTGGTAAATTCCTGGCAGTGCTATTACTGGGTTATAGGGTAGATCTATTTTTAATTTTTTGAGGAACCGCCATACTTTTTTCCAGAGTGGCTGCACCAGTTTGCATTCCCACTAACCATGCAAGAGGGTTCCCGTTTCTCCACATCCTTGTCAGTATCTATAGTCTCCTGATTTGTTCATTTTAGCCACTCTGACTGGCGTGAGGTGGTATCTGAGTGTGGTTTTGATTTGTATTTCCCTGATAAGGAGCGACATTGAGCATCTTTTCATGTGCCTCTTGGCCACCTGGATGTCTTCTTTAGAGAAGTACCTATTCATGTTGTCTGCTCATTCCTTCACTGCATTATTTGTTTTTTGGGTGTGGAGTTTGGTGAGTTCTTTATAGATTTTGGATACTAGCTCTTTGTCTGATATGTCATTTGCAATTATCTTTTCCTATTCTGTTGGTTGCCTTTTAGTTTTGTTGATTGTTTCCTTTGCAGTGCCGAAGATTTTATCTTCATGAGGTCCAAATAGTTCATTTTTGCTTTTAATTCCCTTGCCTTTGGAGACGTGTCAAGTAAGAGATTGCTGCGGCTGAGGTCAGAGAGGTTTTTTCCTGCTTTCTCCTCTAGTGTTTTGATGGTGTCCTGTCTCACATTCAGGTCCTTTATCCATTTTGAGTTTATTTTTGTGAATGGTGTGAGAAAGTGGTCTAGTTTCAATCTTCTGCATGTTGTTGTCCAGTTCTCCCAGCACCATTTGTTAAAGAGACTGTCTTTTTTCCATTGGATATTCTTTCCTGCTTTGTCAAAGATTAGTTGGCCATACTTTTGTGGGTCTAGTTCTGGGATTTCTATTCTATTCCATTGGTCTATGTGTCTGTTTTTGTGCCAATACAATTCTGTCTTGATTACAGCTTTGTAGTAGAGGCTAAAGTCTGGGATTGTGATACCTCCCGCTTTGGTCTTCTTCAATATTACTTTGACTATTTTGGGGTCTTTTGTGGTTCCATACAAATTTTAGGATTGCTTGTTCTAGCTTCGAGAAGAATGCTGGTGCAATTTTGATTGGGATTGCATTGAATGCGTAGATAGCTTTGGGTAGTATTGACATTTTAACAATATTTATTCTTCCAATCCATGAACATGGAATGTCTTTCCATTTCTTTATATCTTCAATTACCTTCATAAGCTTTCTATAGTTTTCAGCATACAGATCTTTTACATCTTTGGTTAGGTTTATTCCTAGGTATTTTATGCTTCTTGGTACAATTGTGAATGGGATCAGTTTCTTGATTTGTCTTTCTGTTGCTTCATTGTTAGTGTATAAGAATGCAACTGATTTCTGTACCTTGATTTTGTATCCTGCGACTTTGCTGAATACTTGTATCAGTTCTAGCAGACTTTTGGTGGGGTCTTTCCTGTTTTCCATGTATAATATGTCATCTGCAAAAAGTGAAAGCTTAACTTCATCTTTGCCAATTTTATTGCCTTTGATTTCCTTTTGTTGTCTGATTGCTGATGTTAGAACTTACATCACTATGTTAAAAAACAATAGTGAGAGTGGACATCCCTGTCGTGTTCCTGATCTCAGGGGGAAAGCTCTCAATTTTTCCCCATTGAGGATGATATTAGCTGCAGGCTTTTCATAAATGGCTTTTATGATGTTTAAGTATATTCCTTCTATCCCGACTTTCTCAAGGGTTTTTATTAAGAAAGGATGCTGAATTTTGTCAAATGCCTTTTCTGAATCGTTTGACAGGATCATATGGTTCTTTTCTTTTATTAATGTGATATATCACATTGATTGATTTGCGAATGTTGAACCAGCCCTGCATCCCAGGAATGAATCCCACTTGATCATGGTGAATAATTCTTTTTATATGCTGTTGAATTCGATTTGCTAGTATCTTGTTGAGAATTTTTGCACCCATATTCATCAGGGATATTGGCCTGTAGCTCTCTTTTTTTGCTGGGTGTCTGTCTGGTTTGGGAATAAAAGTAATGCTGGCTTCATAGAATGAGTCTGGAAGTTTTCCTTCCCTTTCTATTTTTTGGAAGAACTTGAGAAGGAGAGATATTATCTGCTTTAAATGCCTGGTAGAACTCCCCAGGAAAGACATCTGGTCCTGGACTCTTATTTGTTGGGAGATTTTTGATAACAATCTTTGCTGTTTAAGTTTTCTATTTCTGCTTAAGTTTTCTATTCATGTTTGAGTTTTGGAAGTGGGTGCGTGCATAGGAATTTGTCCATTTCTTCCAGGTTGTCCAGTTTGTTGGCATATAATTTTTCATAGTATTCCCTGATAATAGCTTGTATTTCTGAGGGATTGGTTGTAATAATTCCATTTTCATTCATGATTTTATATATTTGGGTCCTCTCCCTTTGCTTTCTGAAGAGCCTGGCTAAAGGTTTATCAATTTTGTTAATTTTTTCAAAAAACCAACTCTTGGTTTCGTTGATCTGCTCTACAGTTTTTTTAGATTCTCTGTTGTTTTTTTTTCTGCTCTGATCTTTATTATTTCTCTTCTTCTTCTGGGTTTGGGGTGTCTTTGCTGTTCTGCTTCTATTTCCTGTAGGTGTGCTGTTAGATATTTTATTTGGGATTTTTCTTGTTTCTTGAGATAGGCCTGGATTGCAACATATTTTCCTCTCAGGACTGCCTTCGCTGCGTCCCAAAGCGTTTGGATTGTTGTATTTTCATTTTCATTTGTTTCCATATATTTTTAAATTTCTTCTCTAATTGCCTGGTTGGCCCATTCATTCTTTACTAGGGTGTTCTTTAACCTCCATGCTTAGAAGTTTTCCAGAATTTTTCCTGTGGTTGATTTCAAGCTTCATAGCATTGTGGTCTGAAAGTGTGCATGGTATGATCTCAGTTTTTGTATACTTATGAAGGGCTGTTTTGTGACCCAGTATGTGATCTATCTTGGAGAATGTTCCATGTGCACTCGAGAAGAAAGTATATTCTGTTGCTTTGGGATGCAGAGTTGTAAATATATCTGTCAAATCCATCTGATCCAATGTGTCATTCAGGGCCCTTGTTTATTTATTGATCTCGTGTCTAAATGATCTATCCATTGTTATAAGTGGAGTATTAAAGTCCCCTGCAATTACCACATTCTTATCAATAAGGTTGCTTATGTTTGTGATTAATTGTTTTATATATTTGGGGGCTCCTGTATTCGGCGCATAGACTTTTATAATTGTTAGCTCTTCCTGATGGATAGACCCTGTAATTATTATATAATGTCCTTCTTCATCTCTTGTTACAGCCTTTAAAGTCTAGTTTGTCTGCTATAAGTATGGCTATTCCAGCTTTCTTTTGACTTCCAGTAGCATGATAGTTCTCCATCCCCTCACTTTCAATCTGATGATGTCCTCAGGTCTAAAATGAGTCTCTTCTAGACAGCAAACATGGGTCTTGGTTTTGTTTTTTTTTTTGTTTTTTTTTTTGTTTTTTTTTATCCATTCTGATACCCTATGTTTTTTGGTTGGAGCATTTAGTCCATTTACATTCAGTGTTATTATAGAAGATATGGGTTTAGAGTCATCGTGATGTCTGTATGTTTCATGCTTGTAGTTATGTCTGATACTTTGTGGTCCTTGCAACATTTCACTCACAGAATCCCCCTTAGGATCTCTTGTAGGGCTGGTTTAGTGGTGATGAATTCCTTCAGTTTTTGTTTGTTTGGGAAGACCTTTATCTCTCCTTCTATTTTGAATGACAGACTTGCTGGATAAAGGATTCTCGGCTGCATATTTTTTTCTGTTCATCACATTGAAGATTTCCTGCCATTCCTTTCTGGCCTGCCAAGTTTCAGTAGATAGGTCTGCCCCTAGTCTCATGAGTCTCCCTTTGTAAGTTAGAGCCTGTTTACCCCTAGCTGCTCTCAGATTTTTCTCTTTATCCTTGTATTTTGCCAGGTTTGGTATGATATGTTGTGCAGAAGATCAATTCAAGTTATGTCTGAAGGGATTTCTCTGTGCCTCTTGGATTTCATTGCCTTTCTCCTTCCCCAGATCAGGGAGGTTCTCAGCTATGATTTGTTCAGTTACACCTTCACCCCTTTCTTTCTCTCTTCCTCTTCTGGAATTCCTATGATACAGATATTGTTCAGTTTGATTGCATCACTTTGTTCTCTAATTCTCCCCTCATACTCCTGGAATTTTTATCCCTCTTTTTCTCAGCTTCCTCTTTTTCCATTAATTGTATCTTCTAATTTACCTATTCTCTCTTCTGCCTCTTCAATCCGTGCTATGGCCACCTCCATTCTATTTTGTACCTCATTTATAGCATTTTTTAGCTCCTCATGACTATTTCGTAGTCCCTTGATCTCTGTAGCAATAGATTCTCTGCTGTCCTCTATGCTTTTTTCAAGACCAGCAATTAATTTTATGACTATTATTCTAAATTCTTGTTCTGTTATATTGCTTAAGTCGTTTTTGATCAATTTGTTACTTTCGCTACTTCCTTGAGTTTCTTTTGAGGAGAGTTCTTCCATTTCACCATTTTAGGTAGTCCCTGTGGTGGCTCCCAACTGCAGGGCACTTCCCCTGTGTTGTCCAGAGTAACTTGTGCTGGTGGGCGGGGTCGCAGTCAGATCCCATGTCTGCCCCCAGCCCAACGTTGGGGCCACAGTCAGACTGCTGTGTACCTTATCTTCCCCTCTCCCAGGAGCAGGACTCACTGTGGAGTGGTGTGGCCCCTGTCTGGGCTACTTGCACACTGCCGGGCTTGTGGTGCTGCTTCAATGGGATCTGGTGTATTAGCCAGGGTGGAACCGCAAGGTTCACAGGGGTGGGAGGGGTAGGCTTAGCTCCCTTTGTTTTCAGTGGGCCCCTTCAGGAGGGACCCTGCAGCACCAGGAGGGAGGCAGACCCATCAGAGGGATGGATCCACAGAAGCACAGCGTTGGGTGTTTGCGCGGTGCAAGCAAGTTTGGTGACAGGAACTGGTTCCCTTGGGGATTTCGGCTGGGGGATGGGAGAGGGAGATGGCACTGGCCAGGGCCTTTGTTTTCTTCTAAGCTAAGCTCTGTCTTCCAGAGCTCAACACATTTCCCACCAGGTGTCCTGTTGCCCTCCTGCTCTCCGAGCAGAGCTATTGACTTATAACATTCCAGATGTTAAGTCCCTCTGGCTGTCAGAACTCATGCAGTCCAGCCTCTCCACTTTTTAAGTCAGACTCCCAGGCTCTGCCTTGCTGGGCGGGCTGCCGCTCTACCACGAGCCAGTCTGTATAGCGCGCACCGCCTTTCCACCCTTCCTACCTTCTTCCGTGGGCCTCTTGTCTATGCTTGGCTCCAGAGAGTCCGCTCTGCTAGTCTCCTGGCAGTTTTCTGGGTTATTTAGGCCGATGTGGATGGAATCTAAGTGATCAGAAGGACGAGATGAGCCCAGCATCCTCCTACACCGCCATCTTCCCTACCTCTCCTAATTTAATTTTTTTTAAATATACATCCAAATTAGGTAGCATATAGTGCAACAATGATTCAGGAGTAGACTCCTTAATGCCCCTTACCCTTTTAGCTCATCCCCCCTCCCCAAACCCCATGCTCTGTATCAAGATGAAAAGTTTTGGGATCTGTATTAGAAAAGGAAGTTGTTAGCCATCCTTCCACTGAACAGTCACTGCTACCAATCCAAGGTTCTATCTTTCAAAGAGTGATGCTGCCAGAAAATAGGGCAGATATCTGAGACGGTTTCCAAGAAAGAGAATTGGTGTGAATACACTAAAAAAGCCTGTCTCTCCCCTAATAAATTTACAGAAGGTTAGAGCACAATATAAGGCAAGATATTTGGGAATATAACTCAGTGTAAATTACAGAAAGAATCCTGGTATTATGGTATACAGGAGCATTGATGTTTTCATGTACTTCTCTGTCATTATTTAAGTAAATAAAAATATAGGGATATGAATATGAAAATAATAATATAGGGTTCTAGGAAAGACCCACTAGGATAAATGAGGGAGAAATAGTCCTGCAGTTATAGGCCCAAGAAAGTTATGTAAGAGTCATATAATTGATGGAATGTGGAAACAAATAAATATTGTATACTGGGCATCACTGGAAGTAGAATGTTGTATCTGTAATTAAACATTGGTAAATAGAAAGAAAATAAAAAGCATCTTGAACTGTTATTATTATTTTTAATTTCATAGCACAAAGACATCAGGGCATCATGCCTTAGACTTACAGAATTGTTGAAAAAGGTAATTTTGGAAATTAGTTGGTATTGTGAGTAGGACACAGGAAATAGATACTATGACACCTCGGCAGAAAGCTCTGAGAAGAAAATACACTACACGGGACAATAAAAAACTAAGTTAAAAACAAAGCTGAGTAAAATAAGGAAAAATTCATTCTGAGACTCATGCATATGTGCACACATGAAAAATCAGTTGAGTCTGCAGGGAAAAAAGAAAATTAAAAATGCAGGTCAGAAACCTGAAAATCTCTCTTAGAATAAAAGAAAAACAAGAAAAATTATTAAAATGATACATATGTGAGAAAAATAAAGACTTAACCTAGGAACTACTGTTTCTGTGTAGTAAATAAAACAATCTACACAGAAATAATAAAGACATCTTGAAGAAAACGAATCTCAGATGAAAACAGATTGTAAGTAGAAAAAATTAATAAAAACATATGTAGCAAAATACTTTTATTATAATTAGCTTTGGGCTTTTAAGTCTAGGGAGAAATATTACAAAAAAAGAAAATCTGTTTGGTCTCAGACTTATCCTTAACAACACTGAATACCAGAAAATAGTGTGAGGCAGGTGCAACCTAATTTTAGAGGAAGCGAAAAGCTCCACTGGGTTGAGTTGACATTTGTATTTTAAGGTCTTGGAGACATATTTGTATAAATACAACACTTCAGCAAATATACCACAGATGAAGGTTTTTTATAAGGATGTTTGATGAAATATACCAATAAAATAAGTCAGAATTAGAGAAATTAAGAATGAAAAAATCACATAGTAAAAGGATTGATAAGGTATTTTGAAAAATGCTTATTTTGAGAGGGAGAGAGAGTGGAAGAGGGGCAGAGAGAGGGAGAGAGAGAGAATCCCAAGCAGACTCTGTGCTGTCAATGCAGAGCCTGACATGGGGCTTGATCTTATGACCCAAGAGATCATGACCTGAGCTGAAATCAAGAGTGTGACGCTTAACCAGCTGAGCCACCCAGGAGTCCCTAGGAATAATGAGTTTTAAAAGAGAAATACTAAACGTAAAAATAGTTGAAAATTTCCAAATAACAAAGAGAAGACAAAAAAATGTAAAAATACTAATTCAGTTAAATATTATGAAGATAAAACCACAAACTATATCAAAGACTATGAAGGCAGGTTAGATTAAGAGAATCTAAGAATGCTAAACTTCTCATCTTAGAAGAAAAACAAAAAGACTTATTTTTAAACTTTGGATTAATTGTTAAATACTTTTAACTTTAAAAATATTCTAACAGTAAAACAAATAATAAATGAATAACTTTTAAATCAAGAGAGAAAAATAAAACCAAGCAATATAAAATCAACATAGAATAAACAGAAATTGAGGGGCACCTGTGTGGGTCAGTCGGTTAAGTGTCCAACTTTTGATTTCAGCTCAGGTCATGATCTCACAGTCTATGAGATCAAGCCCTGTGTTAGGCTCTGTGGTGACAGTGCAGACAGACAGCTTGGAATTCTCAATCTCTCCTTCTCTCTCTCTCTCTCAAAGTAAATAAATAAACATTAAAAAAAATTAAAAAAGTAGACAGAAACTGAATAAAAATAAGTGATTAAATAAAAGCATGAGAAAGACATAAAACCAAATATTTCAATGTTAAATGTTATATTTTAAAAGTGGGATAGAAAATTTAAATTTATGCATGATCTACAACAAATCAAAATTCTTGAAAATGGTAACTGGTTATTTCTTGTGCTTTAACTTAGTGGTAATTTTTCTTTTTTTAATATTTATTTTCTAAATTTTTTTTTACAATGGAATAAGCAATACAGGTTATGACAAAATAGTCAAAGAGGAATATTGGTTTCTTATACTGTCACTTTGGGGAGAAAAAGAAGCAAATGGAAAGAAATATGATTTTATATTTAGGAATAAGAAACTAGGGATTAGTTATCATTCTGGATAAGGGTACTGACTACTGAAATTATAATCCAGAGAAGCTAAACATAATTGAATTTTACATAAAATAGCAGAGCAGAGCCATCTTCACAATTAATTGGAGATCAAAGTCAGTGTGTGAAAATACGTGAGGTGGTTGTTGTTGTTGTATATTTATGTAAATTTCCACAAAGATACCATTGATGCTAGCTGACTGCAGGGATGGAGGTTACTTCTGTTTGCAGTCTCATTGTCCAGTTTTTTCCTACCTATCTTTGTACATTATCCACTGAGAAATGTTTAGCTCATTAGTCAAGTCACTCTAAACCTAAACTTTGTATATATATTTTACATGTTTATTCTATTGTGAGAGAGAGTGAGACAGAGTGGGGGGTGGACAGAGTGGGAGAGAGAGAATCCCAAGGAGGCTCCATGCTGATAGCACAGAGACTGATGTGGGGCTCATCCCATGAATTGTGAGATCATGACCTGAGCTAAAATCAGGACTGAGCTTAACCAACTGAGCCACTCAAGTGCTTCTGTGTATTGCTTTTAAGTATCTCCATAAGCAGCCTTATATTCCAAACTCCTACATTATTTTTCTTGATTATATTTCACAGTTTATTCTGTGTGTGAAAAAATATTTTCTCACTCATGCTTAAATTACCGATCTGAATAAGATGTCTCTGGTTTTCACTATGGACATTATCTTTTGAAAGCTTACAACAGTTTTATTATTGGTTTCCAAGCCACTATGGCATGAATAGTCTGGAAATCAATTGCATCAGGAGGCTCATACTTTATGTATTAAAACTGCAGAAGTTGTTACGCTGAAAAATTATCTTGGAGTGAACAAATGAGTAAAGCGTCAGTACTGCATTGCTTAAGTTCACCATTATCTTACAAACCCCAGCTAAAGGGGCAGACTATCCGTCAGAGACAATGAATACATTCTAAGCATAGAATTTATCAAATAGGCCATCTTTAGTACTAATTTTTCTTTTGATTTTTGATCACTTTGGATACAAAAAAAATGATATCACTAGAAACTATTTTTCAGAATAAATTACAGCCACTTAGGTGTAATATCTATACAGAAAATTTAAACCAAAGAACTTATTTCATTTCTTTTTTTTTTAGACTAGATACATGTACAGCACATTATGAAGTACATGTTCCTGGGCCCCTGGATATTATATTATCAAAAACTAAATGTTTTTCTGAATAAAACTACTTCTGTAGTTGTTAATTAACTTTATCTTTTCCTCGATGTGTTAGCTTTTTGGACATGTTAAGTTAGCAATGGATTTGGTAGCAGAAGTGGAAAATTAACTATTTTCTGGCTCTTTTTGTTTTTCTCACATTCAAAATACATAGAACAAAATCATTTTTTTTTTTTTTTGCTGTATTACCCAGTAGTCAGCTTCACAAAAAGTGCTTGAGTGTCTCCTTTTCTTATAAGTTATAATTTAAGGATTTCTATTTAAACAATGACTCTAATTTACATTAAATTATATCATCTAATATTGAGAAAATTTTTCATTAAATAAGCTGATGAGAATTGGAATGTGGCGTAAGATGAAAAATACAGCTTTCAAAAAGTGGTCAGTTAATATTTTGCTCAACTCTGCGGGATTCTTTGTCTCTTAATTTAAGTAAAACTGCATGAAAGAGTTGACTCTGTAAATAGTAGTAGTATTCTTAGAGAGGAATCAGATTTTATATCCAGAGTAGCTATGTGAAGATATGGACACAAGAAAGGATAAAGAAAAATAAGCAGTGTATTTTTTCTATTCCCTTCATCACATGTAGCAATTTTTCCTGTTAGGGTTTGGAAATTGTGGATATTTTGCATATTATAGTTCACTTATGGTAGCTATAACATACATTGAATATTGAACTTCATATATGAGTCATCATAAAAATAGAAAGTAACATTCCTACAAAAAAAGTACAAGCTTAAATCTCAACCTCAAGAACCAACAAAACAAGCATATAATCAAGCACAAAACAAAATAAAACAATCATAAATGACATTAAATGGCCACAAATAAAAGTTACATAAACTAAAATGGCCCAATTTACACAAAATTGTAAAAGTTTCCAAGTGAAACTTTTGTCCCTTAGTGATTTTTTTTTTTTTAAACGTACAGGCACTTTACTAATACCAAATTTCTGTAACTCATACATCATAAGCATTAAAGACTTAAAAACTTGGGAGTGCCATTATTTTGATGCTGAGGGTTAGCTGTTACAGCTGAGACTTTTTTAATAGTGGAAGGCAGAACATAGCTCTAGATCATCTGTTCTAAATAAAAGTGCAGTTTTGTTCCTCAGGAGAAGTTTGGCAAAGTCTGTAGGCATTTTGGTTGTTGCAACTTTGGGTGGTACTAGTAGCATCTAATGGACAGAAGGCAGAGTCCTGCTAATTATCCAACCTTGTAAAGGACAACAGAGAATCAACTGGCCCCAAACATCAAGAGGTTTAAAACCCCTACTTTGGATGAATAATCATTTGGGTAGGAAGGAGAATTTACAATGAAGCACCCATTTTTAGAAAATATGTTCCATCAGAGCTCAAAGGTATATTTTAGGAAGCATTTTGGTGATGGCATTTATAAAGTATGGTCACTGTGGAGGAGAATTATACACCTGAATTTCTTGCATAAGAAACTTGAAACAGAAAGAGCTAGAGCTATATAAATAAATTTAAGTAGTTGAAAAAATATCTTTGTCCTGTAAGGACTGAAGGCAAAGTAATGGCAGAAAGAAAGACAATGAACTCTGATGCAGACTTGAATGAACTAACATGGGATGGTGAAGCATAATGTGGACATAACAACCTATGTAGATGGAATGTAGGGGTTAAAAAGTATCCTGAGCTCTCTCAACTATGGCTTGCATCAATGTCCTAGTGAGAAAACAGGTCATTGTGCCAGATTCTGAGTGTTGGTTTGTTGGCTGTGTATCATATATGATTTGCTAGATATTTATACCACTATTAATTGTATTAAGATCACTTCAGTCTATAGGTTCTGTTTCTTTCAAATAATAATTTCAGTTACATTTATAAAGCTCTGATACAAAAAGCCCCTTTAGATAATATAACTAACATAACTCAGTGATAGCTTCAGTAAATCAGACCCACCTATATGTACTTCTCCATTCCGATACTCCAGGTAGGCATAGCAGTAACCATTCAAACACAAAACAATGCCTAACTAGCATCTAATGGAATCTGAGTTTTGCACAAAGTACACTTTTTGAGAATGGGAAGGGCAGAAGAGTTTTGGCTTATTTCAATACAATTGTCACACTACTGGATAAAAAACCTACCTCTCTTTCTATTGCAATACAAGAGTCTGCAATAAGCAATGTAAGATGGAGGGGAAATATAAAGTAAGGAAAATGTTTCTGCTTCAAGAAGAGAGAAAATGCTTTCTCTGTTGTGCTTTTATAAGTGATGTAATGAAATCAATCCTACCCCAGAAAGTATGTTCTAAGGATGTAACGAAATTATGTCTCATGTTTACTGAAATAGTTTCCTAAGAATATTACACTGCACAAAGAAAGGACTTTTCTTTTAAAAATTACCCAACACAAGCACTTAAATATGTAGAATTTCATTTAAATAAGTCAGTCAACAATTTTTTATAAAGTATTTAACACTTCATTGTAGAAACATAGGCAAAATGACTATTATAACCAAAATGAAAAATACTGTTCAATTTAAAAAATGTACTTAAACAAGAACCTGAAAAAGTTTATGATATGCATAACATCGTTCAAGCAAAATTGCACTAGTATTACATAAATCAATAGTTTATAAAGGCCTCAATATGGCAAAGTTTAGAAATAGGTAGTATGCATGCACATAGTACAACAAAAAGTCTCTTTATAAAACAGCAGTTTTTTTTAATGCTTGTACAAAGGGATAAAGAGCAACCACAAACATATTTCATCTGTTAGGTTAATACATTATGACAGCTAAAAGTCAGTCATGTCTATCAGAGGAACAAAAAGCCCTCCATACCTTGTGAATAAATCTTTTGTGCCTTTAAAGATATCTGTATAAAAATGCTATCCTTTTTATACAACTTAAATAAATTGTACTTGTTTCAATCAAAATTTGAAAACAAATAAACCAAAGAGTGAATGGGGTCCATGTGTTTTGCATAAACCAAAGAAACCGGAGTACCAGAGTAACTGGTCAGCATTTCTACTCTCCACCTTTGAGTTGGGGTAGATAAGTTTTCTTCTATAACTTGGAAAGTCCTTTAAGAATACATTTTGAATAGGGCAAGTGATGGGTTAGCCATATTGTGTATTGAAAATATTTCCCAAGTACTCTACATGGCAATGGCTGTTTTGCCATTCCTTTTGACCTAGCAAAGAGAATGCATTCACATAATTGAAATTCTGTCATCAATTTGTGTGCTTATATATTATTGTTCAGTGTTCTGTGTGGTAGGGGGTTGGGTTAATCTTCCACAAAATGCACATGACTGGGAAGAACTTCCTAAGGCATGCGTAGCCAATGCCCTGTTGTGCTCTCTGCTGGCTGTTGACCTCAGGACTGAGGGAGAACAGAAGGTCTTATCCCATAGCAGGTGTGGTCTTTCCGCTTCTGATTATATTTTTTCGCTATGTTCTACCACCTAAATATAACTATTGTTTACAGGGTGTATATGTTTAGTATATCACATAGAGTACACTAAATTTTGGCAAATGTAGTCGTATGTATCCATGCACATTATTAATTTTATATGTTTTTAAAAGTTTTTCCTCAAAATTCTCATCTATCATGTGGCAATCTAAGGCTAATTTCAAAGCAGGTGATGCTGGACTTGTGAGGGCTGGATATTTTCAGCAGTCTGAATCAATCTAAATGGGCACAAAGAAGAGAGTTGACCATTCAATCATTCTTCCATCAATTTAAATGGAAAAATAAAATGACATTGTTTTACAGCTTCCAGATCATACAGTGAAAAAGTGCAGAGATTCTCTTTGTTGATTAAGTAGAACCAAAAAAGTTCATACAAAATAGATTGCTCATATTCACACTACAAAGGAATATGTTGTTTTTAATTTTAACAAATTCAAAGGTGAATCATATCAGCAGCATTGTTGTAAATTGTATTGTAGTGCAGTTCTTTTTCATAAAAATACCATACAAATGGTCAATCAACAGTCATCAGCAAAAAACAAAACCCAGAAAACTCAGAAAACAATTAACCAGGAAAAAGATAAAGAAAGAGGTAATGCTGATGCCAAAACAAGTAAAATACTATTGGAACATACAAAAGTCATCCTTATATTTTATACATTTATACAGCATATAAAAGGTATAGCTGATTATGCCACTGTCTCTCTTATCCCAATTTCTATTTTCTTTGGAAGCAGTTCTTTCCTTTCATCAACACTTCCTAAGGAGTTTCGACAGTTTTGCCCATCCATATATAATTTTGCATACACTGGATTGGAGTAATTTGTTGGCTGAAGGAGAGAAAAAAGAGATAAATACAACTTTATTATCAGTTTTGAACACATTAGTTATTTTCTAGGATATTTGTCTTTTAATGTTAACAACATTTATAGGAAATACATTTAATTTGCTAAATAGTAATTATATAAATGTAATTTAAATTCTGTTGACAGGCTTTAGTTGACTTCTGCATGGTGTCAGATTAAAACATAATTGTACGTTTTTCAGGTAACTTGGGAATCTAAGTGGAGCTTTGACATGATAGTAAAAGCCCAAGGATATCTTTGTGATAACAATATTCACTGAGACTTATTTAAAAGTGTAAAACATTAGACCAAATCATCTCATTTCCAGTCAATGTGTTTGTCCCCTTATTGCCATAGCAGCAGCAGGAAATATGTGTTTACAGAAAGTCATCTAATTGCTTGAGGCTTATAATTTTCCACTATTAAGTCAAAAATAGTAAACAAAGAAAATAACAGTAAAGTATATTGGTGGAATAGACTTTAAAATAAAGACAATATTTTTGCTTCAGACAACCTATATGTATTTATCACAGGAAGTATTTTGGATTCTTTCAAGGAATTGTGAAGTCCACAGTCTTCTTAATTTTCATAGATAGAGCGCTGTGAAGTGGAATTGAGACATGCAGAAGTGATCTCTTTCAGTTGAAAAACATGCAATGTTCATGATTTTATGAGTTGAAACTTAACCCAAGAATTCATTGCCTAGTCTTTGTTTAGTTTTGTTTCGTCTTCCCAAAAGCAGAACACTAAATCTTAGTTACGAACAAGAAATATATAATCTTTGAGTCATGCGAATGAGACAAACATGATAAAGAATGAGAATGGACAACAGCTGATGGGAGAGAGGTACAAGGGAGAACATATGTATCCCTAGGAATCTTGATACCCCTATTTTATCCCTCTTTCATCCACCATGCACCATGTAACTGTAGACTGAGTACCTTCCTCTAAAAACTTGTTACTCAATTAAAAAAAAATGTTTAAGAAGGGTTTCATTAGACCATTTCTAATTTCTCAATATGACACATTTTGTAATATATTTTTATTTAATTGGATATCAAACTTGTATCCACTCAAGAAAACATCTTAATAGGAGGCAAATCAAATCAAACATGAATTTCAGTTTAAATTATTTAAATTTCTGACTAGAGATTTCTAAGAATAGCCAATACTCATTTTTATTGTTAAAGTGCTGTGACATTTTCAAAATCAGCAGAAGAGGTATTTCTACTTAATAGCTTGTCTAAAATGATAACATGTCTTATATATGATCTTGCATAGGCAAGACATAAAACATAAGTCCTGATTTTAATGCTGTTTTGAAACCTCTTGTTAATTAAAACTCAATTAAAGACAGCCCTTATCTAAGTCTAGCCATCATCTTTCATTGTGAGGGGTTCTGTGATGGAATGGATATGGAATAATGAACTTTCTTCTCTCACCCCAGCAGTAAGTGGTCCTTTCAAATCAGAGTTTAGGTAGATGGGCGGCGCTGTGTGTGGAAGCTTGAAAGCGCTGGACCCTCCCCCTATGTACCTGGCCTGTATGTAAACAGAGAATTTTAGTTTCTGATCTAATATCATGGAATGATTTTCATTAACATAAACTCATATTAAGTCATAAAAATAGTATAAAAAAATCATTAGCCCTGGGGCATGAACAGTGCATGCAGAGTAACTTTAATAGATTAAGAAAAAACAATATTGGATCTGTGCTTCACAAGTAGACATTTCTATTATGTGCAGCTTACTGATAGACATGCCATGCATCTAGAGACCTCCATTCATTTCTATTTATTTAACTTCATCCTTCCCAAATAAATTGTATCTTTGCTAACAGCTCTGTGAAAAAAACCACAAGCATCCCTCACTTAAAGTATTGTCTCTTTGAAGAGTTTTGACAGTAGCCCATTCTTAAGACTTAAATCTCTGACTGCTTCTATTTGAAGATTCATCACCACTGTATATTTAAAAAAATTAAAAAATTAAAAATTTGATATTTAAAAAAAATCTGTTTTGGAAATCCGACTTTCCAGATGGATTACTATTTATACTAGTTCACTGAGTCTTCATGCAAAAATACTGACTTTAGAGTTTTCTGGGTCTAAGGGCAGAATTAGCCAATCTGGTACACTCATATTCAGGATAGAGTATTCATTAGTGGCCCAAAATGGGGAAAAGTACTGGATGAAAAGTTGAAGAGCATACAAATATTAATGAATATACATACTCTAAAGTACGTTAAAGGTGAATTGAAAAAAAATTAACTATCAACTCTTAACATTGAATAATCACAAAGTTTGGAGAAGGGCAAGGGTCTCAGAGAAAGATTTTAAGTATAAAATTAGGTCAATATTGCCTCTTTATTTTCCTCTATAAAGATCTCATTTTTATAAAAATAATGAAAATAAGTAAGATTTGAGATGAATTAGTAAATACTAATTTCACTTTTTTTTGTAATTTTCAAACTATTCTCTAATTGCCTCCATAGGCAAATCTTTTTATTAACTTTATTTACTATTTCAGTTATTTTGATTAGAAGGTATGATTGAAATATAAATTTTATCCATTTTGAAAATAATGAAAATGACTGTTCTATAAAATCGTCTTTATGTGTTACACAATTTTTATGGGATCACGTCATGACTCTACCAAACCACTGTGACACAGCAAATACTCTATGAAAAACATTTGATCATTAAGGTTGCTTTGGTGTGGCCTTCTGCTTTCCAAAAGTGTTTATACCTAATAGGACTAGCTGTGTTTTTTGCAGTTACTTCTTAGGCAACAACTCATATTTACGTTTCAAAAATCAGAAGCTAACTAGACTCAGCCATTTAAGTCGCATTAAGGTAATTTTGGTCAATCAGTCAGCAAATTGGTAAATAAATATTTACTGTAAATAAATATTTACTGAGTGTTATGTGCAAAGTACATTAAAAGTATATTTGAGGGGCACTGAAGCATAGTTTTTATCTTCCTAGAGTAAATGTGGAAAAATTTTTAAATGGAGTACTGAAAAGCTATTTTCTTTATCCAAAATTTACCTAATTCTATCACCAGAAATAAAAATTATGGGGAAAATGAGAACTCTCCTTCTTATGAAAACTACATAAAGTAGGTCCTTATCAGTTAATATTATACTTAAACTGTACTTTTTTCCTAAGAAAAATTCAAAGAATATGAGAATTCTATTATTTAAGATGTCTTTCTTCTTCATAGAAAAAGTATCAAATTCTAATGTGCATAAAGTATATAGACTTTTAATTTTAAGTAGAAAACACTGACACTTAGGTTTCCAGGATTTATTTCACGATTTAAAATGTAGGAGTTAGTTAATGAATTAATAATTAATGTAAATTTATTTCTAATTAGGAAAAAAATCACTACAATAGCCTCTGATAGTGTAAAAATTTATACATGCAATAATAATTGATTCCTTTTCAGAGAAACAAATGTTTGACCATCATTTTCAGGCTTAGAGAGTGTGGCCATAGATTCAGAACTAGCTTGAATGAATGGGACGGTAATTCAACATCTTTGGGAACAGCTCTTGCTATGAGTGCAAAACCATTTGGACATAGATTGTTCAATTTGATTATTTACAATATAAAGGTAACTTTTGGACAAAGCACTTGTAAAATATCAGAAAATAAATAAGTATCCAATAAATGAATGAATAAGCTAATGAAAATCATTCTATAATAAGCAAAATGATGCTCTTAATTCATAATAAAATATTCTATAATTATCATGCAAAATATGAAGATAATACAGCATAGTGAATCTTAGCAAGTTTACTTTATCTGGAGAATTGCATCATTTATCTATTTCTCTTAAAAAGTGCTAATCTGAGCATACAATAACAGAAACTTTACCCAAAAAAGGCAGATTTTTAGACTATGTGTATCACAACATTACCCAAATTAATAGGAGGGCTATTCTAGTGGATAGAAAAAATATTTTTGAAAAGTAATTTGATTACAAGCAAATTCAAGGACACAGCTTAGTTGAATCAATGAAGCACTACTGGAAATAAAATACTTATTGTGACAATGAAGTACTGCACTCTTCTTATTATTAAAAAATAAATCAGACAGTATTTTTCTACTACGCTGTATATACAGATGTGCTAGCATCTCAACATATTTGAATAAGACATTATTTTAAGTAAATTATACTTATATAAATGAAATGAATGAATAAATACATATTTTCCAAAACATGTTATCTTAACTTCATGCTTCAGGTGAATGCAGTCCTTAATTTTATTTTTTCTTTAAAAGAGACTATAACATTCAATACATCCTAAAGTTCTTTACTATAACTTCAGATAAAAGAAATGCTGATAAAATTAAGGACTGTATTACAGATAAGCAACTCAAGAATGTTAACGCTTACTGTCTGTCCACCGTCTTAAAACATATTACCTTTGTTGCATCTACCATAAACCCAGGATCTAAAAGACCTCCATCGTTGTGATCATGATCCACCTCATACATGTTATAAGATGGATTGCCAATTTCTACATTGATTCCTCCATTGATAATAGGCTGTCTTCTAATAGTTTTTGTCCTAGAATATGTGAACATTAATGTAAGTTGTCTCAGTATTACGATCATGATACATAAAACTATCATATTTGTAGGTTTACTGTCTTATTTTAATATAAATCACAGAAAGTTAATAAATAAAGTGCAGTTAAAACAAATGATATTTTCAAGTCATGGAAGGACAAAAAAATGTCTAAATATGATTAAGTTTTTTCCCAAAAGTAGACTTAACAATAAAAAATGCACTTGGAACATATTCCTCCTAAATAGCTAATACATTAGTTGAAATTGAATATTCACTAGTTAATAATTTAAAAAAATTTAATGTTTACTTATTTTTGAGAGAGAGAGACAGAACACGAGTGGGGGAGGGGCAGAGAGCGAGAGAGACACAGAATCAGAAGCAGACTCCAGGCTCTGAGCTGTCAGCACAGAACCCAGTGCAGGGCTCAAACTCAGGAGTTGTGAGATCAAGACCTGAGCTGAAGTTGGATGTTCAACCAACTGAGCCATGCAGGGGCCCTCTCAATAATTTTTTAAATTAAATTTTACCCTTTATTTCTGAAAACCATGACTAACAAATAGTGATAAAGAATCTTTGAAATAGATTGTTTTCAATACCCAGGTCATCCTTGGTTCTGGATAATAACTCTATAGACAACCTACTGCTTCCAGATTTTTATAATTGCCTATTCAAATAATGGAAAAATTATACTTCCAGGAATATATAAAATAAATAAATACAGAATTTGTGAATTTAATGCACAATTTGTGATATACAACACATATTCAGTATCATTGTATTGACATTACTAATCCTACACATTAAGATAATAGGATACACTTCAGAGACTCTTGGTGTTTCATGGAAAAACTACCACAAATGTAAAATTCTACTGAAATTTTAATTAATATGTCCCCTTGTTAGTTTTGTTAGAATATATAAATGGAGCCATTCCATCAACATAACAAGGGAGAAGAGCTGTCTGAATTTTACTCACTTTAAAATGAAATAGAGGGATAAAATGGTTTGAAAACAAGATTTTGCAGTTGGAATAACTAATGCTTTTAAGAATTAAAAGGAAAACATTCCTACATTTCTGTAACTGTGTGTGTAATTTATTTACTGACTGTCTAAATGATTGAATCTTACCTTCTTTTTCTTTTACAAAGCACTAAACCAATTACTAAGGTTGTTATCAAAGTCACCAGTAGGACAAGAGGCACAATGATGGCAATGCTTCCTATTAAAAAAAAAAAAAAAAATGAATAGGAGAACACATAAATAAAGTGAATTAAAGATTTATATAACTGAACACCTTATTACACTAAATCATTTGACCACTGATGTAATGAAAGTAAAGCTCAGGCCAAACATCTATATTCCTAGTTCATAACTATGTTAGTGAAAAATCACTCTTGTATTAAATACTGATTTGCTGGAAATGTTTCTTTAGATATCTTTCATTTATGTGTTGCTGTTAAATACCTTGAGGTTTAGAAATACTGTTATCTTTGTCAGGCAGAGTCTGATTCTCACTATACACATTTACTTGCAATGATAGAAGTAAATACATGCTGGTAACTTCTTGTAAATCAGTGGTGACTGAACACAAATTTATACAATTCCACTGGCCATAATCCCACCTTTACTGTTGTTCCTTTAGCTATAAATACTCTCTCTCAATGAGTACATGTGCCTAGTGTATCTAGGCATCTGATGGCAGCCTAGTCAAATGGAAGGTCATCAGCATTGGATTCAGATGGACATAGGCTTAAATATCAGTTTCACAACATAGATTGAGACCTTGGATAAGTTATTTAAAACTTGAGGCTCATGCTCCTCACCAAGAAAACAGACAAGAAGACCTCCTACACAGGCCTGTTAGCTTGATTCAACAAAATGCGGGGTGGGGGGGGAGGGAGAGGAAGAGCAAAAGGGATTGTTTTCTTAGGTTCTAGCCCCAGAATAGTTTCAGCAAAGTAGATCTGAGAAGTTGGTTTTGTTATAAATGTCCATTTTCACCTTTTTTTCCCCATGTATTTTAAAAAATGATCTTAGGTTCTATCACCTATCTTCAAAATGGAATAAAATATCTATGGAATAGATCTTCAAGAGTGGTCAGAGCAACTGGGTCTTAGTTTTTATGCATCTGAACATAGGGGAGAAACAAAATTGAGAACCTCTGCCCTCCTTTTCTAGCTTGGCAACAATAGCAACCTTTATCTCCCACCCCACTCCCACCAAGAGAGGGAGGAGACAATACCCCTTTGCTGATAACATGATCCATAGGAAGACACACCTATAGTTATGTAACTTATGCAGGAAGAAACTTGAATGTGAGGTTTGCTTAATAACAGGAGTATGAAGTTGCTCTATCAAGCACCTAATGTTAACTTTTCCAACAAATATCTTGAGACAAAGGCTTTGTCTATTTAGAATAGCATCTGGTTGATTCAGTAGAGTCATGTGGAAACTAAAACAAATGAAACCCCAAACTAATTGAAATTTAATGCGGGGATCTCGAATGGCTCAAGAATGAAACATTAGGAATTATTAAATATATTAATCTCCCTCTGCACATACATGTGCATGTAAAATACTGTGGCAGAAATGAATGGTAATGTTTAGCACAATAAGCAGCTGCTTAGGGACAATAAAACAGTAAGATCAGTTTTGATAACTCTAGACAGAAGATATCTATGTGAAAAATAGTCTATCCTGGAGATCGCTTACCAAGATACCAGAAAGTCTTTATTAAGGAAATCTCATGTGTAACATAATCCAATTTGGAACTTTAAACATCATTTGTTTAAAATAACCAAATAACTACATCTTCCATGCAAGAAAAAAAATATGACTTGCCTTATGTAGTCTGTTCCTAAAGTGTAAAATTCATTTTATTATTTCATATTCTTACCAAACTATACTACTTAGTGAGTTTGGTATTATATTACCATCTTGGTTTTGGGAAAGTGAACTTTATATGAATGTGTAATTTATTAGTAATTAATGAAAGTAGAGAATCTGGCACCTTGGATAGTAATTAACATTTATTCACAAGTTTTAAATACCAGTGAACAGCTTGGTCTCTTCATAAACTCTGACTTCAACTGACTGATCATGACTTTATAAATATCCTTACTTCATTATCCTTCTTTTTTGTTTTTTGCTAAAATATCTGGTAAATTGGTAGATGTTAAATACTTACCAATCCTGGTTTTAAGGTACATAAAGTTACTTCCCCTCACTGCAATTGCATATTATTATAAAATGTATTTGTTATATATAGTTTAATTCCCATATAAGGTAGATATGCTGTTATATATACATGCTAAAAAACTTACCAACCTTTTTCTTTTTCTTTCTCCTATCACAGATGGCAGTTCCAGTTGCTTACATGGCAGCACTCTGTTTAAGAGTCTAGACTTCTAAAGTTTATACAACCAATTAAGGTAACTGCAATAATGCTTAGTGTAGCCAATAACTAATTCAGGGTGGCAGTTGGGCAAGTTTTAAAAATTTGGTTTCATAAAATTTTATATTGAAGGGAATCATTGTCAACAACATATACTTTTAGAATTATAAGACAGATATTTATCAAAGTAATCTTTTTTCCAAAGTAGAATATATAGAAGTAAATATATTGTAACATATATCAATCAAGGTCTTTTGCAGATGATTTTTTTAGCAGTAAGTTATTGGTGGATTGTTCTAAACTGATTTTTTTTTTTAAAAGCACATTCTGTACTTATTAAACATGGGGATGATATCTCAACATCTCAATAACCTTCTCACATAGAACAAACCTTCCTTTGCAACACTGTTCTGAAGCCTCTTTAGGTAACACCTCCCCATTAGAAAGGACTATATTATCAAATTGTTCTATTGAAGAGACCTTCTCCTGGGGAGAGTAAGGATAGCACAGCAGTTGAGAGAATAGACTCCGGAGCCAGGCTATCTTTGTCTAAACCTCAGATTAGCAACATATCCTTTGGCAAATTAGTTATCTTTGTCTCAGTTCACACATCCATAAAATGAGTGTCATCATTAATATTATGTCATAGTAATGTAAATAGGATTGACCATCATACAGGAAGTATGACACACGTGTTTATTAAATAATTAAAAATATGTGTTGCCACTCTGCTTGAGTTGGGGAAGGTGGTGAGTTCACTTTGGGACATGTTGAGTTTGAGATTCCCATGGAATACAGATGATACAGACATTGCCATGGATATAGACATGGATATTGCAATTGTGCAGTGGGATCTATGTCTCGAACTCAGGAGACAAACCAGGATTCAGAACAGAAATGTAGGGGTAGTCAACATAGAGTTGGTAAGTGAGGTTGAGGAATTATGAATCACCGTGGAGGGTGTGTATAGTGGGAAGTGGAGAATGAGTTATCCAGAAGAAATAGAGAAAGAGTATCTCACAAAGAAGACAGAATTGCTTCAAGAGAGGTAAGAAGGGAGCCAGAATAATTCAGTGTCCTGGAAGTCAGAGGAAAAGGACCTTTTGTTTATTGGTAGAAAGGTATAAATATTAAACATATCATTACAGTTGACCTCTTTTGACTTGTTGCTATATATTCTGCTTTTAAATGGATGTTTACACATATCCATAAATGTGAAAGTGGATATGTTTTTGTGAGTAGGATATTTTCTCTTTGGCACTGGGATAAACTAATATTAACAGTCATAAAGAAAATATCTTCCCTTTGTATCACTGTCCCTCTTGTCCCCTTGATGCCAGCACACTGGTCTTTCAATCCCTTGGACATCTTTTTTTTCCAACGTTTTTTATTTATTTTTGGGACAGAGAGACAGAGCATGAACGGGGGAGGGGCAGAGAGAGAGGGAGACACAGAATCGGAAACAGGCTCCAGGCTCCGAGCCATCGGCCCAGAGCCCGACGCGGGGCTCGAACTCACGGACCGCGAGATCGTGACCTGGCTGAAGTCGGACGCTTAACCGACTGCGCCACCCAGGCGCCCCAGGACATCTTTAACTCTTTCCTGTTCCAGGGTTTTTGTACCTCCTGCCCTTGTGTTTGAAATAGCCTCTTAGCCTCTTCTCTTTTTAATCCTTCAAATCTCAGTTTACATACCATCACCTCAGAGAAATCACTCCTGACCTCAGTTCTCCTCTGCCATTCTCTATTTTTGCTTCACTTTTGCTTCCTTCACAGGACCAACAAAAACTTACACTTATTTTATAAATCTGCATGCTCACTTGTTTGCTTCCTTGTTTTATTGCTGTTCACCTTTCTAGAACCTCAGTTTCACAGAAAAGGCAGTCTGTCTCACTCACTGACTTGTGGCTGGGATCTAATTCAGTACTTGACACTTAGTTGAGGCTTGATAAATATGCCTTGGGAGAATTAGGACAAAGGCATTATTTTGTTGCATTTTTCAGTTATCTCTCTAAATTTACAAAGTTTTGGGTCCTTGGTATAACATAATTTTTTTTTTCTCTTTTGAAACAGGATGGTATAGAAGAGATAAAGGCAAGATAGGAAAAAAGGAAACACAGACCCCTAACAGAGATCACTTCTCTGTTGTCACTGTATTAAAATACAGCATCTGAATATTACTGCCTCACAAATGCTGAGTATATTTTTATCCTCCTTAATTTTAGCAAATATGAACAGCATAATTCAAACATTGAGGATTCACTCCCTTAAAACCTTAGGTAAAATTGAAATAGAAATGTACAAGGAATATTTTATCATGTTTAATTTTAAACTCTTCAAAATAACTTCAGAAGAGTCAGACTAGCTTTTTTAAGTGGAACCTCAGCAGAATATTCTAGGATAATAGATCTGTTTAATTCCACAGGCTGATTTTTAGAATCTTTAAACAGCAACAGCCAGAAAACATCAGTATGACTACTCCAAGATGATTAAGAAATCTGTGCATCAATTGGAAAGGTAAATCTCCTTGTCAGTTGACAGTCATCAGGCCAACAAAAGCCACGTATTCTTTATTATTCCAAGGTCTGATAGTTAAGGAATGCTTCACTCTTAGTGGAAATGCAGATCTGAAAACACACTGCTAAAGTATCTGTCTTTTCCTATTGGGTGGATGACTTCTCTCCAAGTTTGGGGAACATTTGACAACCATTCAAAACCACAGGGCTTTAACAGAGAATAAAAATAATCCTCTTACCTCGGGTGGGATCAGTTTACTTTTTCTCCTTCTTCCAGAGTTATTGAGGCAAGTTTCGCTAAGCATAAATGTCTGATGATAAGTACCTTTTAATAGTGTCATTATGTGGTCAACTTTGCTCAAATTTAGGAAAATTTGACATTTACAGAGCTAATAGCCCTTTCAATGTGCATTGATACTTCTATTAAATTTAACGACTTTAAATCAGTGATGGAAGGAAGAACGTTAGAATCTTTGGAAAAAGGGCTACAAATACTTGCAATTACTTCTTTTTTATAGTCCCTTCTCAGAACTGTTGCATGCAATGAAAGGCATCGGCCTTATAAGGGAGCTTTATGGCCATGCAAATAATTGGAGATAGCACCCTCCAATAAAAACATCTGGCATTCCCTCCTCCAATCCACCTTCCAAACACCAAGCTTTCCCTTGTGGATGGAACTTATGCCAAATTAAAAAAATTCAATTGACATACTACTCTGTATCCTTCTTTCTTTTCAGAGAGTTTATCAATAAAGTTGTTTTTGACTCTGTTAAAGGCTATGTATCTCATTTATCTAACTGAGAAATCACCATAAACAAAAGGTTAAAATAACTTGTCTTCAAAATTCTCAACTTATAAATTCAGTGTGTTCTATAGGTTAGTAACTCGAAATGTACTTTTCACTAAAAAACAATGCTATTAATGATTGCTGAGTTTTGTAACTGGTTTACAAAATCATATATAAATTAGTATGGCTCCAGAACTATTATTTGTAATATGGGTATAAGCCCTACATCCTGGGAAGAGAGAAAAGGAAGTATTTCTTTCCCTCTCCTTTTTCAATATCAAATTAGGCAAGGCATATTCGTGTCCTCTACTAACTTTTATGAACCAGTTTCTCAAATTCAACTACAGTAATGTCCCCATAGTTTTCTTAATGCCCTGCCCTTCCCTTTCTCTTCCCTTCTCCTTTCCCTTTCCCTCCTTTCCTTTCCCTAAGGAGAACACACAAATTCCAGGGTAAACCCCCAGTAATACTATATGACCAATGATTACTCATCTCTGCAAATTCAAATATTCATGTCTAGGCTATTTATTCTAGACCTATTTGACATTTTTCAAAGATGCTCATGTGTATTTGACCAAATTAATTTCTAAATGGTGGAAATTTGGACAGTTTTGCTTAGAGAATTTCAAGCAGTGATAGAGAAACTATCTGGGGGCAGTTGGAACAAACAAGTAGATCAGCAAACACTAGGATCCTACATCTAGGATATAAAAATTGCATACTTTTGCCTCTGATAGTTCCTTGCCTTTTTTACAAACTCCATAGTATGTTTTTTGTTTTCAAGAAAGTTTTTTCAGGGGTACCTGGGTGGCTCAGTCAGTTAAGTGTCTGACTTGGGCCTGGGTCACGATCTCATGGTTTGTGGATTCAAGCCCCGCGTCGGGCTCTGTGCTGACAGCTCAGAGCATGGAGGATGCTTTGGATTCTGTGTCTCCCTCTCTCTCTGCCCCTCCCCTCCTCATGCTTTCTCTCTCTCTATCTCTGAAGAATAAAGAAACGTTGAAAAAAATTAAAAAAAAAAATGAAGTTTTTTTTTCACCAGCAGTGACGGACTAGAGACAAAAATGCTGAAGTAAGCATTTGTCAATCAGGGATATAATTTTTCTTCTTCAAGAATATATTTACCCACTTGATAGATATTACATATTTCAAAAGTGCTTCACTCATAATAAAATTAGTGACAATATGTGTAAATTGGGAAACTTTCATTTTGAAAATTTTCATAAAATTGTTTAAAGTTGTTAAAAATACATGCGTAGACACACAAATGATGATGTAGATGGACTTTCATATCAGTGACGTGCCCTAAGACTATAACTGCACAAAAAAGGATTTGAAAAATGTTAAAGTACATTTTAATACACTTCAAAACCAGTACTTTAAAGATAAGCAATAAATCAACCCATGATCCTTATTAAGATTTTCTTGTTAATATACTTTTCTTTAAGACTCACCAGTCAAGTATGCTCTCCAAAAACATACTGAAATGCATTTCAAGAAAATATACTTTGCTCTAATTAAAACATGGAATTGCTTTTTTTTCTGGAGCATTCTCATATCCACTGTGATATTTGAAGCCTTAGTACACTGACGTTTCCCATTTCCCAAGAAAAACTTATGCTAGGTTTGCAGATGTGCATTCTGAAACCTGCCAAAGTTTGAACTCTTTCTACCTGAAAGAACACGTAAATGCTGGATCTTGTCACCATGTGAGCTCAGTGCTCTATCCTTCCCAAAACACCTGGATTGCAATATATCTCCTGAAAAATTCCTTGAAGGAGAAATTCCAAGACTCAAGTCCCCCAGTAATGGCATAAGAGAATGATTTCTGTATCATGTAGAACATTCATCATGTTAAGCTGAGGAACTTACTTGTGTTAATATTATCAGACTTGCTGCTCTTTGGGGCTGGTCTCTCACATTGTGTGCCTGACCAGTTGGTGGAGCATCTAGAAAAATAAAAAAAATAAAAAAAGAAGAAGAAGAAAAATTGGTTCATAACAAAACTCACAAGTCTGCTAATGTACTAACTTCCAACAAAATGAACTAGAGGAGCCAGCCATCACAGATTCGTAAATACTAGGTCGAGATTTCTGCTAATGTCCTGTGTATTGCCAATATGCTGAGGGTAACTTCAACTGTACTTCACTTGTTGAAATACTTTAAAAATTTTAGGTTTATAGTCATTTTTCTTTATGTCAAATCATCAATTTAGCATATTTTATAGAAAAACTGAAGTCTTAAGAATTGGGAATTCATTTAAAAAGTACTGAAAATTATAAGTAACCACCATAAAAACTTAGTTTGCCCTTCAAGCAAATCCATCTTTATTAAGTTTCTGGGATTTTTTTTTTTTTTTCTGGCTTGCTCTATGTCCAAAGTGTAACTAAACACAAAATAGTAAATGGTCATCTGTCTCAGTTCAAGCTACATAATTTTTACTTTTCTAATCATGGATAGGGAAATAACAGTGTTTTCCCATTTAAAATCAGACTCCTATAGTATGGAAACAAGAGAATGTGCCCAGGATTTTCGTGGGAGAAGTTGTCTTCCCATTTCCCCTTAGAGGTACCATGACTCTGTGATAAGAGTACAGCAGAGGATGAAAATAATAGATCTGATTAAAATCCTTTACTTAAACATAAACCACAGCCATATAATTAGCTGGTTGCATCAAAATAAATGATGGAATGGATTTAGCTATGTTTAAATAATGCCTACTGGCTAACACAAGATGCCTCTGTGCATCTGTCAGAGGAAATCCACAGAGAAACCATTTAATTGGCTTCAGTTCTTACCTAAAATGACTGTCAAATACTACCATATTAAGAATAGTTGCACACAATAAAAGAACAGCTTCCAGAACCATTCCAAGTAGATCTTTCTGGGCATGGTGGCCAGACTAAATAACTGCAATTTCAAGGTTTCTGCCAATTCTGTCATAGCCAATTCAGATAGCTGAAGCTGTTTTTGGAACTAGGCTTCAATGATGCCATGTGAATTATCTGGGATATTCATTAAGAAAGTATTGGCTCTCCTAAAACATGGGTAAAATCTCATAAAATCATTACTAAAAAATTCAAATTGTGAAAAAAATTTGTTTCATTAAAACATCAATGCCAGCATAATTGACAATAATGTTACAACTCAAGAATATAGTTATTTGATTAATGATATTGTAAAAGTATGAGTATGGAGTATGGTTTAAATGAAAAATAATATATTAGTATTAGGTCGTCATTCATGCATCATCTTACCTTTTTGTTTACATTCTTTATAAAAAGCTTACATACATATTTCCTGTACACATTTACTATACACCATAATGCAATAAATCATTAAAATAGATAAATAAGGTTTAGGGCCAGGTCAATGACTGTCTACATTCCTGAATTGAGGTAATGGAATGAGCGCCTTTTCATGTAATTATAATAAAGTGAACAATGAATAAAGCTGTTGATTTTTAAAAATCATTTATTTTCCCCTTCAGTTGTGGTTTTGCAGATGAATGACCTAGAAAATTGTTCCAATTCTTTACAGTTTTTAATTCTTGACACAACCCACAGATAATTTGGAATAAGGTGTTTAGAATGAATTTGTAAACACATCAGAATGAATTCTCATCACTGCAAAAAAAAAATTTTTTTAATGTAGCTTTACGTTTGTCAAATCTTCCTGAGGATGCTTCATACTCCAATGGGGGGGCGGTGGGGAGAAAACCAATACCAATTGCTTAATAATTTCATTATATAGCTGATGTATAAAAGGTTATTTTTGCCCAATTACATTGAATTACAAATTAAAATATAAAAATTTGCTCTTTACATTACCTCTTTTGGTAACCAAGCTGAACCAAAAGAAAACAAACCTAAATCAGGGCTGATGTTAAATAAGAGGAATGACCTGAGATATATTTTGTTATGTTACGATATATATCTTTGTTATGATAAGAACCTCTGGGCTCATCATTACACTGAGATGCTTGGAAGTAAAAAAAAAAAAAAAAAAAAAAAAGGATTGCTCAGGAATGGAAGGATTAAATACTAATTGACCAGATTGTGTTCTGATATGAACGTCATGTATTTCAAGTACTTTAGGAAGTTATGAAAAATATCCCTTTAGAACTCCAAAAGAGTGAAGAGAGATTTTTAAACAAGATAAATATAGTGTGATTCTTAATTCTAAACTGAAATCATTTAGGTAGGACAGGTGGTATTTGTTAACAGTATTGATTAATTACCTATTTTATCCATAGCTTGGAATCCGGTAATTATTATGGATAAAAGAAATCACCTGCTCATGGTAATAAAGCTTTTCTGCTTTAAACTATGGAAGCACGATTAAATTCCTAATCTTCAGGGAATATTTTACTTATTACATACTGGAAATAACTCTCAGAGACTGTGCTGGAGAAATAATTAATTTTAACTGTTATACATCTTAATCAGCTGATGATCACCTTGCAATTTTCCCTATACTCCTTATAAAAAAATGTTTTATGGCCAAAGATAAAATATGTTCTACTGTTCTACATTTGTTCCCATTTCAAAAAATAATCTCTTTTGAGATATTACATAGAAATCATTACTCTTGTTGCCTACATTACACAATGACTACTTAAGGCATTTGCTGCTCCACGAGTTCTTCTTCCAGTGGTTGATTTAAGACCAAGTATTTTTACCATCTTTACAGAAATTCATAAATCTTCATACTGTGAGCAGACTACAATGATCAAAGCCATTAATGGCAGAGCATTTAGGAATCGGAATGTCTGAGGATCATCAAAATTTCCTGTCCAATTCCTCACTGAATCATTTGCATTATCATGCTGACTATAATATCTTTGGCATCTCTTTTTCATTTTTCCTCAAGCAAAATCCACAGTCCATGCCCTGGTCATCTTTAATCTATACTGTTGCAATCCACTGCTCCCTGCTAATCATTCTCAGACCATTGTATTCAAGTTAGTCCTTCATGGCTCTCCCTATATAATCTATATCTATATCTATATCTATATATCTATATCTATATCGATATGTAGATATATATAGATAGATATATATCTATATAGATATAGATGTAGATAGATGTAGATTATAATCTATAGATTATATGTAGATATCTATATCTATATATATTTCTTACCAGCACAAACGCCTGTATATTGTATATCATTCCTTTACACTTATTCTATAATTGTTTCCTACTATCCTTAACCTTAGGACAATAAAAATTAGCTTCCTTTTCTTGTGTTTGTCACCATGGTGGTCTGAATTATTTAACTATTTAAACACTTTGGTGAATTAAAAAAAAATTAATGCTTATTTATTTTTGAGACCGAGACAGATCATGAGTGGGGGAGGTGTAGAGAGAGAGAGGGAGACACAGAATCCAAAGCAGCCTTCAGGCTCTAAGCTGTTAGCACAGAGCCTGACACAGGGCTCGAACTCACAAGCCGTAAGATCATGACATGAGCTGAAGATGGATGCTTAACTGACTGAGCCATCCAGGCGCCCTGACACTTCAGCAAATTTTAACTAGTATTGTTGGGACATGGATATAGAGTAGAAGGTAGAAAGAGATTTATTTAAACTATCATTTATCCTTCTTTCTTCACATCATATAAAGATATTACTCCTAGAGGTTTTTAATCTTTTTATTTTTTTTCATTGTGATAAGTGTACTCTTCGATCCCAATCCCCTATTTCCTCTATCCCCTTACCTACCTCCCCTGTGGTAATCATCAGTTTGTTCTCTATAGTTAAGGGCCTGTTTCTTGGTTTGTCTCTTTCTCTCCTTTTTTCCTTTGCTCATCTGTTTTGTTTCTTAAATTTCCCATATGAATGAGATGATACTATATTTGTCTTTCTCTGATCCACTTCTCTTAGCATTATACTCTGTATTTCTATTTTGTTGCAAATGGCAAGATTTCATTCTTTTTTATGGCTCCTAACAATTTCTTGAAGTCAATAGCTGCCTGGTAAAGCATTATAGATTTCATTTTGTTTTTGACTTCTTCTCTTCTCTCTAAGGCTATTGACATTAAAAAGAAAGATAATTAACTGCTGCATTGTTTTCGTAATCTTATTCTTCCACTTTCATTATACCTATATGTATACAATAGACTTAATTACAACATATTTTATATTTCATTTATTTTATATATGTATATATATATATATGTGTGTGTGTGTGTATATATATATATATGTTTACACACACACACACATATATATATTTATACACACACACACAGTGGAGTATTACTCAGCAATCAAAAAGAATAAAATCTTGCCATTTGCAACTACATGGATGGAACTAGAGAGTATTATGCTAAGCGAAAACAGAGAAAGAAAAATATCATATGACTTCACTCATATGAGGACTTTAAGACAGAACAGATGAACACAAGGGAAGGGAAGCAAAAATAATATAAAAACAGGGAGGGGGACAAAACATAAGAGACTCTTAAATATGGAGAACAAACAGAGAGTTACTGGAGGGGTTGTGGAAGGGGGATGGGCTGAATGAAAGGGGCATTAAGGAATCTACTCCTGAAATCATTGTTGCACTATATGGATGTAATTTGGATTAAATTAATAAATTTAAGAAAAAAATAATTCTTTGAAATTATTGTATAGTTACAATATACTCTTTCAATTATAATATTCTGAGGCACAATGAAATAGCTTTGTGTAAAAGGAATAGTATAGCAGATATTAAAATGAAGAGTGAACATTTTTGGAATATCATAATAAGTTTGGCATATATAAGGGTATAAAAATAATCTTTAAAAAGGAACAGTTTTTACATTTAAGCATAGATATAAGACATATAATTAAACTGTCCAAAATAGTGCTGGCTCTGAAGAAGCAGAGTGACCGAGAATTGAGAACATCAGATAAAAAATACTGAAGGTGTATTAAAATCTGAGATATTGCCTTTTACTGTGTAACAATGATCAACTTACATGGTCTACGAATGTCATTTTGGAGAAATGTCTCGAGTCACCTGCTTTGGGAGAACTTCAAAATAAAATAATGAGATTAATAACTACTCCCTCTTTTCATCAAACTTAAAGGTCATGGGACTCTTCGGACCAAAGTAAAATTCAAAGGTGAACCTTAAAGCAATTTGGAATTGAATTTCTCCATATATATACGTGTATATATATGAGGCTGCCCTTATTAACCATGATGATTGAGACACTCAAGAAAAAAAAAATCTCACAGGGGGAAACAATGACACAAAGGGATTAAGGAAGCCTTACAAAACTTGTGCCATGCATGTTTTGAATGCATATTTTGGTGCTCCAAAAACCTCAATAAAAATAAAAAATATTATTACATTTTGTTAACCAGACTTATTTTGTAGTATTGCCATATATATTATGTAAAGAAATTACAAAAAAAAATAATGTTTGTTTATTTTTGACACAGAGAGACACAGCATGAGTGGGGAAGGGGCAGAGAGAGAGGGAGACATAGAATCTGAAATAGGCTCCAAGCTGTCAGCACAGAGCCCGACGCAGGGCTTGAACTCACCGACAGTGAGATCATGACCTGAGCTGAAGTCAGACGCTCAACTGACTAAGCCACCCAGGCACCCCTATGTAAAGAAATTTTTAAAAATTAAGCCATTTGCCAAATATTTTTTTACAAGTAATTTTGCAAATTTTACTCATGGTGTTGGCAACAGGACATTTGCATGGTGTTCCTAACTTTGAAAATCTCTATGTAGCTCCCAGTACCTTGTGTACTCCTCTCCTCACAGATAGTAATACTGAAAAATGTTATATATTTAGATGTTTAGTTATGTATTCACTTGTTAATTTTCCTGTAAAACACCTTTTAATCTGTTATTGTTTCACAACCTTCTGAGCTAAAGTTCTTTTCATATATACCTAATGATTCTTTTTTGTAACATGCCTCAAAAATTCCCTGCCCTAACTTTGAGGTGAAATTTTGCCTAAAAAGTCCAATTAGCACTTGCTGAACTTTGTGCCAGATCTTAGGATAAGTATATTCGTATCAAAAATACTCTTATTCACTTCTATAATAGCCTAGTTCAAATTATGCACTGTGTGAAATGAGGAAGTACATGCTCAAATAATTTGCCAGAAAAGCATAGCTAATAACTGGTAGAAATAAAATGTGGTGTTATGATTTCATCATTGTTTTCTATGACAATGCCATGATCCTTCTAAGTCAATGCAGGAATAGGAAGAAATGTTTTTCTTTACTCCCTCATGCCCAGGAGAGTACCAGCTCCTTAATAAGAAAGTCAAACTATTATCTGCACAAAAGGAAATTGTGCATTATTTTACTAGTAGAATTGTAGGAATTACCACACTGGTTCACACTTGTGGTCAGTAATGTTTAACATTCTGTCTCTAGCAGTGACAATGAGGCACATGTTGTTAAAGAGTATTTATATCCTTCTTGATATCAACTTCACAATTTTATGTTGGTTCCAAAATATTGTAGATGTGCCGAATATATCTTTAAATATCCATAATTTATAAATTCATCTATATTAATACTGAATACAATTTTAACTTCCTAAGCTATTCACTATATTTCACTTATGTGGTATTTTTTACATACAGCTTTGTACTACAATTTCCATTTATGTAGTCCTATTAATTTAACTGTTACTTCCTACATGGCAACATCTAGGTCTCACCCTGTTTTGTTTTCTTCAGAAGGCTTAAGAAACATAGCTTAAATTTATGTTGTTTTTACAAGTATACTTGATTCAACTCTAGAATAATGTATAGTTTTAAAATATTCCATTAAATCATTGTGTTACCTAGTACTGATAAAATTAGTAAGACAGAACTAATTTTATTTCAATATTAAGAGAATTTGGTCAGAAAGAGTTTTTTTTTTTTTTGAAGTTAATTTTATTTGTTTTGAGAGAGAGAGAGAGAAAGAGCATAAGAGGGGTAAGGGCAGAGAAAGAAGGAGACAAAGAATCCCTACCAGGCTCTGCCCGGTCAGCACAGAGCCCATTGCGGGGCTCTGTCTCAAGAAATGTGAGATCAAGAAATGACCTAAGAGGAAATCAAGAGTTGGACACTTAAGTGAGCCACTCAGGTGCACCAGGAAGGAGTTCTTGATTTCTGAGAAGTATTAATATAAAAACATAAATAAATAGAAAATGAGATATTCAATATACTCTGACCAACAATTATTTTAGGAAAAGTTTTAAAAATGAAAAAGAAATTGAAGAAATGGGCATGAAAAAAAACCAGAATGGATTAAAGTGATTTATTTTAAGAAGTAAGGAGGGTTATAAAAGAAAAGATCAAATCTAGTTTGCCAAGAAATTATCCAGAAAGGGAAGTCGTTTAAGATTGGGTGGTTTAAGTTAGAAATGTTTAAACATAAAATTATGTGCAGGCCACTTGAGCAGAAATGGCCACCAAAGTGTGAAATGATGACAGAATAAACATTAAAAAAAATCTTTGGTAATGGAAATTTTTTTTATCTAGATAGTTTCCAGAAAATTTTATATAAAGCAAATCTAAAAAGTATAAGGTGTTTTTAAGAGTGTGTGGACAATTTCCACTTCACTGAATACACTGAATACACCAAATGAAAGGGAAAAAAGAATAATCATAAAATTAGTACTCAGTAATATGGTGGATGTAACTGAAGTCATAAAAACATTAGAAACAGTGGTTATAATGCTACAGCCAAAGGTAGGAGACAAAACAGGATACACACTGTAATGTAGAAAGCTCTCTCTATACATTGCCAAGACAAAAGTCTAGTCCCACAACTATCTTAAAAACATACTAAACTGTGTGTATGTAGGGGGGGTGGAATTCTCTATGCTTACTGCCATGCGCATAAAGTAACTAGTTTGCCACCTGAATATTTTATGATCTAGTGCAAAATAAGGGTAAACAATAAAGAATTTTTCTATTAAAAAAAAAAAAAACTCATGAAGGCCCTTCCCAATTCTTAGAGATTCTGTGGTATGGGGTGGTGAAATCTGAAACAAATTATTATAAGGATGTCTGATATATCCAAATGCACTTATTAAGTATTGTTAAAGGTACGTTAATCCCATGCAAATTTGGGGCAATGGTAGGGAGATCAGCAAGTGTTATCACAAGGTTTTGAGTGTGTGAATGTCTGTAAGACCAATATAACTTTAATTCTCTAAAAAAATATATTTAATTTCTATTGTGGTGCTCATGTGCTGGGATATTGATACTAACCATAGTAATTTATAGCCTACATCATTGAAAAGTGGTTCTGATATAAAAATTGCCTTCTCCTTTTTGGTACTTCGGCATTCCCTTTCTTCTACTTACAAGATTACTACCTATCCACCAAAAGGTAACACCAAAGCTTTCTATCAAACACTTCTACTTGATTAAGGAACCTTTTATTAGTATTGATGTCAACTTCCCAATTACCACATTTCAGCCTTCCTCAAAATGTAGGACCTGAACTTTCAAAAGATATTTTTACATTTAATTGTTTTAGAAACACAACAAGTAATTTAGATAAAGCATATGAGAATGATTTGCTAAAGTCAAACTTCAGTATAAATTAACAAATTTATGTATCCTGTGTAAATGTTAATTAGTCATACAACAGTCACCAGATTTGTCAACATTTATAGGAGCATGTTGCAGACAAATACTTTGGAGGCCTTATGACGAAAGATGCCTATTAACACGTTTCTTTCCTAATCCAAGTGTTAGATTACATTTCTGACAAGGTGAGAAGGTTTATGCAGGCAATGGGCTAAAAATTGATTCAGGAAGTTAAGACAAAAAGTCTTTAATCAATCTAAAATCCTATAAAATATTGTAGTAATATTTTACATTATGGAGAAAACTGCAATCTGGGGGTAGTTAAAATATTTTTATGCATTTGATATACAATCATGAATATGGTAGATTATAATTTCAAATTCTCTCTATATATTCATAAATATCTAAATGTGTATTTTCCTATGACAATGCTAGACTGACGACTATTATTCATCTTTGTATGCTCTCATTTGTTGAACAGTGTCTGGCACATGGTCAATGTGTATGTCTGGTCAATCAATATGTTTGCCATTTGACAAAATGAATGAATGAATTCATGAAGGATGGAGGACACATGGTTGAACACGTATGATTGACTACCCATGTGTAGAGACGTGTCATATACATGTGCCATAATCTATTCTATGAAGAATATATAGCACCATTCATAATAACATGCTTTCAGCTAGTTACTGATCAGTCATTTCCCACTATGTGAAACACTTTATATATAAGAACCACAGTAAAAGGCAAATATTTTCTTCCTTCCTTTTTTTTTTTTGTTTCCTTTCTCCTTCCCTTCCCCTTTTCATTTATTAATTCTTCCCTTTATAAAATCAGATGATCACATTCTAGCCACTTGGGCATGTAAAATTTTTACTTCTTCAATGATACAAATTGTGTGATACTTCAGTTCTTGTCCCAGGATGCAGCCAACAAAGAAATGCTTTTCTTTCCATGACACAAATTCTAGAAGGGCTTGCCTGATGACTACTTTGCCATGGAAAAAATATATATGAATAGATACACATTATATATATACATGTATACATATACATGTATACATATGTATACATATATATTTATATACATGACACATATATCCATATATATGCATAGTATAATACACAGGCACACACACATGTATGTATATATATACACATATATACAATATATGCAATTAAATGTAATTTAATTCAATTAATTTACACTATTGTTTGAAATTAAAGTGCTGGTATGGTGTGACACAAACAGCAGGTGTGAATTTTGGAATCAAACAGAACTCTATTGTAATCTATTCTCCCCTCCTCACAAAGGATGTATCATCAGGCAATTCTCCCATTTCAGTTTTCAGTTCATAATAGTGGGAGACAGCCATACTTTCTGCTTTGTCTCACATTGCCCAACAGTATAGTCTCTTATGATGTCACCTTGGTTTTCCTCTTAAATCCACTTCCTCTTTTACTTTATATGATACTTTTCTATGTTGTATGTTTTTCTTTTATGCCTCAAAACATTTTCCCTTCATCCGTCCTTTTATTTTACTTTCAAGGTAAGTTGATTATTACAAAAGCTGGAAAAAAAAAGCTTTCTTGGGAGATTAAATGACATACTGATTATATATATACACACACACATATATATGTGTGTGTATATATATATGTGTGTGTGTGTGTGTGTGTGTATGTGTGTGTGTGTGTATGTGTGTGTGTGTGTGTATATATATATATATATATATATAATTTAAAGATTGTATATATCAGGCCAATATCTATGTAATTGTAGTTTCTGATTAGGCTTAAAGTATTAGGGAGAAGTATTAGGCTTAAAGTGTTATACTCTTTTAACAAAATGACTTCTTTCTGCTACTATTTTACTATCAAAAAAGGAGAAAGAACATATTTTCTTGAATAATGGTAGTATGAGGAATCGTTATGTTTTTACTCTTGAATCAATGATGCTAGTTAAACCATATGTGTCTGATCCTTTTCTTGTATGTGTATATAATTAGTTTGGGGTCAAGTACTGGGTTGAAGATTGATTGATCTCATTTTCTTGACTTGTTCCAGCATGGGATATGAGCAAGAAATAAGCCTTTGTTGTTAAAAGCATCTGAAATGGTGACTGTTTTCTATAGCAGTAAAACCTGGAGAAAGCAGTCTAAATAGAAAAAATTAAACTGTTAACAGAGGTAACATTAACAAATGAAAATATTATGTAGTTATATTGGGTTTGGATTCTTTGGTTATTCTGATTTGCTGATTATATGAAAGGCCAAGAAAGTATCTCCAAATCAAGGGAAAATCACGTGACAACATCAAAGCTTTAAAACAATGGCTGCACAATATATATAACTCGGTAGTAAGTGTTTTTTGCTAAGCAGTGACACCTGTACTCTCAAAGCAAAAACTGGAATTAAAACTTGTACAGAAAGATGTAATGTATCTGTTTTGCATGTTTTCCCGATGGCACGTCAAGCATGGTGAAAGCTGGGACAACCTACAACTTGTTACCAGGGATCATAAAGGATAGATACTGATGTGACAGCTTTTCTTGGCCTTTACTACTCCAACCACATGCACATCTCATATTTTGTGATTTGAAAGTATGCCAAGGGGCAGAAAGCACATAAGGAACGTGTGATGACCTAACTCTTGAAATGTGGACAACACAGGCTGCTAAAGTTGAATTCCTCAATAACCCTGCTGAAAAGTTGTGATCTGTTTGAAATCAGTCATGACAAGTACCTTGGGCTCTTCTCAAGTATTCTCTATGGGGGCCACAAGGTCGCTGGTCCACATGGAAGAGTGCTGCTCAGCCTGACAGGGAGACCAGAGAAGAGTAAACCTTGTGTGTAGTCTCCTTTCTGCAAGGCCAGTGTTTTCAGAAACCAAAGCCTTAATTAGCTGTGAGGTAGAGAATAATTCCTACCTCTTTAAAATTTGTGACAGAAACAGAACTCATTATCCTCTTCCCAAAAGTCTTGACAAAGCCTTCTGTAGTACCTGTACATTTCCTTATGTGTTTCTCACCCTAAGGACTTAGAAAATAATGCTGAACTTTTAATAAAATAATTAGATTGGAACAATCACAAAACCAAAGAAAACGACGAAATGCCTAATTCAGATTGGTCTCTTAATGAATGTCCCTTTGGTATTTAGATATTAATTTTGCATTCTTCTGCATTTTAAAAATCTGCTTCAAAAATGTTTATAAAGCTAATTCCTCTGTGTGTTTTCTAAGGTAATGGAGGGCGGACCCACTGCCCTTTCTTTCTCAATAGGACTTGAGCTGGGCTGTACTTAGTGTAGTTCCCCTCCCAGTTACCATCATCAACTACTTGTCTTTTAATTATGCCATATATTGCCTTATTTTCAATAATAAGCACTTTAAAAACATCCTGCACTTTATTTTTCATCTTCAGAATCCTAGAAGCCCAAATTATTTCTGATTGTGATCATTTATGTCTGGTGTATTGCAGCAGCTTTAAGATTTTACTTTTTAAGTTTTTTTTTTTTTTAATGTTTACTACATTGAAGAACAATACTCTGTGTTCTTTATATATATTATATTTCTTAGGAAGTCTTAGGAAGTACATGCTATTAGCATTTCCATAGTAAGATGACAAAGGAGCCAGAATAGAAAAAACTATAAGCAAAACAAACTGCAATCCCGAGGTACAATGTCCTCTATACTTGGCCCTTATATGCCTTATTTACCACAAACAACTTTTAAAAGCCATCTTTTAGGGGTAAGAAGATGATCAACCCACTTGGTGGCTCAGTGGGTTGAATTTCTGACACTTAATTGTGGCTTAGGTCATGATCCCAGGGTCATGGGATCAAGCCCTGCATTGGGCTCCACGCTGAGAGTGAAGCCTGGTTCATATTCTCTCTCTCTCTCTCTCTCTCTCTCTCTCTCCCTCTCCCTCTCCCTCTCCCTCTCCCTCTCCCCCCCTCTCCCCTGGTTTCACTCTCAAATAAAAAATAAAATTAAAAAAGACCATTTTTTAATGGAAAAGTACCTTTGTCCTTTACATTGCAAGTTGGGATTCATTTTAAAAATCTGTTTTTTCAAACTCATGGCTTCTTGTTCCTGAGGAGCACCATGTCACCAAGACCTTTCTAAAACATTCCTATGACTGTGATACTTCCTATTTCAAATGTTATTAGTGTTCCCCTACTGATGACTTTCAAATTTCCAGCTAAGCATTCCATGGTCCTCACAATTATTTCACTGTCTACTATTACTGTCCAATACTCCTTTATAAGCATCATTTATTTACACCACCCAAATCTC
Organism: Neofelis nebulosa; assembly: GCF_028018385.1. Lineage (NCBI taxonomy): Eukaryota > Metazoa > Chordata > Mammalia > Carnivora > Felidae > Neofelis > Neofelis nebulosa. Next base: position 90,601,733 of record NC_080783.1, on the reverse strand, counting down.
CAGAGCCCCTGCCATATTCCTTCTTGCATCATCTCTGTCCTCAAATAGACTCAGGGGCCCTCGAGGGCAGGGGCTATATCTTACTTTCCACTTCTCTCTCCATTTTTGATAGAGATTCCCAGAGCAAAATCAGTGAGCAAACAAAGGGCAAAGAGGAGAGAGAACAAAAATGAATAAAATTGTGTTCTTCTAATAAGTTAAGATGGTGAATTAAGCCTGTTCAGTTCTCTATAGAAAGCTATTTAACCTGGGTTCCAGAGCACTCAGGAAAAACCCTGGGGCAGCTTTAGATGGTAGCATAAAGACAAAAAAGAGAATAAAAAATCATGATAAAATCACTCTTCTTTTTCTAACTCTTGCAGTTTTTGAAAATTTAATAACAAAGTAATATGTGGTATTACAACGATGATAGAAAGATGATCATATCACAGGCTGTCAGAGCTCACAATACAATATAGGCACCAAGACATTATTTTTTAGCAGCATTAGTTAAGAACATACTACATGCAGAACATGTGTTAGCTATTGGGGCAAAACAGATAAATCAGATACAACTTCTTACTTGAAGGAATTTACAATCTGCCAGAGAGAAAGAGACACATAAATTTAAAGAGGCCATGGAGTGTACAACAGGCAGCATTCCCAAGCCAATTTCATAGAAATATGTTCCATGTCCAAAGGCCACACACAGATGAGAGGTCAATTCTAGCCATAAGATATGGAATATCATAGAGGAGCATGAAAAATGTAAACACACACACACACACACACACACACACACACTCACATGAGTGATCAAGGAAAGGAGATAATTTCGTGGAAAACCATTTTTCCTAAGAAAGATGAAAAACAGATGCCCATATAAATCTAACTAAACCAAAAAGAAAAAAAAGAAAAAGGAAAAAGTAATGGATTAGGGGAAAATGCTCACAGTATGTTATTTGTAGCTTTTGTTTGAAATGAAGAAGTAAAACATAAAAACTAACATTGCTATCTTGTTTTTGACCAAATGGAGAACTGTTCTTGCTATGGGCAAGAAGCAATAACATATATTATAAGAAATGTCTTGGAGTTTTGCCATATTGCCATTTTCAAAACAGTGCCTGAATTGATATGATTTCAGAAGCAATGCACTATCAGATCTTTTCTGTTCTCCCTTTTCAGATGATACAAATAACTTAAAAACTGGATTTTTTTCTTTTGTTTTTGAAAAAGAATATGAATTACATAGAAAACTATTTTTAAAAAGTAAACATTACCCAAATTCAACCAATAATAGGTAACCATTTTTTTGTGTGTTTTGTTCACTGAAAAATCCTTTGGTGCCTAGGATATTGTTGGTATATAGGAGGTACTCAGTAAATATTTGTTGATAAATGGATATGAAGATTAGCAGTATTTTTGTTGTCTAAAAGGGAAAAATATGAGCCAATCAAGGGACAGACACCTGAGATTCTGGTTCTTATAGACTTCGGATATACTAGACTAGGGGTTATAATAAGAAATATGTGGAAAGAACTATCATCTCTTTTGCACTTAGGCATTACTAGGCTACTCATCTACTTAGCTCTATCCTGGTATATTATTTTAAAGTATCAGAAAATAAACTGTAAAACCATAGAGAAAAACTGAACACAAATATTTAATTGTGAACCAAAAATTTTATGATCAGCTCCTCAGTTACTGCATAGTATTAACGGATTTTCTATTCTTAATTTTGCTGCTAATGTGTAATTTTGTCTTCTCAATATCTTCATAGATATTTTAGAGATTTAGGGAGAATTTGTATCTGTGGTTGTGACTGATCCAATTTTAAACCAGTTTGCAAACAAAAATTCAAATAGGACCAGATTTAAATATATTGTACCTTATAAACCTAGTATAAGTGAACAATTAGTGCAAACATATCACTTTACAAACAAGAAAAATGTGACACAAAGACATAATGTCACTTGCTCAAAATCATACCTAGTTTCATTCATAAAGTCTGTACTTTTGGACCCAGTATTTCCACTTCTGTGTGTTAATCAGAGAAAACTAATGAGAAAGCATGTTTTTTTTTTAACCCTTGGAAAAAATAGTTAACAAAAGGATAAAGCAAAAAAACTAAATCACACATCTAATAATCGAATGATATATAGTTGATTAAATAAAGTAGGGAACAACACAGTGGAACGCTGGGTAACCACTAAGAATAAAAGCATCTAATTATATACATTGATACGGAATGATGTGCTGAATGTATTGCAAAATAAATACATATAAAAGAGTGTCTATCATGTGATCTTATTTTAGTATATAATCATTTTCAAGTATATATTTGCATCAAGAAACTGAATGAACAGAAATAAAGTACAATAGTGGTTGTTACTAGGAAATATGGACATTCTGAAAAAGTATTGCTAACTTTTATTTCTAAAATTAAAATTTATGGTCTAATAAAAATAATAACAATGAAAATGTATTTAATATTAACATTGAGGAGTTCTTTTATTCTACTCTGAGAAGGTATTCTTTACATCATTTTCTACCGAAGTCTGTCCAAATGGACAAAGTTGACAAGATATCTTTTGGAGTACAGAAAACCTTGAATGATTTCTCAGAAAAAATCATAGTATGAAGTAAAGTTGGATAAAAAATGTAATGTGTACAAAAAACAAATATAGAATTTTCAAATCTTTGCTATTCTAACTACAATGTTGAGATTTCAGCCAAGAGCCACCTGCCAAAGACAGGAACTAGAGTTTGGGATATCCAAGAATACTTAAGCAAATTACCTAAAATAAAACCATGTACACAGTGTTAGATCACCAAGATTTAAAAATAATAGCTAACAGTAAGTCTGGATCTGTAGTCATGGTCACACCCAAGCAGAAACAAAGGTCTGGTGGCTCTAAACACACATTTTCAGAATAAGTGTGCTCAGAAAATATCTCTTTCCTATGATGGTTTTTATATATACATGCTAGATTTATCTTCCTAAAGAAGAAAAAAATCTATGGTTTAGACTGGCTACTAGGCTGCACCAAAAGTAACTGGAGGAAGGACTATATGAATCCAGGTAGGCATGACTCTAAAACCCATTTTCTTTCCACTTACTGTATCTTGTAGAATCAACAGAACTTCCTTACTGTCTGTCTCACTTTGATAGTGATGGTACCAGCCAACAAATGGATCTCTCTGGTACCATCAATACAGAAGACCCATGTGAGCAGGATAAGGATTTGAATATGCATTCAAAATCCAGACAACAGAAGAGTTCTTTTTTATTATTTTATAATTTTTAATATTTATCTTTGAGAGACAGAGACAGAGCATGAGTGGGGGAGGGGCAGAGAGAGAGAGAGAGAGAAAGAGAGAGAGAGAATCCAAAGCAGGCTCTAGGCTCTCAGCTGTCAGCACAGAGCCTGACACGGGGCTCGAACCTATGAACTGTGAGATCATGACCTGAGCTGAAGTTGGAAACTTCACTGCCTAAGCCACCCAGGCACCCCAGGAAGAAGAGTTCTAAAGGGAGTAATTCCTGACATCTTCATTGTCTTATATTTTTCTTGAGTCCTTAAACACTGGTTATTTATACTCAGGAGAAGTTTTTTAGTACATTTCAATATCTTCCTAGTCTTCAGTGGGATGGGTCTGTTGTGGAGCCTAGCTCTGAAAGCTAGAAGTCTGAGATCAAGGTGTTGGCATGTTTGGTTTCTTCTAATGCCTCTCTCCTTAGCTTGTAGAGACCATTTTCTTCCTGTCTTCACATGATTTCCTCCTCTGTGTGCCTGTATCCTAATATCCTCTGCTTATAAAGACACCAGCCATATAGAATCCATCTCTCTGTGCATGTGTGTATCTCTATGTCCTAATCTCTTCCTACAGGGACACAAGTCATACTGGATTAGGGCCACCCCAAGGACCCTGTTTTAATTTAATCACATCTTTAAAGCCCCTTTCTCCAAATACAGTCTCATTGTGAGGTACTGAGGCTTAGAGCTTCAACACCTGAATTTGGAAGGGACACAGTCCAGCTCATAACAGTAACAAAGAGCAAAATTTACAATTTTATGTGACAACTTGACGGGGCTAAGAGATGCTCAGCTGGTAAAACATTATTTCTGAGTGTGTCTGTGAAGGTGTCCCAGGAAGAGATTAGCATTTTAATTGGTAAATTAAGATCTCCCTTAACCATGAGGGTGGGCATCATACAATCTGCTGAATGTCTGAATAGAACAAAATGGCACAGGAAAGGCAAATACGCTATCCCTGCTTGAGCTGAGACATCCATTTTTTCCTGCCCTCAGACATCAACACCTGGTTTCAGATAGGAAACAGCTAAAAACCTTCCTTGAAAGAGGAAAAGGTCTGAAAGTAAGGTGATGTTTGTTGAGAACAGAACACATCATACATGGCAAATTGGGAAGAGAGAAGACTAGAGAGATATGTTGGACTCGGACTTATATCATCAGCTACCTTGTTTCTCAGGCCTTTGGATTTCGATTGAATTATATTACACCAGTGAATTTCCTGGTTCTCTCTCCCTCTTTTCTTTCTCTTCTCTCTCTCTAGAATACATAAAAATATTTCAAAATATAGGGGCGCCTAGGTGGCGCAGTCGGTTAAGCGTCCGACTTCAGCCAGGTCACGATCTCGCGGTCCGTGAGTTCGAGCCCCGCGTCAGGCTCTGGGCTGATGGCTCGGAGCCTGGAGCCTGTTTCCGATTCTGTGTCTCCCTCTCTCTCTGCCCCTCCCCCGTTCATGCTCTGTCTCTCTCTGTCCAAAAATAAATAAAAAACGTTGAAAAAAAATTTTTTTTTAAAAATATTTCAAAATATATATAAAATATATGTATATGACTTTTATTCTACTCTTTGACACATACACACACACACCTTTTGGTTCTGCTTCCAACTAATGATATAATTATATATGAACATATATAATATTTAATATATAAATATATACTACATGTTATAAAATACTTTTTTCCTCACTAAATTTTGATTCTTCCCTTTTGAGAAATTCAGTTAAGCCGAATCAATTAAGATTTATTATTCACTACCATATGCACAAACAGATGATATCTGAGTTGAGACTAGTGGGATAATAAGAGGTAAGCAGAAAAAAAGGAGAAGCATTTCAGTTCAATGAACTGAGTGAAGACACGTAAGAGAGGAATGGTCCTGTGGTTATGGGGCAAGGCTGTATGTATGCTTGCGTCTATATAAGTATAGGAGTAGCGGTAGGAGAAGTAGAGTAGCTATAAACATGATTTTATTGGAAGATGAAATGTACTGTAAATACTGCTGGAAGATAATGCTGTGGAAGTAAGTCTATGTTTTAAAGAAAGTTAAACCCAATACAAATAAAAGTCTGACCCTAGCAAGATATCTTAGAGGTAGAAGGACATAGTTAACTTGATACTGAACACTTTTTCACATTATTGATAATTTCTAATCCTCACAACAAAATTTATATAGTATTGTCAAAATAGCACACATTAGATTTTTTAAATTTGGTTTTTAACATTATGCGATATACTTACTTTAAAAAATATCAATACTCTCTCCAAATATGCATAAAAAATCCTAGATCTTATTTTTGTGTAGGCTTTTCTGTGGAGTTTTCTTTTTCTCCACACATAGTAATAAGTGAAAATGGCCATCAAGAGACAAAAGTGAAGGCTTTCAAAAAACAAATCTATTCCTTAAATTGAAGGATACAGTAATAAAATTTCTATGTGGAAAAAAAAACCTGTCACCTTCATAGATCTGAATACTTCATATAGACTTTCCAAATGTGTGTAAATTCTGCACATTCAAATAGTTTTCCACTCTACGAAAAAAAAATGTACTACCAACCAAACTAAAGCAAGCACTATATCTTATCTCTTAAAGCAATTTTTGTTTCCTGTAAGGCTTTTAGATGAAATAGTACATACTAGCTTTTCATTAAAGGTACATGACCGCTTCCAATTGAAATCTGAGGCTGAAATCTGTGTTTCCAAAAAGCTCCCCTTATAAGAAGAATCGACTACTAGAAAGATATCCAGAGGGCTTAATATTCTCCTGTCATATAGAGATTTCAAAACATCTCCCTTAATGCCCATCCAATGGCAAAATCCAATAAGCCATTTAAAATTCTCATCCTCCTTAAACTTTCTGGAGTTGACATATATTCTTCCTTCCTTCCTTCCTTCCTTCCTTCCTTCCTTCCTTCCTTCCTTTCTTTTTTTGAGTTGATATTCTTTGACACTCTCTACTCCTTTGACTTGGAGGATTCTACTCTTTGACGAGTTCCCTCCAATTTCCATTTCTTCTCATTTACTTTTGTTGATTCCTCTATAACACAGTATCAAACAGTGATATTTCCTAGAATCCATCCTTAATCCTCTATTCTTCATTTTGTAAACCCACTCTTGTGTCATGGCATAAAATGTACCTCGCCAATTGGCCACAACATATCTCTCTAGTCTTCTCTCTTCCCAATTTGCTGTGTAGGATGTGCTCTGTTCTCAACAAACATTGCCTTACTTTCAGAACTTTTCCTCTTTAAGGAAGCTTTTCAGCCATTTCCTATCTGTAAAACTATTACACATTTTTTCCCCATAATACTGTGAAAATATAACTTCATCTATAAAGCTTTTCTCTCTTCTACAAGTAATCATGAAATGATCTCTATTGAAATGTTTTCCCACAACACTTTAGTCATATTTCTTTTTTTCTTTTTTGTTTCAAATTTTTATTGACATTCCAGTTAACATATAGTAGAATATTTGCTTCAGTAGAAGTTAGTAATTCGTCACTTACGTAAACACTCAGTGCTCATCACAAGTACCCTCCTTAATCTCCATCATCTATTTAATTATTACAATTGTCAAATAGGATTTTAAGTTTTGTAAACCCACTCATCTACCAAAATAAAGTTTAAGCTCTTCAAAGGTAAAAACCATGTTGAAGTTACTACAACATAAAGCAGTACAGCATAAGAGTTATAACCAAGGTATGAAGTTTAGAATCAAAGTATGGTTTGAGTTTCAGGTATCCACTGGTTCCTAGCATGTAACATCAGTGTTACCATCTGTGAAATGGGGATAGTAATTACATGATGATGATAATGATGATAATCACAATAATAACAATAGCATAATATTCTAGCTTCACATAAAATATATAAAGCGCTTAACACAGTGCTTGGCAGAAAATATTTGCTAAGTTGGTTAGCTGTTATTAATTATCCTTCCAAATTTACACAGGGTCTCATTCATCACAGGTTATCAATAAACATTTTGGTGAAGAATTAATGAATGGATGATAGCAGAATATCATTACCTATATTTTGCTTCTTTTATACCTTAAGTTTTTTTGAGAGATTCAGTAAGCATTAACTGCTACCATCAGAATAAATCTTAGATAGTAAAAAAGCAAAGCACAGACAGAATTTCCATAAAACCAAATGTAGACAAAGATACACAAAAGTAAAATATTTTTCTTATAAACCTTTCCATTAATGTATTTTTTTCCTTGCTGTGTTTATGAAATAGTCTTATAGGTGAATAAGTCTTATAGACCTTAACAGGTCAGGTGCCTCTGATGAAACTTGGTAAGAGTAAAAAATGGAACAGAACATTATTGTGAGCTGCTGTGCCCATGAGTGATATTGATTCTAGGGACACCGGAGCATTCTCAGGGCAGGCATGTTCTAGGCCCATTTATAGGGAGGAAGGAGGGTGAGTCTGAAATGTTATTTGTACTTTTCCTGGACATAGTGCAAGAGAGACAAGACAAATGAAGACTCGGCCCCAGAACAGGCATTACCGGTATCCTAGAAATGAAGTAACATGAGTACCTAGATCAATGCTTGGTCAAGGCTCACTCTGGACTTATTAATTCTGAAATATCCATGAATCTCCTGACCTTGCTCTTCTTCCTTCCAGTTGCACTGTCCAGGTTGAAACTCTCATCACTTTTCTCCTCAAGGATTTCCAAATCTTCTATGGGGTCTCTGCAGCTGATCTCCAGTGCTCTCCCCCACATGCCAATGAGCATCACCTTCAAAAGCCAATTCCTTTAGCTCAAGCCTCTGCCTCAAATCTCTTTGGCTACTCATTCCTTTTGGGATCCTATGTAATCCCCTAACTTTGACATGAATAGGATCCCAACTCATCTTTCCAGTTTTGTGTCCTCAATCCCCTCTCCTTCCCAACTACAGTCACCCTTCATTCTAGCTATGTTCAACCACTCACAGCTCCCCAAATAGGCCATTAAGTCTCACAACCATGTCTTTACTTATGTTATTCTTTCTTTTCAGAATGCTATTCCCAACCTTACTGAATTTCATGAACTACAAGAACCACAAAAGATTGCCTTTTTCTGTAAAGCTTTCATTTCTCATTGTGAACAAATCACTTGCCCTGCTAAGAGTCCATTGCCCTCTCTTTTTCCTGTGGCCACACCTACATTATTAAAGGTTAATTAGCTGTTTATGATATTTTAACCCCAATAATTAATGAGCTCCTTAATGATGGGGGCTAAATTTCATTCATCTTCACTTGTCTAGGATTTAGCATACTTTCGGGGTCTATTAATATTTGCTGAATGACTGAAGAAATTTAGGATGGATCCAGGTAGAGGCAGAACTGAACAAGAGTCTCCACTTGTCTTCACGTGCACAAGGTACAAACCTGAGTATGAGCTGAGGAGTGCGTCAATGCCTCAACAGATCCGTCTATACACATTTTGTAGACTAAAATTTAAAGAGATATTTTTGGATGTAGTTTACATAGGGATATTAGTTTAACATATTCAAATATCTTCAGGAAAAAAGAAAGAATACCATTTTTCCCTATGTGATTACTTCAGTCATTTCCCATATTTTTGGACTATAATCTAAAGAATAACATTTTCTTGAATAACAAAATAGATCTTTGTGAACACAACTATAGAGTTCTGATAATGAAATAACTGAGTGTCAATACACTTGTGCTTAAAGACCATTTCTAAGTACACTTTGACACCACCATGGAGCTATTAGATACCAATCACAGCCTCTGTTTATGACATTGAGTATTAAAGGCGATCGCGGATATGATCTATCTTTAAAGCTCAAGTGAAAAATGCAAAAATAACTTCCATTGTGATGAACATTGACCCCAAAGGTGGTCTCTGAAATTTCTCGGAGGAAATGAGTTTATTTTTTTATTGACAAATTGAGTCAGGAAAAAAAAAAAGATTTAAACTATGAGGAAACAAAGTTTTTACCACATACCTATTTCTTCTGTAAGTGTAATTGTTCTCAGTAAAATTTTGGGAAACAAAATAATGTATTGGTTCATCAGTACTTGAAATTAAAAGTCAGTTACTAAACAAAAGCCACCATTCCAAATATAGTATAGACTATAGCAATAGAGTCTAAGAACACCTGCTTCTGCACTTCTCTAATTAAAAGCCACTATTCTAGCAAATGTGTTTTCATTAGACAGTTCCATGAGCTTTCTCATTCCCTCCATTATATTTCTAGACACTCTAGCTGACTGTGGTGCATACACTTGTTGGTGAGCGAAGCAAAGGTTAAGTGTGTGTGTGACACAGATGAGCCCCGAGATTAAGTATACACTGTGAAATGCATGTGGATGTTCATGATTTAAACCAATGAACTGTGGCCTGAAATGATGTCACACGAAGCGCAGTGGTAAGTGGAAGGTTAAACCTACTTGCATCTCGGCTCATTAAACGCAGTTAAAGTGCAAATCCCCTCATTCTGACAGTAGTGATCACAAGGGTTCTCTTTCTGGTCACAGCGCTGACTTTTAAACCCCACAGAGCATCTGCAGAATTTCAGTAAAATACAGCTAAATAAAGCGGCTGACTTTTTTTCTAAATATGATTCAAGTTCATTTCATACAGAGATAGTAACATATGAATCAAACTTTGTCAAGTAAGTCCATTTCTCTCTCATTCACACTCATCACATGCTACTCTGACAAGGTGGGGACAGATCGTGGATATGGATCATATGTGGGCATTATCCTTCTAGTCAAGCAGTGATCAAAGAAAACTCAAAATAGAAACCACAGAAGTGAAATGGTTTTATTTCAAGTTGTCCATTCTGGACTGTCAGGTATTTAAGAGGGAAAATATTAAATTCTAGATTTTTCTCACGAGCAGAGAATCTCCCAATACTTTCTAAATGTTCAGAAACCCAGATTCAAGTTAATGTACTCCAAAGGAGACAGGGGCTTAATAGGTTTACATAATACAACACTCTAAACCTGATATAAACATCAAATAACATCATTATACATTTGAAAAAATACCACAGTTTCTTTTTAAAAGGATAGCTGTAAATACCAAGTATACATAAATATGATTATGTCTGGGTTTCACATATCTAAATAAGGTCAATGAAATTAGAATAATTTTACCTGGCATTTCCAAGTTCAAAGATCTATGAATGTCTTCAATGGGTATGATGCTAAGAACTGAATGAGCTCTTCCTTATGAAATCACTAGCAAATTGATGAAGGAGGAGATTCTGTAGCACATGAGCCAATGAGGGACAATACTTGATCAGAGATGTCCGTGAAACATTCATTTAAAATGTATTATTCCAAGAGAGGAGAACAATAGAGGAAGGATTCCATGTACATACAAAGTCATACTATAACAAGCCCACAAAGTTATATAATACTCACAGACACACAGGTACATTTGTCTCAGGGTCCAGCTGGCATGTGCCACCATTGTAACAGTAGCCATCACATAACTGACAGCTAGAGGCAATCTTTCCATTAGTGCAGCTGCAGCAACAAAGGAAAAAAGAAACCTCATTGTTAGTGGCATCATTATTGTCAAAAGCTGACATAAACTCTCTGCAGATAAGAATATTCATCATAGAGAAGTAATGGAGTGTGCCTGGCTAAAAGTAATTTTTCAGAAAGACAGACTTCCTGGAGGCAAAGATTTTTTTTTTAACAAAATGATAATTTTTTTTTTCTTTTGGTAATTTTTAAATTTTCAACCCACTTGCTTAATATAAAATTTTAATATAGTTAGAGATATGTGTAAAAAAATATGCTCTAATGTCTATCACTTACACTGCAGGGAGACATCAGCATTTGTATCTTATTCCCTTTTCATTTAACTAGGGTTTGGTGACATCAGTGTGAATTACAAACCACATGATCAAATATTCTGGAAGCAAATGCTTCAGCTATCTGTTGTAAACTGGAAAATCTGGTCCAAAAACACTGTTAAGAGTTTCAGATTCCAGATTTTGTAAGAAAGTATAAGATTATCCGGTAGTCGCCTTTTCTCTTCGATTATGTACTGTAATTAAAGTCAATGTTTTTATTCTAACACACACACACACACACACACACACACACGATCATGGGCAGTTCATTGTAAAAATAGAAATGTTGTAGGAACAATACATAATTTGGCAATAGGGTAAGGAGGTAGGTTTTCTTATGGAAGCAATTCTAATTTACAGCACATTATCTGTCTGAGATAAGAATAAACACCATGGTTTATGCTACATGGAAAACAAAAACAAACAAACAAAAAAAACCCCAAGCTCAGTTAAAATAGGAAAAATACAGAAATTTCTTATTTGCTGTGTTATATTTTTATCTAAATAAATACTACTAGATTGGACACTGAAAATTGTTGGGGGGACAGACAAAAGTGCACAGTCATTCCAAATTATCATCAGGTCTCTTGAATGAGAAGTAGGGTAATAGATTCATACAAGCCTTGGCCCAAATCAGAATTACAACAGATCGTGCCACTATTCTAAGACCATGTTGGCACTAGGTGCTATGAAGCAATCAGTGGTGTCACAATAAATCTGGACATAAGCATGACACATAAATCAGGTTGCAATATCACTGATCACTTTGACAGTCTCCACGATGGATTTCTATTGTGTTACACCCATCAAAGAGTATCCATCTATACATCGGTTGGATGCCTGAAATGATTACTTGGTGGTCCTGGTTAATTTATTCTGTGAATATTTATTTTATGGCATGTAGGTGATAAGGATGCAGGAAATACACCACACAGCTTATTACTTTCCCAGGTGTTTAATTTAAAGATGTTTTTTTAAGAGCCTAGATTTTAAATTCACATTTCTTTTCAAGACGAACAGAAGCAATGAGTCAACTATGTACTGGATATAAAATGGAAATATGTGAATGTAGAACCAAACATGGAGAGGAAGCAGTTTAAAGTTTACAAGACTTAACAGAGAATGCCTTTATAATCTATAGGCATGTAAATATGGACACTAAGTGAGTCAAGTATACATTTAACAGTATTGGTATCTGATAGGTTTAAAGGATCTGGGAGAATGTTCCTTGCCCTCCATCTCAGCCTCATTGAAAATCAAAGAGCAGAAAGTTATAGTTTCTGTTCTATCAAAAGGACAATGTCAAAGTGAAAAAATAGCTCATTATCCATTAAAGAATTTCTGAGAAAAAAAGATAACTACACACCAAATATCAGCTTTTAAAGATAAAAATATCCTACTCATTGCGTTTAAACTCCTTCTAACAAGAGTTATAAAAGATGTTGCCTTTCTCTTTCTAAAGGTTTTGTTTGAATCCTAAATTGAAGACATAAATTTGTATATATTTCAAATATAAAGTAAAAATTACTCAAATCATTATAATGCATCAGAGTTCAGCTCATATTTTAACATGGGTTTTCATCATTTTATTTCTTAGAGGCAAGTGTGACACACACACACACACACACACACACACACACACAGAGTTTGTGATACATCACTTTCCAAAAGTTAATTACCAGTTGTCCAGTACAGAGAAAAAATTCCCATAACAATGGACATTGCAAAGGTATTATTTAGGCTATTCAAAATTATGATCGAGTCTTCATCAATATTTACTTAGATTTCCACATAAGAGAAAAATATACAATTAGCTCCATTTTTAAAGAATATACTTATTATCCTTGACAGTATCTATTCTAGTTGACAGCTCATAGACTGTGTGTTAGAAACACACCTGACTATTTGGAATCACATGAATGCATGGAGGCTTCAATTTTCCTATTTATGTAAAAGATTTACTTTAATTCAGTTGTGGCTTTGTTTTGGTATCAGTTATTTAGCTGTGTGACAGAAATTCTAGCACCACTGTAAACTTCATTTAATGCCAAGAAGAAAAGTATCATAAAAATGTAAACAAACTTGTCTAATAAGTTTCAGACTACCGAATCTTGTTTGTATTATCATGCTTAGAAGTTATGCAACCTATAATGACCAAATATTATACTCCTGGTTTTAAACTTCCACTGTCTGCTCGTTGTCAGTAACTCTTATTTATCCATCTGACACATACTTTTCCAAAAGGATCTTTTATGGGGCGCCTGGGTGGCGCAGTCGGTTAAGCGTCCGACTTCAGCCAGGTCACGATCTCGCGGTCCGTGAGTTCGAGCCCCGCGTCAGGCTCTGGGCTGATGGCTCAGAGCCTGGAGCCTGTTTCCGATTCTGTGTCTCCCTCTCTCTCTGCCCCTCCCCCGTTCATGCTCTGTCTCTGTCTGTCCCAAAAATAAATAAATAAAAAAAAAAAAATCGTTGACAAAAGGATCTTTTATGAGTCAAGAACTACAATGTTGGATCTCCACAGCCAAGTCAGGATATGAGGCTCTGGTGTTTCTAGCTTGGTGAAGTCAATTTCCTCTGTATAGTAGGCTGTACTGAGAGCCTAAAGAGTCTGCCCTTCTTTCTTCACGTGGACCTCCCCCTTGTAATGGAAATGGTGTGTGTATCTCTTCTTGAGCTTTTTCAAGGTAAAGTGGGAAGGAAATTGCAACTCATATCCTGTCTTAGATAAGAGTCTATTATTTCCTGTGTGAATGGAATGGAGTTGTAAGCAAGACCCTAGAGTGATTTTTTAAAAAAAAAAATATTTTTAATGTCTTTATTTATTTTTGAGAGACAGAGAGTGAGCAGGGAAGGGGCAGAGAGAGAGAGAGAGAGAGAGAGAATCTGAAGCAGGCTCCAGGCCTCTGAGCTGTCAGCACAGATCCTGACGTGGGGCTCAAACTCACAAGCTGTGAGATCATGACCTGAGCTGAAGTCAGATGCTTAACCAACTGAGCCACCCAGACTCCCCTAGAGTGCATTTCTGATGCAGTGCGCTGGACATTAAGAAAAACGTACACCCGCTAATGGAAACAAAGTTCTGTCATGATAAAGTTTCATCACAAAGAGCTGATGAGCTTAGTGAGCAAACATGATTTTGGTAGTTTATATGAAAATGCATTTGCTTTTATATACTTATCAAAGGCACATATTTATAATTAGTCATATTTTCAATTACTTTACTTAAAAAATAATGTACTTTCAAATGACCCAATTTGAGGGTTTGAGTAAATGTCATTCATAATTATAACACAAATCATTAGAGTAAATTCTAAAATGAGAGTAAATAAAAAAGAAAAAAACTGTCGATGCTGTCTGTAATAAAATTTTATTGGGCCTTGTTTGGCAGAGCGACATAACTCAGGGCTGGCACCCTCGCAGAGCTGTCTCGGTGGAAGCCACAGCATAAACACTTTACAGCACGCTTTCCATCTCATATTCTCATTTATTATACTCCTAACCAAGGCAAGCGATAGAGTCCAGTGCTTTAAAGGCTCTTCTTTTAAGAGGTTGCTGAAAGAAGCTCAGAGTAAGGACTGATCTTTAACCTCAGTGGCATAAACTTGTTTCACAATAGAAACTGAATGGCATTGCCCTTTAGCTGCCATGATCTCTTTTCTTTTCTTTTTTAATTTTTTTAGTGTTTATTCCTTGAGAGAGAGAGAGAGAGAGAGAGAGAGAGAGAGAGAGAACGAACCAGGGAGGGGCAGAGAGGAGACACAGAATCTGAAGCAGGCTCCAGGCTCTGAGCTGTTATGATAGTACAGAGCCCTATCCGGTGCCCGAACCCACCAACAGTGATATCATGACCTGAGCTGACTGAGTCACCCAGGCGCCCCTCTTTCTCTCTTCCTTTCTTCCTTTCCTTCTTCCCTTTTTTCTTTTCTTTTCTTTTCTTTTCTTTTCTTTTCTTTTCTTTTCTTTTCTTTTCTTTTCTTTTCTTTTCTTTTCTTTTCTTTCTTTCTTTCTTTCTTTCTTTCTTTCTTTCTTTCTTTCTTTCTTTCTTTTTCTCCTTTCTTTTTCTCTTTCTTTCTTTCCTTTCTTCTTCCTTCCTTCCTTTCTCTCTCTTTCTTTTCTTCTTTTTTTTAAATTCTGTTTTCCATTCTCTTGATCTTAAAGCCAAAGGGCAAAAGGCAATGTAACCAAAGTCTAACTTGGAAATTTTTATTATAGTTGCCTCTTAGGGAACATTATTACTTCTACTTATTTTGGACTATAATGTTTAAAGTCAAGTTAAAGGGGCGCCTGGGTGGCGCAGTCGGTTAAGCGTCCGACTTCAGCCAGGTCACGATCTCGCGGTCCGTGAGTTCGAGCCCCGCGTCAGGCTCTGGGCTGATGGCTCAGAGCCTGGAGCCTGTTTCCGCTTCTGTGCCTCCCTCTCTCTCTGCCCCTCCCCCGTTCATGCTCTGTCTCTCTCTGTCCCAAAAATAAATAAAAAACGTTGAAAAAAAAATTTAAAAAAAAAAAAAATAAAATAAAGTCAAGTTAAAAACCTAAATTAAAAAATGTATTTCCATTAGACAAGTCTTTTGTTCCTCCCCCACAGGGACATTTTTTAACAACAGAAAAGTAAACACTTACTATAAATGATAATAATGAAACAAAAGTCTCAGCTCTTCTAATTTAGGGATACTGCATATAGATTTTTCAAGGTATGTTGCATCTCACTATTTCTTGCTTACTATTAGGAATATTCTATATATATAATAATCTGACCACATCATTACATGAGTACATGATGAATTCTCATGTTCCCCAGCTGCACAAAATAGGCGTTGAATAAGTTCAGTCAATTGGGATGAACTGAATTTTATCTACAACCAAAAACAAACAAACAAACAAAAAAGATGAAATGATCACTAAAAGAATTTTAGGATAAAAATAATTTACATTCTTTTCATGTTTATTGTTGAACTGCTACATCCTTTTGGGTTCAAATGCTTTTATAAATTAAGCTGGATGTTCACTTACTTGCAAAATATATCTTCACTGTCTTTATTTATAATGCAGTGCCCCCCATGGCACCTTATACATTTGTCAACCTCACATTTTGGTCCTTCATAGCGTGTTGGACAGACACATTCAACACTTCCATCATCCCTGATGGTACAGGATTCAGAATTCACACAGTAGTGGTGACAAACATCTAGGAAGAACGCACACCAGAGAAAAAGAAATTATACTATATGATTTTTTTCAGTCACAACACATGTTGCCATTTCATTTAATATTTAAAAACAGTCAATCCTTAAAGAAATACAAAAATAAGTACATTAATGAAAACATCTAAATATAAAAAATGGTTAATAATAAGTAGATTAGCTTACAAAATCACTTTGTAATTACATGTAATTAGAATTCTTTAATAATGCTATTCATTTCTTTTTGCCAGCCACGCACCATTTCATCTGGCTAAAAAAAAAAATGTTGAGTTATACTGATATAATGCTAACTGAGAAACTCTTTTGGTTCTGAATGTTAAAGTTTAAGCTAACAAGTTTCCTTCATTTCCTTCTAATGGGCACTATAACTATTCTGAAATGAGCAGAAATACTCAAGATTTCTTTAAGCATCATTTGTTGTTTCCTTTCCTTGTACTTCTTTTCATCTCGAGAACAGGGTACTGTCTGGTGGGTGGGGGACCCAGCCTCTGCATCAGCCCTTTGTGTGGTATGAAGAAGTCACCCTCTACACACAGCAGAACAGGCCCAGTATTTTCGAATGCCCTGGCAGGTGAGCAAACACAGAGGTGTGCCTCTCATGGAACATCAAGAGAAAAGTGAACTGGGAAACTGATCCATCATGGGTAAGGAGTAAACAGAAGTTTAGGCTATTGTTTCCTTCCTCGTTTAGAGCCTGACTTCCCAGTCAGAGGGAAAACCTCAAGAGTGTGAGGCTTTTGTTTTAAAACATCTTTCCTAATGAACATTATAGATAATTTTCTCAACTACAAAAGAAGATTTCTTCAAATATTGCTATACCTAGTGTATGTAATAAAACAAAAACAATTTAATGATACAATAACCAATCTATCTTTGTAATTAGACATTCTGCCTCAGTCTTTTGAAAAGCAAGTATTTATGTGTGTTTATATGTGAATATAATTTATAACATTCAAAATATTGAAATTCATAATACAATAATCTTAGGCAAAAGAACTTGATTAGATCTACTTCACACTTTGTGTTTAGAAGCTGCAATTTCCTTTTAGCTATCTAATTGTGAAGCGATGTTAAATGAGATTAGCTCTGATAAAAATCTCAATTTATAAACTTTAACCTGCTGTACGACAGTTATAGTAGGTGAAGAAAATTAAAACATAATTTATAACTCTCATGTTTGTATATTTAGCCCTTTATTAAATCAGACAGAAATTAAATTTATTGACAGGCTTGCTTCATATTTATGGAAATTTATTTCAAGCATTCTTCTGCTTGCTGTTGCATTACGCCAAGTACCCTCATTGAGATTCAATGCTTAAGCCTATTCACATGGTTTTGGCTATATTTAAGAAAAGTAGCATTTTGAAAAGGTGAGAAACTTGAAGATCTAAGAACTAAGTCAGTGTTAGTGGTATCTGTCCATGATGGTGTCTGTTTGCAGTTATTGGCTTGGCAGTTATAGTATGCACCATCACACATTCTGTTTTTGTTTATGAAGAATGTATGCTCGGCAGTCTATATGATGATCTCTCCTATTCAAGGCAGAAATCTCTAAAGAACAACTCTCATTAGTTCAGATTGTTCAGCACCTCTTACTGATAGAGAGCTCCTTTCAGATCATTCCCCAACTGCTTCCAATGTCACCCTTTGATCCTGGTTCAGTTATCTGATGGGACATAGAAGTTAGTTGATGTAGCCTAACAAGATCAACATGTTATGTCTTATCCATAGTGGATAGCTAATCAAAATCAGGTAGGTAACTTATTTGCAAATGCAAATTCCAGTGCTCATCCCTGTCACCACTGCCCACCCATGCCTAGATTCTATTCATAAATCTGAAATGGGGCCCAGGTGATTCCCATGGAACTGGTTGAGGACCTAGAATCTGGGAACTAGGGAACACATAAGAAATGACACAGAGACAAATATTACTGATTAGCAAAGCGACTACATTGTTTAATATTTGCAAAAGGATTCAATTTACCTAAAATAGTTTATTTCTCAACTAAGTATGTGAGCCCTACTAAAAATGTAATTTTTAATCTAAACTTTTGGACCATTTTGTTTTTATAACCACATTACTGAGAAGACATGAGAAAGTAGAAAATAATGGATTAACATTTTGATGGTTGCTGATTGCCCTACAGTACACTGTAGTAAGGAACAGTTCTCACTGGTAAAGGGCAAAGTTAAATACTTACTTATAACTTACTAACTATAAGTAATTTTGGTACATAAGATGTGATAATATACACAACTCACTGGTGTTCAAGAGAATACAAATAAATATCTCAAAGAAATACCATTGAACTCCCACCAAATTGACAATAAATAACAGGAAATCTCATACACTACTAGTAGAAATATAAATTGATTCAATTGATTTGGAAAACAATGACAGTATCTACTAAATTTGAACATACCCACACCTTATGACCTAACATTTGCACTAAATATATATCAAAGAGGAAGGCATGCATAAGCATAGTGACCTTTTTAGAAATGGGCCCAAACTACAAATAATCCAAACGTTCATTTGCAAGAAGAAAGGATAAACTGTGGTTCACTCATACAATGAAATATACCTATAAATATATATATACATGTGTGTATATACATACATATATATGTATATATGTACATACACACACACAAATAAAAAATGAAAGCAGTACAGCCTATAAGGAACAAAATAGATGAATCTCACAAAAACAATGAGAGAGAAAAAAACTGGACACAAAAATATACACACTATTTTTTTTTCTATAAAATTAGAAAGGCCAAACTAATCTAGGGTTTTAGAAGTCAAAAAGGACTTACCTTTGGAAAGAAGGGAAGGGATAGTGATTAAGAACATCAAGTTACATCTGAGGTATGAGTAATGTTTACTCTTGACCTGGATGTTGGTTTATGCTGGTTTGTACACCTGGTGATAATTTACTGAACTGTAAACTTGTGATTTAAAAATTTTCTATTTATATTATGCTTCAATAAAAAGATTTTTTCTAATCTAATGGCACATAAGCTACAAGTAGAATATTTTAAAAATTCTGGTTAATTTGCTAACAAGGCTAAATAGGTTTTCTCTTTATAAACACTTCTTTTCAAAGAAATTCATGGTCTACTTTTTATGCTTTAAGGAAAATTCTCTAACCTTTAATGCTTTCAATATTTTTTCCTAGCATGTCAGATGCACATTATTCAATGCAGTTGATTGGCCTCATGGCATAAAAGTGGAATCCAAAGAATGTAAAAGAAATATTTGCTTAAGATAAAATTTTGAAATAAGCAGATAATAGAATTTGCACTTTAATAAATAATTCTAAATTGCATGCTGTTAAGCCATACTAGTTTTTCCTTCTAAAATAGGCAGAAATCATTTTAGACTCAGAACCCTTTCTCTACAGATATTCAAATGGAAGACATTTCATTTTCCCCTCTTCACATGCTTCATACTTGATGCTATGTTGAAATTCAGGCAGAGTTGCTCACTATACTCCGACCCTGCCAGAGTTGCTCCCGATGCCTTTCTATGAAAATGTTCTATCTCTCACTCTTAGGCTTCAGATGTGGGGCATGTAGAAGTTGCTGGAGTTCTGGGTTCAGCTGGATTATTTTCTACACCACTATTAGGATTCTAGGGCCCAAAATATTCACTCTCTTTGCATGCATATTGTCCCTCTCCTCTCCTCTCCTCTCTTCTCTCCTCTCCCCTCCCTTCCCTCCTCCCTCACCCTTCTCTCTTCTTTCTCTTCTCTTCTCTTCTCTTCTCTTCTCTTCTCTTCTCTTCTCTTCTCTTCTCTTCTCTTCTCTTCTCTTCTCTTCTCTTCTCTTCCCCCCTCCCCTCCCCTCCCCTTCTCTCTCTCTCTCTCTCGCTCTCGCTCTCGCTCTCGCTCTTTCTCTCTGTCTTAAAGACTTTCCTATTTACTCAATTCTAACTCTAGGATTCCTAAACACAGGAGAATGTAACTTTATTTAATAGGAGTTCACGTTCTAATTATCTAATTAGAGTAACTTTATTTAATAGGAGTTCACGTTCTAATTATCTCAGCATACGGCAACAGTGTATAAGTCATTGGAGAACCAGCTAATTTCTCTCTCATTGTCTTCTCAGTTCCAACCCACTCTGAATTATAAGCACCTATGCAAAACCTGAATAAATGTGTACAGTATTTTCACCAGTGTCACCTCTCTATACACTCCCAAATAATTACTACACACTCATATTAAATTCTAACCCTCTCTTCAGGTATTTACCTAATAAAAATAATACTTCATTAGCACTTCCCAATCCAGCAGAAATTTAGCAAAGTATGAAGAATGGTATTTGAGAAGGCTCCTGAGCAGGCTCCCTTGGTATGCACTTGCTCGCTTTGTTTCTAAGGATTCCACCCTGACCTAATAAGCTCTGAAATGAGCAGAAAAGTTTAGCATTTCCTGAAAGAACACTTTTCTTATCCCAGAGCACTAAAAAATAGTTACCGCATAGGGCTTACCACTTTAAGCACAAAAATGCTCTAAAACCATTTTGAAAGTCATCTTTCTGTAAAATAGATATGCATTTTCTTAAGTAACATTTATCAATATATATTTTTAAAGATTCTATTTTTAGGTAATTTCTATACCCAACATGGGACTCGAACTTACAACGCCTACATCAAGAGTCGTGTGTTCTACCGAATGAGCCAGCCAGGTGCCCCATAATATTTCAATATTTTTAATGATCCTGTGTCACTATGCCTCTTAATTATTCCTACAAACCTACAAATTATTCCTTACCCTTGAGAAGTTATATAGCCTTCTGCTTTTTTTTTTTTCTTTTTCAGCTTTGACTAAATGACTTGTTACTGATCATGAGGCAGTAGGCAAGTCTAAATAAAAACCTAATGATTCCTATCAGAGAAAAAAAGAGGTAGAGATATTGCTGATGGGTTAACACCAAGGTGTACAACAAAGGGACTGTCTTCTAATTTCCAGCACAGATCCACAGATACACAAACACACACACACACACACACACACACACACACACACACACACACCCTTCTCCCCCCAAAACCATCTGTTTTTCCCCCAAATTTAAATTTGGCTTAATAGTTATTGGAAATAAAGTGAAAAATGTGGTAGAGGAAAATAAGACAAGTTAAAAGAAATTTAAGTGTGAGAACACTCTCACTTTGTTGGAGGGCATGAAATGGGGAAGAAACCAAATGTTAAAGATGAAAAAGTCTAGCCAGATGAACCGGTAAGCATTCAGAGAGAACAGTTTGAATTTATGGACAGGAAGGCTGGTAGAACAATATGGTTGATTCTGTTTTAAACAACATGAGTAATTTAACCATGACAATAAAATGTAAGTGGAGGATCCATAGTTGATTATTTGCTGAGGAACATGCATCTGCCTAATTGTATACTGGGAGCTGCAGGAAGAGGACAGAAATACGAGAAAGGCCACCAGGTCTCTGAGAGCTGACAACCCAATTGAAAGGTTAAGACAAGAAGAAAAAAGGAACCAAAACTGATCTGAAGAATATCTGCTGTGGCAAGAGAGTGTAAATACGACTACCAACAAAATCTTCCTTCTTATGAAAGCTTCCACCTCATAAGGTTTACTCATTTTACTGACCTGAAAGGCATAACAATTGATATGTTCCACATATGATAAAAAGGAGCAATAATGAAATGTAATTAATCTGTGCTAAGAAAGTAGAGATTACCATGAAATTATATAATAACACTTTATATTCACAATATAAAATTGTTATAACCTCTGTAGGGTAATTACACTAAGAACTGCACAGTAGCACTAAACACAATCATGTAATCTAAAGGACAACTATGGATATATAATTACAGAGTATTCATATGGTAATTAGGTGAATAGTAACTGGAGAATAAGTGAGTGGCTATTTTCTGCAACAGAAATAAAATAATTTTCAAGGGATACCATTATTGCACTCTGTCTTTCTCTTTCCTTTTCAAGCAACCAGAAATATAAGGAAATACTTCTTCCTTTAATCTTTTTTAGAGAATCTTAATAGACTGCATGAAAATATGAGTTGTATGGTTATATATACAAGTTTATGAATATTCATGGTGAGCCAGATGTTTATAAAATCTCTAGCTGCATTTAACTTCTTTCCCAAATATTTCTTTCTATTGAAAAGTAATTGCCAAGACTATTTAGCCATTAACTCATATTTGCAACTGGGCTATTCACATTGTAATAGTTAGTGGAGTGTGAAATTTATTTAAAGGAAACAAAACCAACGTTAAATACCACCTAAACAGAAGCTGAAGATAGGAAGAATAATGCAGAAATTAGAAAGTCTTTAATTGGTAATACAGATAGTCATATAGGGGAGACTATATTATACAATTACATGTATATACATCAATTGTTCTACCTCACTTAATTTTGACCTGGTTTTAAAAAAATATGTGAATTGGCTTTAAGATTCATAATTTAAGTAAGCATTTGGTAATTTAGGACTGCACATACAACATCAGCAACAGCAATAAACCAGAAGGTAGGGCTGTATTACTTTCACAAAGAAGACTAGGTAGAATTATCCACAGTGTATATCCCCAGGCATTCTACAACTGAGCTCAGGTTTCAGTGCAATTCACACTCCACCTTCACTGATATTTAATTGCATCCCAGGAGCAGTAGGTTCTATGAATTTTGTTAATATCTTCTCTACAAGGAGGTTTACGGCAGCTTCTATGTATGTATAAAATGTGGAAGACAGCCAACAATGGTATTTTATAAACTTTTGATGAATACTTATGCTAGGCTGACATAATAAGAAAAAGAAACAAAATCATTGGCTAGAACATGAAGGATTTGGAGGTTAAATTCAGTCCTTAATCTGGCTAACAATGTGACCTCATCTGAGTTACTTGACAAATTTATCCAATAAACCCATCGATCATCTTTGAACAGAGACAGTATTACTAAACGTGTCTAAGATTATATCACGATTCCCTCCTCCCCCACCTGTCCTCAACAATGCCCTTTATAGCATCAAGGCCAACTAGGGCCTGTTTTGAATTAAACGACGGGAATGATGATTATGATGATGATAAATACTCGATTGTAGTTGTCTTCTACATGACAGCTCATCTCTTTGTTGTAGTGTCATGCATTATATGGTATTATTCTCATTTTATAGGTAAGTAAACTGAGGCACAAGGAGGATAAGCACCTTGCCAAGGTCATACAACAATAAGTGGGAGAACAGAATTTCAAAGCCAAATAAGCTTAATTGTAAAGAGTAAACTCTTATTTTTTTCTTATTTAATAATTCGTATATTTGCTCCGAAGAAAACACACACGCACACACAAACCTCTAGAGAGTAATTTTAAATATCTTCGGTGTTCTCTTTCCCTTATATGTATCTAAAATTAAGAGAGTCCCCATGTACATAGATATCTGGGGGTCTCATCATCAGGCAGACTGATAAAGGGCCCTGTAACAGCAAGAGCAGCAGGCCCAGGAAAGCTTACTTGGTACCACCACAAGCTGCAATATCAGAGCTCAGGAATTCAAGCCGGACTCCCACAGCTCATCCACACGTTCACATTTCACGCATCATTGTCAGCTTCCCACCCAACCTCAGTTGGATTTTTGCCTCTCCAGCCACTGATCATCGGTTTACAGCCCTAGATTCTCTTCTTTGAAGGAAACTCCATGTGATCTCTTCATTATCAAGAAGGATCAACTCTGAGTCCCTCCACACAAATAAGAAGCCAAAATGACAGCCAAGAAATCATAAACTAAGGCATGTCTGAAGTGCTAACATTTACTGACATCTAATTTAAGATGAAAACATTTAGAAGGATTCTGGAAAGGCTCTAAGATTCTTAAATATATTAATAAGAATGATTGTGGCCTTTCCTTCTCTGAAGTCGGTTTTTCATACAGCGCGGTTTAGGAGGCAGAAGACATAAAGTAACTTGTTTAAATTTGCTTAGAATTTATGATTGTTATCTTTGAAGGCTTATGTAATGAAACAAAAACAGATTTAAGAAATATTAAAGTTGTTCTTTTTTACAGTCCTCAAATGTTTTACATAACCTAAGATATTTTAATAATTAACTTATTGCATAGTCCTAAATATATCTTCCAATTTCAGAGCCGAGTTTAATAAAGTAGGCAAACATTGAATCCAGGTATGCCAATTAAATATTCACTAGGGAAAAAATGTGTGCAAAACTCTGATTAGAGCTGATAAATTTTCATCAGGAAAGCATGTCTAAGAAAATTAGCATTTTCTAATTTATTACTAAAAATAGAAATAGATCCCAAATATTTCTATAGAGAACACTGAAAAATTTAAAAGAATAAAATCCATTCTGAGCAAACACTGCCATCTCTGAGTATCCAGGTAAAAGGAAAATGTAAAATTCAGGAAGCCAAGTTATCAAACTGTTGATTTAAGCGAGACATGTGGGGCGAGATTTTGAAAGTAGCACCAATAAATCTTTGACAGATTGCTGTTTCAAAATGTGTATTAACAATGATAGCATCAATCATTTTAGTAATAGTCAAAAATTAACTCCTAAAACTATCATGGCAATATTTTTTTAAATATCAGAGAAGCCTTTATAACTTTTGTTTATAAATTATGTTCTGGGTTGAGTGTTCCTCTCTTTTTAAAGCAATCCAGCCATAAAAAGGTTTTAGCAAGTAATTATTTCTGGGTTGAGTGTTCTTCTATTTTTAAAAGAATCCAGCTATAAAAGGTTTAGCAAGTAACTATTTATAAAGTGGTAGAGAGTCATTTGAGACTTGAAAGCAAGCTGACTTGCAGATGACAGCTACATGTGATTTTATAAGATGAGGCTAACAAAAACCAAATAAGTGAATAAGCAGAAGATGGCTTTAAAAACAATGAGAATGAAGCATGCTCCTATAAGGTGGGACATCTTTGACCATAAGTAAGCCATTTACCACATTCAGTCCCTGATTTCTTCATTAAGGCATGGAGTATGTATTAAGTAAGGTGTAATTTCAACCTGTTAAAATTTATCAACATCTACCATGTCAATAGTATCTATTGGGTTAATACTGCTTATGCCCTCAGAATCCTCACGCTTTGATAGAACACTCAGGGCTAACATGTTTGAGAAAAAAATCAAGAACAATAAAAGATTTGGCTAATCAGCACATGGAAATATTTTTTAAAAAGAAAATTCAGAGCACAAAGTAATAACTCATTTTTAGAAAACTGGAAAGGGTCTCATGGAGGTGAAGAATGCTGGACAGGAGGTAATCATGGAAAAGATCTTCTCAGATGGTAGTACCATGAACAAAATTATCCTCCCCATGCTGTAGCCTGAGGGAATGTCCTGGATCATTATCCTGGGATAAAATGAGGTCACCCTAGAAAAACTTACGTAGTTCCTTCGTGCATACATCTCTCCCTTCTCCCTTTCATTCTTCCATCCTTATTTTCTTCCTTCTTCCAAGCTACTCACTTCACATGTAAATATCAAAGTAAGGATTTCTGATATACTTAAATGTGACCTCCTTTCTAGTTTTTCTTCAATATGTTACTTTGCAAAATACATAATATATATGTACTTCTATCAATATATTGATATTAATATAGATAGAGAAAGGTTTCTACACTAGTGTGATAGCAGGAAGAAAAATAATGGATTATATAGAAGTGATTACTAATTAATCAGAGTTCACTGAAACACTGAGAAAGTCACTTTGAAAAGGTCACTTGGGAGACTAATATGTAGCACACTGTAAAAGATTTTTGCTGCTCAAATGTGCAAGTTTCTTACTATTGATATAAAATAATCAGCTCTCTACTGAGACCCGTAATAATTCCAAGGTTATAGAAAATCACTTTAATTTCATTATTAGTAGCATTTAACCTTTAACATAATTAGAAGTATGCATTGAATTGCTGTAATTAGTTAGTAACATAATTTAATCCAAGATCTTTTTTGTTTACAAAGAGTATTGTTCTTCCACAACATCCTTAAGATAAAGATGAGATAAAATCATTACTCTTTTATGCACACAGTGTAGTAAAAGGTACTGTAGCAAGAAACTTTTGATTCAGGAACAAATGTGTTTTCCTTCTGTAGCCCCCTGACTTTTCTCTCATTGGGACACTATTTAGGTTCTTAATTTGCCATGCATTTATCACCACCTGACATCAAACATGTTTGTGTATTATTTATAAATACTACAGTACACCATGAATGCAGTTTTCAGTTTATTCATGACTAAATCCTAAGCTTCAGTGGCTGGCATATATTAGATGCTGTATTAATATTTGTTGAATTACAAACTGAATGATCATTGGAAAGCAGGGCACTTCAGACAGAGAACAAGAGGCATACTGCTGACTTTTTTTTTTTTTTTTTTTTAGTTTTAAAACCCCAAATGCAGTTATAAATAGGTGACAGATGAAAGAGGAGAATTAGATGGCAAAGATAGACGTCATCAAGTCCCAGTTAAAGGGCCCCTGGAAATTTGGTCCTTGCATGAAACACTCAGCTGCTACATCAAAGAAGCAATTACTAGACACTCTAGGCTGCCATGTGAAAGAAGGATGTGACCTGCCAACTTCTCTGAAAGGGGACATTCTGTAGAATTAGACTAAACTTCTCAGCTTCCAGTAGGTTTCACTTTGTAGTCAGAAACTAATCTGGGTTTGGAAGTATACCTATGCAAGAAATTATTTTCTTCAGTGGTCTGATCTACTTACTTTCATGGAATATATAATTCCATTCTGCACTTAGGATCATTTCAGAAGTTATTTTAAAAAAACATCTGAAACCATATTCATGTAGGCCATAAAATTAATAAATCTTTTTTATAGAGAGGCCTGCTCATGTGAGCCATTTGGAATACATCTATTTTTTATTACCCAAATTATATATTACCTAAATATATATAACCTTTAAACACATATTATAACATATTTTAATTACACATTATAAATGATAGGCACTCAGAATATCTATTAAAGTGAAAATTTTATAGGTGCCTAGGTGGTTCAGTTGGTTAAATGTCCAACTCTTGGTTTCAGTTCAGGTCACAATCTCACAGTTGGTGGGTTTGAGCCCTGAATTGGGCTCTGGTCTGACAGCATAGAGACTCCTTAGGATTCTCTCTCTCTTTGAGTCTCTTCCATGCTCTCACTTTCTCTCTCTAAATAAATAAATTTTAAAAAATTAAAATTTTTAAAAAGGCATTTGATTTTAAAATTTGCAGAGGACTTTACCTCACTTGAAACTTCCAACTTTGAGAAGCAGATAGTTTTAATTATTATCATTATTTATTTTATAAACCATGTGAGTGTCAACTATGATGATGAAAATAATCTGAAATCCAAAGTTGTAGAATACTATTTGTAACTCTACAGATTTCTACTTTATATACTTTTAAATGGTCTGAAAAAAAATGTTTTTTAATTCCCTATTATCACCTCTAAAAATTTCTTCCTCACATCAGGATTCCAGCTTGACAGATTCCAGAAGAGAGAACTTAGTATTTTCAGTGAAGATCCAGAAACCTACTGAAATTAAATTACATTTTATGTATTTGTTTTATTTGGGCAAGATACTCTTAAAAGAATCAGAAACCTATACTAAGAAGTATCTACACTAAGATGTCAGTAACAGGAAATCTGGAGTTGAAAAATTCTAGCTTACTTATTTGTGATCTGGAAGGTACCATGGAAATGTCATGAGTTCTTGGACTCAGACAATAATTTAGTAGTTAGTTAAATAAGGTGTCATTCATTACATGGTCACACCATACCAATTTGTTCGTTTCTGCCACTAGTTGATTATTTATATAAATTGGTTTTTAAGAAAAGCTTGCTCTCAGATTATTACAATATAGATTTTTCTCATTTCTAAAAACTAATAAAGTACAAGTTATTTCATCAAACTGTAAATTAAATCATATTGTTACCAAGGATTTAGTCATGGATATTCAAATGATAATGTAAATCTAAAAATGCAAATTCAGTTACTTGACTTTTGAATTAATCTTCTAGTACTATTCTGAATCAAGTCAAATCAATCTATTTCTCAAAGTGTCTTATACTTAAGATGTATCTGATTCTCTGGTGGCAACCCTTAATAAATGTGTTTTTTTTCCTCCTAATAGTTAATTTTCATATAATTAGCATTTATATACTGAAAAATCTCCTTTTATTTAACTTTTGTTCTTTATTGTTACTTCATCTGTTGGAAAATTATGGATTTTAAAACATATTTATTTATTGAAATCAAACTTGTAATTATATTTTTCATTCATGAGAATAATACTGAACAAATAAACACTATTATTAATGCACTGTTTTGATTAAAACAGAAGTCTCTTCTTTATCTGATGGGTTACATAATCCTAAGGTAAATTACAAATCCACCCATCTTTCTCTGGCCTTTTGCACTCTGGGACTCAAAATCTATGAGTTTGGCTATATTCTAAAAGAGCTTATGGGAAGATGGCGGTGTAGGAGACACTGGGCTCACCGCATCCTGCTGACCACTTAGATTCCACCCACTTCTGCCTAAATAACCCAGAAAACCGCCAGAAGACTAGCAGAACGACTCTCCGGAGCCAAGCATAGATGAGAAGCCCACGGAAGAGGGTAGGAAGGGCGAAGGGGCAGTGTGCGCTACATGGACTGGTGGGAGGGAGCCAGGCGGTGGAGGGGCAGCCTGCCCGGCAAGGCAGAGCCCCCGGTCTGACTTGCAAAAGCAGAGGGGCTGGACGGAGTGTGTACTGACAGCCAGCAGGACTTAACATGTGGAATGTTGTAAGTCAACAGCTCTGCTCCAAGAGCGAGAGGGATAGAGGGAGAGTCATTGAGCCCCAGAAGACAGAGCTCAGCTTGGCGGGGAACAAAGGCCCTGGCCAGTGCTAACTCTCTCACCCATTCCCCAGCCCAAATCCCAAATGGGAGCAGTTCCCGTCAGGGAACTTGCTTGCACCGCGCAAACACCTAACGCTATGCTTCTGCGGATACATCCCTCTGATGGGTCTGCCTCCCTCCTAGTGACGGAGCCACAGGGCCCCTCCAGAAGTGGACCACTGAAGGCAAAGCGAGCTGAGCCTGCCCTTCCCGCCCCTGTGCACCGTGCAGATCCACCCCAGCTAATACGCCAGATCCCATAGAAGCAGCACCACAAGCCTGGCAGTGTGCCAGTAGCCCAGGCAGGGCCCACACCACTCCACAGTGAGTCCTGCCCCTGGGAGAGGGGAAGATAAGGTACACACCAGTCTGACTGTGGCCCCAGCGGTGGGATGGGGGCAGACATCAGGTCTGACTGTGGCCCTGCCCACCAACACAAGTTACTCCAGACAGCACAGGGGAAGAGCCCTGCAATTCTGTGCCACTCCAGGGACTATCCAAAATGATGAAACGGAAGAATTCTCTGCAGAAGAAACTCCAGGAAGTAGCGACAGCTAACCAACTGATGAAAAACAAGTTAAGCAATATAATAAAATGAATTTAAAATAATAGTCATAAAATTAATCGCTGGGCTTGAAAAAAGTATAGAGGACAGCAGAGAATATATTGCTACAGAGATCAAGGGACTAAGGAACAGTCAGGAGGAGCTAAAAAAAATGCTATAAATAAGGTGCAAAATAAAATGGAGGCGACCACAGCTCGGATTGAAGAGGCAGAAGAGAGAAGAGGTGAATTAGAAGATAAAATTATGGAAAAAGAGGAAGCTGAGAAAAAGAGAGATAAAAAAAATCCAGGAGAATGAGGGGAGAATTAGAGAACTAAGTGACAGAATTAAATGCAATAACATACGCATAATTGGGATTCCAGAGGAGGAATAGAGAGGGAAAGGTGCTGAAGGTGTACTTGAAGAAATCATAACTGAGAACTTCCCTGATCTGGGGAGGGAAAAAGGCATTGAAATCCAAGAGGCACATAGAACTCCCTTCAGACACAACTTGAATTGATGAAGAGATAAAGGATAAAGGATAAAGAGAAAATTCTGAAAGCAGCTAGGGATAAACATGCTCTAACATATGAAGGGAGACTGATAAGACTAGTGACAGGTTTATCTACTGAAACCTGGCAGCCAGAAAGGAATGGCAGGAAATCTTCAATGTGATGAACAGAAAAAAACATGCAGCCGAGAACCCTTTATCCAGCAAGCCTATCATTTAGAATAGAAGGAGAGATAAAGTCTTCCCAAACAAACAAAAACTGAAGGAATTCTTCACCACTAAACCAGCCCTACAAGAGATCCTAAGGGGGATCCTGTAAGACAAGGTACCAGAGACACTGCTACAAGCATGAAACCTACAGACATCACAATGACTCCAAACCCATATCTTTCAATAATAACACTGAATGTAAATGGATGAAATGCTCCAACCAAAAGACACAGGGTATCGGAATGGGTAAAACAACAAGACCCATCTATTTGCTGTTTACACGAGACTCATTTTAGACCTGAGGACACCTTCAGATTGAAAGTGAGGGGATGGAGAACTATCTATCATGCTACTGGAAGTCAAAAGAAAGCTGGAGTAGCCATGCTTATATCAGACAAACTAGACTTTAAATTAAAGGTTGTAACAAGAGATTAAGAACGGCATTACATAATAATTACAGGGTCTATCCATCAGGAAGAGCCAACAATTATAAATGTCTATGTGCCAAATACAGGAGCCCCCAAATATATAAAACAATCACCAACATAAGCAACCTTATTGATAAGAATGTGGTAATTGCAGGGGACTTTAATACTTCACTTACAACAAAGGATAGGTCATCTAGACACAGGATCAATAAAGAAACAAGGGCCCCGAATGATACATTGGATCAGATGGACTTGACAGATATATTTAGAACTCTGCATCCCAAAGCAACAGAATATACTTTCTTCTCGAGTGCACATGGAACATTCTCCAAGATAGATCACATACTGGGTCACAAAACAGCCCTTCATAAGTATACAAGAATTGAGATCATACCATGCATACTTTCAGACCACAATGCTATGAAGCTTGAAATCAACCACAAGAAAAAGTCTGGAAAACCTCCAAAAGCATGGAGGTTAAAGAACACCCTACTAAAGAATGAATGGGTCAACCAGGCAATGAGAGAAGAAATTAAAAAAATATATGGAAACAAATGAAAATGAAAATACAACAATCCAAACGCTTTGGGATGCAGCGAAGGCAGTCCTGAGAGGAAAATACATCGCAATCCAGGCCTATCTCAAGAAACAAGAAAAATCCCAAATACAAAATCTAACAGCACACCTAAAGGAAATAGAAGCAGAACAGCAAAGACAGCCTAAACCCAGCAGAAGAAGAGAAATAATAAAGATCAGAGCAGAAATAAACAATATAGAATCTAAAAAAAACTGTAGAGCAGATCAACGAAACCAAGAGTTGTTTTTTTGAAAAAATAAACAAAATTGTTAAACCTCTAGCCAGGCTTCTCAAAAAGAAAAGGGAGAGGACCCAGATAGATAAAATCATGAATAAAAATGGAATTATTACAACCAATCCCTCAGAAATACAAGCTATTATCAGGGAATACTGTGAAAAATCATATGCCAACAAACTGGACAACCTGGAAGAAATGGACAAATTCCTAAACACCCACACACTCCCAAAACTCAAACAGGGAGAAACAGAAAGCTTGAACAGACCCATAACCAGTGAAGAAATTGAATCAGTTATAAAAAATCTCCCAACAAATAAGAGTCCAGAACCAGATGGCTTCCCAGGGGAATTCTACCAGGCATGTAAAGCAGAAATAATACCTATCCTTCTCAAGCTTTTCCAAAAAATAGAAAGGGAAGGAAAATTTCCAGACTCATTCTAGGAAGCCAGCATTACTTTGATTCCTAAAGCAGACAGACACCCAGAAAAAAAAGAGAATTACAGGCCAATATCCCTGATGAATATAGATGCAAAAATTCTCAATAAGATACTAGCAAATCGAATTCAACAGCATATAAAAAGAATTATTCACCATGATCAAGTGGGATTCATTCCTGGGATGCAGGGCTCGTTCCACATTCGTAAATCAATCAATGTGATACATCACATTAATAAAAGAAAAGATAAGAACCATATGATCCTGTCAATCGATGCAGAAAAAGCATTTGACAAAATTCAGCATCCTTTCTTAATAAAAACCCTCGAGAAAGTCGTGATAGAAGGAACATACTTAAACATCATAAAAGCCATTTATGAAAAGCCCACAGCTAATATCATCCTCAATGGGGAAAAACTGAGAGCTTTCTCCCCGAGATCAGGAACACGACAGGGATGTCCACTCTCACCACTGTTGTTTAACACAGTGTTGGAAGTTCTAGCATCAGCAATCAGACAACAAAAGGAAATCAAAGGCATCAAAATTGGCAAAGATAAAGTCAAGCTTTCACTTTTTGCAGATGACATGATATTATACATGGAAAATCCGATAGACTCCACCAAAAGTCTGCTAGAACTGATACATGAATTCAGCAAAGTCACAGGATACAAAATCAATGTACAAAAATCACTTGCATTCTCATACACTAATAATGAAGCAAGAGAAAGACAAATAAAGAAACTGGTCTCATTCATAATTGCACCAAGAAGCATAAAATACCTAGGGTAAATCTAACCAAAGATGTAAAAGATCTATATGCTGAAAACTATAGAAAGCTTATGAAGAAAATTGTAGAAGACATAAAGAAATGGAAAAACATTCCATGCTCATGGATTGGAGGAATAAATATTGTTAAAATGTCAATACTACCCAAAGCTATCTACGCATTCAATGCAATCCCAATCAAAATTGCACCAGCATTCTTCTCGAAGCTAGAACAAGCAATCCTAAAATTTGTATGGAACCACAAAAGACCCCAAAATAGTCAAAGTAATATTGAAGAAGACCAAAGCGGGAGGCATCACAATCCCAGACTTTAGCCTCTACTACAAAGCTGTAATCATCAAGACAGAATGGTATTGGCACAAAAACAGACACATAGACCAATGAAATAGAATAGAAACCCCAGAACTAGACCCACCAAAGTATGGCCAACTAATCTTTGACAAAGCAGGAAAGAACATCCAATGGAAAAAAGACAGTCTCTTTAACAAATGGTGCTGGGAGAACTGGACAGCAACATGCAGAAGGATGAAACTAGACCACTTTCTTACACCATTCACAAAAACAAACTCAAAAGGATAAAGGACCTGAATGTGAGACAGGAAGCCATCAAAACCCTAGAGGAGAAAGCAGGAAAAACCCCTCTGACCTCAGCCGCAGCAATTTCTTACTTGACACATCCCCAAGGACAAGGGAATTAAAAGCTAAAATAAACTATTGGGACCTCATGAAAATAAAAACTTCTGCACTGCAAAGGACACAATCAACAAAACTAAAAGGCAACCAACGGAATGGGAAAAGATATTTGCAAATGACATATCAGACAAAGGGCTAGTATCCAAAATCTATAAAGAGCTCACCAAACTCTACACCTGAAAAACAAATAATCCAGTGAAGAAATGGGCAGACAACACGAATAGACACTTCTCTAAAAAGACATCAGGATGGCCAACAGGCACATGAAAGATGCTCAATGTCGCTCCTCATCAGGGAAATACAAATCAAAACCACACTCAGATATCACCTCACTTCAGTCAGAGTGGCTAAAATGAACAAATCAGGAGACTATAGATGCTGGAGAGGATGTGGAGAAACAGGAACCCTCTTGCACTGTTGGTGGGAATGCAAATTGGTGCAGCCACCCTGGAAAACGGTGTGCAGATTCCTCAAAAAATTAAAAATAGACCTACCCTATGACCCAGCAATAGCACTGCTAGGAATTGACCCAAGGGATACAGGAGTGTTGATGCATAGGGACACTTGTACCCCAATGTTTAAAGCAGCACTCGTAAGAATAGCCAAATTATGGAAAGAGCCTCAATGTCCATCAACTGACGAATGGATAAAGAAATTGTGGTTTATATACGGAATGGAATACTACATGGCAATGAGAAAGAATGAAATATGGCCCTTTGTAGCAACGTGGATGGAACTGGAGAGTGTTATGTTAAGTGAAATAAGTTATACAGAGAAAGACAGATACCATATGTTTTTACTCTTAGGTGGATCCTGAGAAACTTAACAGAAGTCTATGGGGGATGGGAAGAAAAAAAAAAAAAAAGAGGTTAGAGAGGAAGAGAGCCAAAGCATAAGAGACTGTTAAAAACTGAGAACAAACTGAGGGTTGATGGGGAGTGGAAGGGAGGGGAGGGTGGGTGATGGGTATTGAGGAGGGCACCTTTTGGGATGAGCACTGGGTGTTGTATGGAAACCAATTTGACAATAAATTTCATATTAAAAAAATAAAAAAAAATAAAAATAAATAAAAAAATCTGTCAAGTAAAAAAACAAACAAACAAAACCCCAAAAGCTATAAGATTTGGGGACTTTTATTTTATTTTTCACCTTGAGAACCAATGATAGCACACTAGTTTTTTGCCATTTTTATCAATAATTAAGATGAATACAAAATTTTTCTAGCCTAGTATTTACTACCAAAAGAGGTCCATTTTTGCATAAAACTGAGTAATCACAATACCAGCTTATAGTGATGAAATCTTTAATAGTAAAAAACATGATTATCATGTTAACTATAGATAGGAATCTTATTTTGTTTTCTTCTTTTAGAGTATTTAAAGATTCCTGGAGTGACTGGGTGGCTCAGTAGTTTATACGTCTGACTCTTGATTTTGGCTCAGGCCATGATCTCATGGTTCATGAGATCGAGTCCCACACTGGGTTCTGTGCTGACAGCACAAAGACTGCTTGGGATTCTCACTCCCCCTCTCTCTCTGTCCTTCCCCCACTCATTCTTTATCTCTCTCTCTCTTTCTCTCTCTCTCTCTGCCTCTCTGTCTCTCAAAATAAATAAAAATTATTAAAGGATTTAAAGATTTCTGACTCATAGCATTTTTTTCAAAATATGTCAGTTGATATTCCAAATCTGTTATAAATAATGTGTTTAAGTTTACTCTTAAATCTACATTTAAATTCATTGTTTTAAATGTTTTGTTAGCAAATGCATTTAACTAGAAACAATTTGCTTGGTTTGAGGTAAGCCTCAAGTAAATGTTTTTGTTCAATCTGTATCTCTAACTGTGCATGATTTGTGTAATATATTATTTTCAAGTACACAATTCTATTTGCAGATAATTATTTATGAATCCATTTAGTTTACTTAACATCAGGTACAGCAGATTCACAATCATGGACAGCTTCTGTTCATAAAAAGCCTGCCTGCCTGCCTTCTTTCCCTCCCTCCAACCTTTCCTCCCCTCCCTTCCTCCCTACCTCCCTTCTTTTCTTCCTTTTTGAGGGTTCCCAATTGGGCATGTTCAGTTTAATTCAATATAAATCCCTCTTTAGACACTTAGTAACCATTACGTATGTGTGACATGTTATTTTCAACCTTTCAATAAGCAGCTTTGAGGCTGCGTTTCATTATCTTTCATATTATTTTGTAATAATATTCTTCCTTAAGTTGGAAAAAGAAGGGTAAATACTTATCAGTAGCTCTAATATAGCATAAAAGTAGAAGATTAAACTATCTAAACTTGGCCTGATTACTGGGTGAAGAATACTGTTTTAAGAGTATTATGAGATTAGAGTTGTCTCAAAATCAAATGAACCCGGCATAGAAAAAGTTACTGCTATGTTGCCAGAAAAAGCAATTAAGCATTCTTAAATAAAAGATTTTTTTAAATAATAGTTACTGAAATTATTAAACATAATTAGTAATATCCCAAGTCTAAGTTACATGGCATAGAGATAAAAGTTTATCCATATTTCACTATACAAACATGTTATTGGAATTTGAAACAATTGCATAAAATAATAATGGTATGCTTCTTAAGGACATGAAATAAAGTCCATTTCTGATCTGTGATCCTTTTTGACTATGGAAGTTTAAGTGCAGCTGTGTCTGGCTTTTAATCTACAAAGATATGCCACTGGTTTTTTTATTCACCAAAAATTATGGGGCAAGTATCTTCAAAGAGCCTTTATACTGATAAGTCCCCAATGCCTCAAACTATAAATAATACCCATAAGTGTTCAATATAATCTGTTGAATAAATTAATTTTAATAATCAGAACATGTATTTTGACTCACGTATGACATAATATCTGCTTGGAAAAAATTACCTCAGTTTCCAATAAATTCTTTTTTATATATGCACATCATCCCTAAATCTTTTCCCTCTTATTATTTTTATATTTCCAAATGATGGCATAACAGTAATAGTAAATATCTGTTTTGAATAATTCCAGTTTTATAATAGGTAAAATTATCTTCAGTAATATTTCTCTAATTCTGACAACTTCCTCTAAACCATGCAGAATAAGACAATGAAATTATTACATTACCCAACCCAGCTTACTATTCTTCTATCATAGTCACATGAGAAAAGAAATGTATTTATTTTCCTTTACACTGATTAATTCAAACTTAATTCTATTTTTACACTATTTTTTTTTCAAGCTGAAAACACAAGCACAAAGTTTCTCACGGAATTCATGTCTTAATCAGCTGCTCAGTAAAGGTGGCCTAGAACTTTTGTAAGTGGAATCTTGTCAGAGCACAGACAAAAAATGGGCCTGGCTGGCAGGAAATAAGCCCTTTCTACTTTGTTTACATTTATTCACATACCTAAGTCCAAGCACTGAATTAAACCCCAAGATTGATGAGGTATGCATAACATCACGGCCTGTTTCATATTCTAGGGGGGTAGAGAGTCAAGAACATGAATGATGATATAAACCCAGGGTGAAAATGTCAAAGAGAAGTGCTGGGTGTCCTAGGGCAAAGGCAGGTTAAGAAGACAAAGTAGGAGGACTAGAGAGGTTAGAGACATTGAGGAGCCCATGTGTAAAGGGGCACATTTTACTTTTTATATTTTTACTATTTTTATTGTTTATTTATTTTTGAGAGACAGAGAGAGAGAGAGAGAGAGAGAGAGAGACAGAGTGTGAGTGGGGGAAGGGCAGAGAGAATCTGAAGCAGGTTCCAGGCTCTGAGCTGGAGGCACAGAGCTCGATGCAGGGTTCAAACCCATGGACTGGGAGATACGACCTGAGTTGAAGTCAGACACTTAACCTACTGAGCCACCCAGGTGTCCCATAAAGGGGCACATTTTAGAGACAACGAATGGGTTTCCAGGGTTGGAAGAAAGAATAGGGCAGTGAATGCACTGTAGTAATCCAGGCAAGAGGCCTGAATAAAGGCAGTGCTTGTCTTCTCACCAAGAGAAAAAGAATCAGGGGACCCTTAGCCCAAGCTCCAAATTACTTTGTCACTCTAGTTGTGAATCCTCTAAGAATCGTGAATACTTGCACACTTAAGAAATAGCTAGTTCTCATAATTAAGAAATAGCTAGTTTCTCATGATCCTTTCCTAGCATTCTAGGCTTAGTTCTAATTGTCCTTCATACTAACAGGGACAACTGAAAACATTTTATTCTATTTTCCTGGTCGTTATTAAAATCCTTTGGTCTCTTCTGTTTGGGCTTGCCATTGGTTTAATCAACTCCAGATTAAAATTCTTATTAACACCTGTTTTCATTGGCGTAGAAACTGGCAACCCGTGAGTGACATGAGCTTTGAATGTTCTCATAATGAGCCTAAAAAGATGTAGCAGAATGGTCAGGATATCAGGTGACAGGAAAATACAACAGAAGAAGCTACTTTTGGAGGCAGACCCACAAGGGTACAAATTATGGCTCCTATGTTCTTTAATGGAGCAGATTAGGGAGAATGGCTTAATCTCATTTTTGGCAATTGTAAAACTAGACTAATAATACTAACTTCACAGGGTTGTATGAGAATCTGGTAAAACATCAGATGTTCATATATTACATAAAATAATGTATAGCACCACATTTCTCTGTGACCTATACATTATACGTTTTCAATGATTTATTATTTCCCTTGGTGACCCTCCCCTAGGAAAATCAAATAGAAACAGAAAAGATAAATAGAAAAAGTCTTTCCCGGGGCGCCTGGGTGGCGCAGTCGGTTAAGCGTCCGACTTCAGCCAGGTCACGATCTCGCGGTCCGTGAGTTCGAGCCCCGCATCAGGCTCTGGGCTGATGGCTCGGAGCCTGGAGCCTGTTTCCGATTCTGTGTCTCCCTCTCTCTCTGCCCCTCCCCTGTTCATGCTCTGTCTCTCTCTGTCCCAAAAATAAATAAAAAACGTTGAAAAAAAATTAAAAAAAAAAAAAAAAAAAGAAAAAGTCTTTCCCCTCTGGGCTTTTGTAAATTCTATTCCACTCACTGCTTCTCTTCATCTGGTTAGCTTCTTCTTTCTTTTGGCCTCAGCTTACATGTCACTTCCTTCTAGAAATCTTTCTAGAAGGCTGAAATCTTTCTACAGGCTGAATTCTGTATTCTTCTGTATTCTTTCCTGGATTCTGCTAGCCACTGTATTTCATTAACCTAACTTATAACATAACTCATATCATTTTTGGAATCACACATTAGCTTCTAAACCCTTTGAGGGCAAGAGATATCTCTGACACAGCTCTTTTTGCAGTGCCTAACAGTGACAGGCCCATGGTGAACACCAAACATATTCACTGACCAATTGACTAGTGAAACAAAATTGCTCTGCAAAGCAAATGGTAAAAATAATCCCATGATGTCATCACATGTGGTTGACAACATCTATGCTTTATAACTTTTATAAGGTACTTGATAGACTACAGTTCTAAAACCAGTTACAATAGATGAAATGGTTGGATTACTGAGTATTCCTAATTTTATAAACTTGAGCTCGTACTTAATGTCTGTATTTATTGGAACCAATGGGAATAAACCATAAAGGTATATTGCTTTCTTTCTTTTTTTTTAAGTTTATTTATTTATTTTGAGAGGGAGAGAGTGAGTCCACCAGTGGGTGAGGGGCAGAGAAAGAGGGAAAGGGAGAGAGAGAATGAGAATCCTAAGCAGGCTCTACTCTGTCAGCGCAGAGCCCTACATGGGGCTCAACAAGAGTTAAGAATCAGATGCTTCACCAACTGAGCTACCCAGGGGCCCCCTACATGTGTATTTCTAATAAACTGAACGGTAACTGAAATTATAATGGTTCTCCAAGCATATTACTGATTAAAAATATCAATGAGAGGACAAACAGATTGCTATTTGATTTTAACACCCAGCTCTTAGACACAGATTTGAGCTGGCCCTCATTGGCCCTTTTGTCTTAATATTATCACTATTTAATTACTAATAACCTCATATTTAACATCTAGATTTAAATGCAAAATGCCATGCTTATAATTTTTTTGATTTATCCTAGAAATCCTTGCTCCAGATCTGCACAAAATGGAGCTGTATTTGTTCTTAAACAACTTACTTAAAGAATACTTAATTTTACTTTGCCATTATTTATCTCTGTCTCTCCTCCCTGAGTGCTGCTGTTAAAATTAATTTCCATTTAGACCTCAGGATTTTATATTGCCATTAGAATTGTGAAATGTTTTTACTCAGCACAACTAAGAACTGATGTTTTACCTCCCACTAATGGACCTTTAATTAGGCACTGTAATGAACCATTCTGTCATTCCTTCATTTCTGGAGAGAAGATTTTGTGTATACGCAAGATACAATTTTGACAGAATACCAGGTCCGCT
Source organism: Neofelis nebulosa (assembly GCF_028018385.1). Lineage (NCBI taxonomy): Eukaryota > Metazoa > Chordata > Mammalia > Carnivora > Felidae > Neofelis > Neofelis nebulosa. Next base: position 90,561,718 of record NC_080783.1, on the reverse strand, counting down.
GAACCTTGCCGACTCACATATAATAGATCCTCAATTTATTATGCTTTTGTCAGCTGCTGGATTTATCATTTTAATGACACTGTCCACAGACTTATTTTGCTGCCAAAGAACAGCATCACCATACTGCAGGAATGTTTGTTGACATCTTGATCAACAACTCCTGGGGTCCGATTCTGACTATAATATTACTACTTTGGGACCTTGAGCAAGTTATTTAACCTCTGTCTAAGGATTAATTGGTTAATTTTAATAAGTGCTTTGCAGTAAAAGGTGGGAAGTGCTATGACTGCTAATAGTGATAATAAAATGATAATGCAGCCTTTTATAATGCATCAGGCTACCTCAGACTGTGATTCCATTAAGTTGCCAATTAAAATATATGCTAACGGAATTTATTCTTTTTAAGAAACCAAATTGCTATAACGATGGCCACATAGCAATTTTTTAAGTTAGATCAAAGAGAATAAAAAATGGCAATGCTTCTTAAAATTTTTTTTAATTAAAGAAAAAGATCGGCATCCTATGATGATGGACCAATTGGGAACAGAGAAAAGCTGCACAGAAAAATACCAGATGGTTGTACCCTGATTAAATGTAGCTCTTGTACATTCAGTTGATTGTTCTTTATTAACTCGTCTCCAAACTGCTTTCATTTATTTATCTATGATTATTTATTTATTCGACAAATGCCGTTGTTGGGTGTAATTTCAAAGAGGTCATCTTAGACAAATAGGAGGAATGCACACAATTAACAATAATATCAGATAAAAGTGAATAGAAACAGACAGAGGTAAAGAAGTAGTGACTTGAAAATTCAGAAGAGAAAGGGATTCGTTCAAACTGAGGGTAGATGTGAACAACTTCAAAAAGGAAATGCCCTTTAAACTGGATGGGGACAGAAAGATAGAATTTTGCATGGAAAGATGAAGGTGAGGAAGAATCCAAGGAAAGTCCATTCCAGAGGAAGAGAATACCAGGAGAAAGTCACAATGCCAGGGGAACTGACATGTGGAGAAGCATGATAAGTTCTCCTTTACTAGAGTAAAGGAGAGGCTGCAAAAATAATCTGGATAGTAATGAGGGTCTGCATTATGCAGAATAATAGTTGGCGATGTCCCTGGTTCACTTGGAAATCTTTCAGGGTTGTGAGAATATTGGAACTGAAAAGAAAAAGCTCATGAGTCAGTAAGTGGAAGTTGTGCTGAAATATTCTGCTAGGTTGAGAGGAACAAGAGGGAGGGGAGAGCGATGAAGACCTTAAACAATATGTGAGTGGGGATACCTGCATATGACTGGACTGTTTTTGCCAGATAAACTCTGCTGGCCTGTGAAACATCATTTGAGAGATAAATTAGGTAAGCAATGTGAAAAGAGCATTGGCTGAGGGTAGTGGCATCTATATATGTCAAGAGGCTAGTCTACAGGAGCAGAATATACATTTAGGGGCACCTGGATGGCTCAGTCAGTTAAACATCTGACTCTTGATTTTGGCTCAGGTCATGATCCACGGTTCATGAGTTCCAGCCCATGCTGACAGTGAGGAGCCTGCTTGGGATTCTCTATCCCTCTCTCTTTGCTTCCCCCCCTCCCCAACCTCTCAAAATAAATAAATAAACTTAAAAAAAAAGGAAGAAAAGAATATACTTAGAAAAGGAAACACCAATTTGAAACCAAATTTTTTCCCTTTGCTACAGCAGAAGTGCCCCCCGCACACTGTAACACCAGAGAGAACATATTTAATATTGTCTTTGCTTCTCAAATTCAGTCAGTGTATATTGCTTGATTCAATGCTGTTCCATGTACTTCCTACCATGACCAGAGACCTAGGCTACTCTCTGTGAGGGTTTGAACAGATATCAAACTGTCTGGGGCCAGAACATTGAGTAACTTTAAGGGTTGGATTGCCTGTGGGAGATTCCTGGCCCTCCCATTTACTAATTGTGCCATCTTCAGGAGGCTCTTTGTGCCTCCTCAGTAGCCTCCTCTGTAAAATGAGAATAAAGACAACACCTAGTTCATTAGTGGGATTAAATGGGCTATTAGAATTAATGTCAAAAAAGAAGTAACTACAAGAGTGCCTGGATTTAGAAAGATCTCAGTAAATGTGATTGATATAAAAAACCATTCTTTTTATTATGAATACAACATACAGCTGTGGCTACTCTTTTGAGACTAGGTAGAGAGGGTACAGAGAGAAAACATGGAGATCAGTTAGTAATAATCCAGGTAAGAAATGCCAGTAGTTTTGATGAAGGCAGTGGGGATGGAGCTAGTGAGAAGCACTCAAATTCTGGGTATGTCTTACAGGAAAAAAAAGTGAGAAAGAAACTGAGGTGTAAACAAAGAGAGCAGTCAAGAATAAATCCAAAATAGATGATGGATTAAGATGATTAAGGAGTACACTTATGGTGATGAGCACTGGGTGACGGATGGGATTGTTGAATTACTATATTGTACACCTGAAACTAATATGACACGGTACATTAACTATACTGGAATTAAAATAAATATAAAAATCTTTAAAAAGTTAATATAGTGGGTTAGATTAAATTAAAAAAAATGAATCCAAGATTTTTGCACCTGAATCATGTTTCCTTTTATAGACATAGGGAAAACTGTGGTAGAAGTAAGTTTGAGTAAGAAAATCAAGTTAATTTAGAGCCAGCTCAAAGTGTCCAATAGATACTTAGGTATAAAAATCTGGAATTCAGGAGATAAGTTTAGCCAGAGATATACATTTGGAATCATTTGTATCTGGACGATATTAAAAATCATACAATTAGTTGAAATTCTCTAGGTAGTAGGTCTCAATTTTGGTCACATATGTGACACATGTGGAAAACTGTAAATAATATTGCAGCCTAACAGAATCAGAATCTTTGGAGGTGATGTTTGGGAAAGTGCATTTTTAAAACTGTTTATGAAAGTGTTCCTTTGAGTCACAGGCTCAAGGAATGAGTGTTTTTGAGAAAAAAATGGGGCATAAGTACAGTCATCAGCTGCTCCAATGTTTAAAGGTCAGAGAGATGAGGAGGAACCAGCCAAAGACGGTGAAAAGAAGCAGCCAGTAAAATGGGAGTGGAAACAAGAGAGTGGCAAATGTAAAGAAATGGCCATTTTTTAACTAGGGAGTGATTAACTGCTGAATGTGGGGTAAGATAAGAATTGATAATTGGCCATTGGATATGAGAACATGGATGACAATAAAATAAATTAATTAACTTGTCTGATGAAAGATATTTCAGCAAAATAGTGAAGATAAAAACCTGACAGAGATGAGGTCAAAAGAAAAATAGGGAACTGTAGCATATAACAACTTGTTAGAATAATGCTTCTATTTTGGATAGTAATGAGGGTAAAAAAAAAATAAGCAGGGAAATAAAGTTGTGGGTAGAATGAGATGTGGGCACAAGGCAAGATGTGGGTAGAATGAGATATTCAAGGAAGAGCTAGGGAGAGAGGAATATACTGATTAAAAGGGGACAGTTGTAAGAGATGTGTCTATGAGTAGCTAAAAGGGATTTAATGTATGAGTGGATAGCATAGCATTAGACATAGTATGGGGTTCCTGCTCATAAGACAGAGTACATGGATATAAGATAAAGTAGTCTGAGGGATGTGATGGTGAGAGCTTGTGGTAGTTCTCTCTAGATAGATTCTATTTTGATCAATGAAATAGAAAGCAAATTCCGGGAGTGCCTGGGTGGCTCTTTCAGTCTGACTCTTGATTTCAGCTCAGGGCATGATCTCACAGTCAGAGATCCAGTCCTGCATCAGGCTGGGCATGGAGTCTGCTTAAGATTCTCTCTCCCTCTCCCTTTGCCCCTCCCCCACTTCACAGGCATAAGCACGTTCTCTTTCTCTCTGAAAAAATAAATATATTTTTTAAAAAAGATAGTAAGTTCCTGAGCTGAGGATAAACTTGGGGAACAGCTATTGGAAGTTTGAGGAGAAAGATGAAGATTTGACATAGACATCTAGGAGAGTTGATATATTAGCAAAATACTAGAAGCCATAGTAAGTGCCCATTTGAAATTAGTGATAAAATCTCAGGTGAGACCAGTCTGTATGATTACGTGTTCTTCTTCCGTTGCATCCAGCAGTGGGACACCAGTTCAGAACAGACGGAGAATTGGATTTAACCATGGTTACAATTTTCTAGGAAAGTGTAATAGAAGGGGAAGAAAGAAAAAGGAAATTGAGGGTATATACAAGGGGACGATTACAGTGATGGTTTATGGAGTCTAAGGTAGGGAAGGAAGAAACAGAATCTTTAAAATGAGAAGGATGAGAAACAATGTAAATAATTGTTGAGAGTTGGGGTGATGGAGGGAGTGACCCTGAAAAATAGGGGGTTGTTGAAATTGAGAGGATGGAGGGAAAATAGAGATAAGAAAGTTACTTAATGTAAACATGAAAGCATGCTATCAGACTGTGTTGTGGGAGTCACTCTCACTTACAGTACTGGCATCTGTCTCCAGTGTGCTCAGGCTGGCAGTGGCAGGAGGGCTGGTTGCCGGCAGTGACACTGCAGGCTCCTCCATTTTGACAGAAATCCTCACAGACGGTCTTCCCGCAGTTTGGTCCAGTGAACCCCAGTGCACAGCTGCAGGTGGGTCTTCCTGTTGGAAAAGAAAACATAACAAAAAGGAAATTATTTGACTGAAATTGTTTTCATGGAATCCTCACTAGGTAAGAAACAGGAAGCCAGGATTCCGTTCAAGGTTTGTCCACTACTTCATCTGTGAATTTAGGCAATAACATGACCTCTGTGGGTGTCAATGTTCCCATGTTTCAGTAGAGCCCAGCATAGAAGATAAGGCAGGTTCACCTCAGGTAAAACAACCAGAGTGCATTTTATGATTAATTACACATTTATACAGGTGTAGTATTTTCTGAAGTACTTGTGTTATTCTTTATACCTTTCTCATCATGTCCATTTTGCTTTTTAAATTATTTTTGATACAGTTTATATTAGCTATTAGAATATGAAATGGAAACAATCCTATTTCTCAGTATTCAATCATCATGTACTACCACTGGTAAGGCATGAGCTTAGATTTATAAATAAATATTTTTAAAAGTTTAAAGTGGGCATGCCTTCTATAATATTTATGTAATTAGTAATTTTAGTTGATGTCAATATACATACTGTATTTAGTATATAAGCACTTATTAAGTCCTATTTTATTTCATTTTGATACTTTTATTCATGGGAAAGTACTGTTACTTGCAGTCTGGAAAGATGATTTAAAGCCTAATGTTAACAGCACACAAGAGCAAATCTAATGGACCATCTATGGATATTTTTATTTGCTCTGTAAGAACGAACTTCAGAAGAAAAGGTGAACGATCCTTTAAGGTGTTTGGAACATAACACAGTTAACTTATATCAGGAATGAGTCTCTCTAACTGCCTTCATCAAGGACGAAGTGGAAAATGGAGGACAGAACTAGCTCTGTAGGAGAGATTAAGGAAAACAAAATGAAATAATGGCTCTCATTTGTAATGGGCAAAGAATGAAGTTGAGAGGTTGTGCAAATGTAAAGAAATAACATGAAAGGGAATAAAAAAGAAATTCAGGTATAGATCTGAATTAACTAGGACTCAGAAATGTCAGTTGACTAGCATTAGAGACTATCCAACCATCTCCTCTCTCACCTTTGTAGGCATGAGGCATAATTAGAATGGTCATAAAAATGTATGAGATAAGGATTAAGACTTGAACTGTGAAAATGATATAAGTTTTCTCTATTGCCATAGATTCTACATTCTACATTTTTTTTGAAAAGCATTCGTAAGTGAATAAAATGTCTCTAAAATAAAATGCACCCTCCTTTCCAAGAGAATAAATAAATCAAGCTTCCACATTTATTTATTTTGCTTTGAAAGTGCTCCATATACTTAAACATGCTTGAAGCTACTGCTTCTCAATGAAGAAAGTTATATATATTTTTATGGTGAGTAGCATTGCTTTAAAAGTTGTTTATAAATGTGATTAGTTTGGTGGCAGATAAACGCCTATTAATAGGTTGAGAAACAAGGTAAATTGTATGTACATTGAAAGCTGAGTAACATCATGTTTACCATTCCCAGAAAATGGCTTTAAAACTTTTAGGTAAATATTTTTCTTATAATGGTAGTGAATTTTCCAGTTGATACTTACATATAGACAAAATTTCTTCATGGGAACAATAATGGATAAAAAATAGACACAACAAGAGAATGAATAGTGCTTGAAGATGAAGAGGACAGAGAATTGTTGGAACAGTTACTAAGGAAAATGAAAGCCCTGAACAAAAGAAGTAATTTCTCTTCATCAGTAAGAACCAGTGAATGCCTTACAGAGAAACAGAACATATAAACAGGAACACAAATTAGCATGAACTAAAGGTGAAACAAACAGCACAGAAAATATAGGAGCAATCAAAACGCATAGAACAATCAGAAAAAAGGGTCCTATGATGGTAGGACTTAAACACTGTAGATTTATGTTTTTCTACATTATTTTTTAGTTTTTTTTAAATTAAGAGTGAAGAACATTAAAATAATAGGAGTTTAAAGGAAACAAATGCAACCCACTATGGCATTTGAAAACTTCTCTGTCCCAGTCACTGAGAGAATGACATCATGCTTTCATGTCAACTAGGGCAGTGGCCAGGTTCCCTAAACCCTCTTCCCTGGCATATGCCTCAAATCATTTAGATTCTGGCTGAATTATTTTGAAAAGGCTCTTCTTTTCCTTTAAAAAGAAGATTTCTTTTTGACAAGAGAAATCTTCATATTCAGGGGAACACCAACAACTTGAAACTGTGTTGATGCAGCAGATCTTTTGATTGCTGATGGGAAACGAACTTTCTGTCACAGAATTTTATAATGGGCTCCATCTAATATACTCATGAATCTCTCTGTGTGCATCCTAACAAGTTGCATTGGATTCATTTATAGATATTTTTTAGGTAGCTCAATTTGATTTTGGCATTTGAAAAGGCAACAGTGCTGTTACAATGACTAAGGTATAGATTTACAGCAGTGATGCATCCAGGGAGCTTGGGAGTTGACAGCCTACAAGGGTAGTGTAATCAAAGCATCAATTAACCTGAGGAAGGAAGGGGAGGTTCAGTTTGTTGGCTCTAATCTGTCTGGTTTGTATAGCATTCAGGGCTTAAAAGTGTGGGTTGTCAGACTGCCTGGATATACACTATCTGTGCCAATTACTGGTTGTGGGACCATGGGCGTCACTTCTCATTTCCTCTATGCAAAAATGGGGATAATAATAGTACCTTTCTCATAGGGTTGTTGTGTAGAATCAGAGAAAATAAATGAGATTATATATGCAAAGCATTTCTAAAAGTTCTAGGCACATAGAAAATACTCAGTGACACTTTAGTTCTAATTGTTTATTACTGTTGTTGTTGTTGTTTCTACTGAATGAGATTCACCATATAGAAGTATGACTTTGGAACAGTGTCCTAAAAAAAACACTGTAACATTCTAAGAAAATCTTTTGGAAAACTGTCTTAAATTACGCATTTTATCTCATCTATTTAAGACAAAGTTAAATTTGAATTTGTATGGCAGCGATGGGATAAAGCAGAAATTCTCCATCAACCTCACTCTCAGACTCCAACATTTTCAAACTTTCTCTCTTTACTTTCTCAACATGCTTCGTTATTTCAGAAGAGAAGCCAGACCTTCCAATATGTATGTATTGCTCACATAAATGAATTCTGATTCCCTAGCAGAAAGAAAGGTTTAGGAATCGAGATGTTAATGTGTGGTGTTGTCTTTACTGTATATTTATGTCCTCTTGCAAAGCTTATCTCTGATCTCTTAATCACTGAATCCACTGATTTCTTTTTAATCATCCTTCTCAAATGTTCTCCATAATTTTACACATTTTATTTTTGAAATTTATTTTTTTAAAGTTTTTATTACACATCTACTCTTAAAATTTCTATCTCTGCTTGGTTTCTAAAATACTGCTATTGTTGATTTCCCTTTTTCTGTAACTGTCCTTTTCAATTGCCTTTATGTTTTCTCATTCTGGGTCTTAAAATATGTTCTTCCAAACTTCTTTTTGGTGATACAATACAATTTCATGGCTTCAATATTTGTCTCTCTATCTGAATGCTTCAGGCTCATTTTTCTGATGCTAGGCTCATTGTCCCTTCTAAATGACAGAACTTCATTCTCAGTCTTTGTCGTATGTCTCGAGCATGTCTCTGGATGCTCAGTAGGACCCACAGGGGAGAAAATTCTTCTCACAAACATTGTTCTGGTAGCATAGGTTCTGTAGATTTCTGTAGACTAGGTTCTCTCAGTGGTAGGTCTGCTCCATACTCAAGTCCAACATGACACGATATGCTAGCAAAGTGCCTTACTAGCTGTATACAATAAATGGAGCTTAGTTTATTTGCTCCATTAATTTATTGTTAATTTATCTGCTATTCATAAATAAATGGGAACTGGTTGCATATATTCTCTAAAATGTTCCAGCAAATTTTCATGCAACAAGGTAAATAAATAATAAACTGTTCAAATTTAACTGGATAACCAATAGTAACTAATGTTAAATACAGTGAAAATATAACTAAAGGCATTAAATACCTATAATCAATAATAAATATTATTAAGGAATACTCATTGACACAACTAAAGATTGGATTGCTCACAAGAAAAATGGAAATGTCTTAGATTTTAACAGAGTTCTTTAAACTTCACTGGCCTTGCAAGATCCTTCCATACCAAAACTAGTCTCAGTAAAGATGACTGATTCAGAAATAGTTCATAAGAATAATTAACAGAAACTAAATAAATTTGGTACAAAGTTAAATTATTTGTTAGTTTGTTTTTTGGTATTAGGCAGACCTGGAAATCAAATCCTATTAGATATTTATTAATTGTGTGTTTTTGGAAAACTTAGCTTTCCTCACTAGATCTCATTTTGCATCTCATTCTGTAAACTGGTGATAGTAATGCCTACTATGTGCTGGTAAACCACATGGCACAATGTCTGCCATACAGCAAGTATTCAATTAGTAGCGGTGGTATCATTATTACTACCATTAGTATTAATATTATTGTTAACATATATTAATTATTCATATTATTATATTATTATTACTACTCTTAGTAGTAGTGGTGGTATTGGTATTAATATTACTATTATTGTTAAATAAATTATCAACAAATGTTATTATTTAAATTCAACTGAGTACATATTCCTTTATTAAAAAACTACATATGGAATCCCCATACACATTATTTTCCATATGTATTCTTTTGAAAATAACATGCCCATTACCCAACCTATATATTAGTTCAAAATAATGTTTTAAAGTATTTAACAAAAACTGAATCTTTTCTATTATATAGGCAACCACATGGATATCACAATGATTTATCATTATTCCTTGTTAAATGAGCATTAACTTTATAGGATTTGGGTATAGTTTACCTCTAGATAAATGTGCCTATTTGACTATACGTTACTTTTAGTTATATAGTCATAGCCGGCCTCTTTCTCTGATATGGGCAGACAATATTGCTTATTGTCATTGATAATAGGTAATGTCTTTGAGCACTGAATCAGGAACAATCTAGTTTCTTGGATTCTAGTTTTCTTAACCACTCTAGTTCACATCTGAAAAATGCCACAATGTAGACATTACAGAGTGATAAGCATTAAATAAGGTAATACATCTAGGAAATTTGCCAGAGTTCTTGGCATTTATGAAGCATTCAAAATGTAGTAGTCACTAATATAAATATTTTCTAAAATATTACAATTACTGAATATATATTCCATATAGAAATCGCTATTTGATTGCTAATAACTTTAGAGTAAAATTTGCTGTGTAGCTTTGAGTCAAATAATATATGAATAAATATCAATAAAGATGCTCAAAAGCATATATTTGTATCTGAATATCATAAAGGTGATCTGTTGGGGGCACCTGGGTTGCTCAGTCGGTTAAGCTCCTGACTTCAGCTCAGGTCATGATCTCGCGGTTCATGAGTTCGAGTCCTGCATCGGGCTCTGGGCTGACTGCTCAGAGCCTGGAGCCTACTTTGGATTCTGTGTCTCCCTCTCTCTGCCCATTGCCCCGCTCACAGTCTGTCTCTCTCTGTTTCTCAAAAATGAATAAACATTAAAAAAAAGGTGATCTGTTGGCATTTTTCAGTAACATGATGTAATACTGGTGTCTGTCTTTAAAAGCTAGATTTATTTAATAAACGGTTTTTAAGCTGATTATAAAGATGCTACTCATCAGTGCAATTTAATCAATATTGTATGACTTTAAGCAGGCAAAATTACTTCTCTGCTCAATATTGGACAAATAAATCATTACCCTTTTTTTTCATATACACATAATGCTTGAAAATGTGTGGTTGATTACCATGAAGAAATGCTAGCAAAAGTAATTACATGTGAGCTTCCTATGAGACAGTGACAGCGTTTATTATTTCTGAGAGGTAGATACCTGCTAGTGAGCATCACTAGTCAGTTCTCTTTCTAAGCAATTTATTTGAATTCATACTCATTTGTCAGTGTGAACCTTGCCTCTTATACTGTTTGATTTGGTACTGGTTGAGTAAGTCTGGTGCTTGTAAATTTTTATCCCTGGTTGTAATGTTTTCTACCTACTGGTCTTCTATGTATACAGTCACTGTTTAGTTCAAATAGTCTGATAAACACATTGAGTCTAAGTAATAGCATTTAATTGACATTTAAACTGCAGAATGTATTTACAAATATTTACATTTAATATTCTATGAAAATACTCTCTAAAAGTTACATACTCTTGGGGTACCTGGGTGGCTCAATCGGTTAAGCATCTGACTCTTGATTTCAGCTTAGGTCATGATCTCACACTTGTGAGACTGAGCCCTGAGTCAGGCTCTGTGCTGAGTGTGGAGCCTGCTTGGGATCCTCTCTCCCCCTCTCTCCTTGCCTCTCCCCTACTCATTTTCTCTCTCTCTCTCTCTCTCCCTGTCTCTCAAAATAAATAAATAAACATTAAAAAAATTAAAAGTTACATGCTCTTTACTCACAACATCTTTAGTATTTGAACAAAACCCACATTCTTGTTCTTTTATATAGGATAAAAATAGTAAGTTGGGAAATAAGTCACTACAGCATTATTTAGTTGGATACTAGATTGCTATCAGAAAGTTCTTCTCCTGACCTCTTACCCCCAAGACTACTCTGCTTTGTGAAATCTGTCTTCACTTCTGACTTAGATTCAATAAAAGTTTTGAATGCTTTAAAAAATTGCTACTCTTTTTGTTTTTTTTTTTTTTTTTTAAATTTTTTTTTCAACATTTTTTATTTATTTTTGGGACAGAGAGAGACAGAGCATGAACGGGGAAGGGGCAGAGAGAGAGGGAGACACAGAATCGGAAACAGGCTCCAGGCTCTGAGCCATCAACCCAGAGCCTGACGCGGGGCTCAAACTCACGGACCGCGAGATCGTGACCTGGCTGAAGTCGGACGCTTAACCGACTGCGCCACCCGGGCGCCCCAAAAAATTGCTACTCTTTTTGATAAAGAGATTTGACATTCTACTTTTCCACTTTATTTAATGTTTTCCTGCACTGAAAGTGAGTGCCCATTTATACATAATTTTAGTAAGTTGACTATAGCTGTCGAGTTGTCTTAAGCATCATAAAGATTACAGAGAACTATTCACCAAACCTGAAAAAGAAAAGGAAAAACTGTGGACTTTACCTAGCGCCCTCCCAGTACTACTTAATATATTCTGACATGTTTCAAATTATAGGTCACAATCTATTTATACCTCTGGAAAGTTCGTTTTCAGCCAGCTTTGTGAAAATGAAACTGAACTATTTTTGTCCTTTCTGTGAATAGAAGGAAGCCAACTCAAACCATCCGAGATTAGCTTAGAAAGTCATAAGACTGAATAGCTTAGTACTGCTCCCACCATGTGGTCCAAATGAACCAGTAACTGTGCTTCATACAGTCAGCAGCAGAATTAGAGAGAATCTTACTTTCAGTCTCTCACAGGTTTTTTGAGAAGGTGCAAGGACTGAGAACAGCACCCGCCACTCATAAGCAGTCTAATATATATTAATTACCGTGATCAGCAATAATAATAATTATTACTTTATTACTTTCTAACAGCAATGCATGTTACTTGGGGAACTTAGAAAATAGATACATACAGAGAAGGATCTATTTCCTTATATAGACACTTTACGTACACATTTTTTCCATTTTGGACTCATATAGCCACTTCTTGTCCTTTTTAACTTCAAAATGCAATGTGAATTACTGGATCTTATGATGTTTCTATTTTTAATTTTTGAGAAACCTCAAAATACCATTTTCTATAGTGGTTACACTAATTTTCATTCCTACCAACAGTGCATGAGGGTTCCCTTTTCTCCATATCCTTGCTAACATTTGTTATTTCTTGTTTTTTTTTGGTACTAGCTATTCTGACTGGTGTGAGGTGGTATCTCGTTGTGGTTTTGATTTGCATTTACCTGATGATTAGTGATGCAGCATTATTTATACTAGCCCATATATGGAAGTAATCTAAGTGTCTGTGGATAGGTAAATAAAAATAGGATACATATGATATGTATGTACAATGGAAGATTATTCAGCCATGAAAAAGAATGAGATCTTGCCACTGTGATGACATGGATGGACCCAAAGGGTACTATGCTAAGTGAAATAATTCAGATAGAGAAAGAAAAATTCCATATGATCCCACTTATATATGGAATCTAAAAACCCAAACAAACATATATAAAGAGTTGACCCATAGAATAAACTGGTGGTTGCCACAGGGGAGGGGTTAGGGAATGGGCAAAATGGGTGCAGGGGAGTGGGAGGTACGGGCTACCAGTTATGGAATGAATAAGTCATGGGGATGAAAGGTACCAGCACTGGGAATATGGTCAATGATACCTTAATAGCACTGTATGGTAACAGATGGTAGCTACACTTGTGATGAGCTTAGCATAACGTATAGAGTTGCCAAATCACTCAGTTGTACACATTAAATTAATGTAACACTGTGTGCCAACCATACTTCGATAAAAATACAATACAGTACAATATGAATATTTTCCTGTATTATTATATATTCCACAATTCTGGTTTTATTTATCATATAACATTCATCTTTTAGGTATGTTTTACATACTATTTGAACTCAGGTTTCTATCTCTAATTTTACATTATAAATAACAGTATATTGAACATCTTCACTTCTAAATATTTTGTTTTTTATCATTATATAATCCTTGGGATATGTTTATAAAACTGACATTAGTTAATTAAAGAACACAGAAAATTTTTAAAACCCTTGATGAGTGTTTTCAAATTACCTGCGTCAAGATTTTTACCCTGAACATTTTCTTCTTAGAGTGATTTGAGGATGCTGGTTTCACGTGTGTGCGACTGGGCTCCTGTGCTTTGTCCTCTCCAAACTCCTCCTCCCTCTTTTTCCTCTTATCTTCCTTTTTTCTATGTTTGCGTGTATGTGTAAGACTTGTCTTCTGTCATTTGCTCATTATGCTTTCTGGGTTTTTTTTCCTACTTGATTTATCATAGCTATGTCTTTCTATGTCACATATTTGTTAACATTATATGCACTATTTTATGTTTTCGATTTTACATTTTCAACTTAATATTCTCTTGGATTCTTAAAAAAGCAAGTAGGACCAAATATCCAGCTCTCAGCATTCCCTAAATATAAACAATATTTATGTTGAGGAAGCTAGGACATCAAGCTTAATTTAAATGAAAACTTGCTCTCATATAAGTAAAAGTGAAAGAAAAACAAAGATGGGCAGTTAAAGGTGGGCATGCGTACCCTTTATCATGATGTTAATTAGGTGGTTGTGTACTCCATGTCCTAGGTACAGATGTGACTTGAGACACATCAGTGTTCATGTTTTGTCACTACTCCCATGATGTTTTCAGGGTATCCAAAAGTTCCTAGCTTAACTGGGAGAGAGAACACTTGGAGAGAACACTTTTAGGGCAGCCAATATTTGATGGCAGTGCCATCATCTATGCTACCTTCATATTGGGGCCAGTGTCCTGAACACAAAGAGCCTGAATGAATGAGAAAGGAAAGTCTCACCGTCTACTTGCTTACAATTATAAAGCCCCTGCCTGTTGCAGGAAGACATAGTGAGAAGAATCTCCCCCCTCCCCCACCCCCCACCGCCTTTCCTTACTCCTCTTTACTCCTGTTTCAGTTGTGGGGACAAAATCATTCATTGCCCAAGTCCACAGATGTGGTTACAGAGAAGGCTCAAGCAGAGTTTTTGCTTCTTCTTTTCATATTCATTTAAGATATTCATTACAAATGTTATCTACTATAGAAAATTGTATTGTCACTCCTTTGCCTAGCCAGTCCTGCTTTTATGTATTTTCAAACTTCCCAAATTAAAAACTGCTTTCCCTTCTGCATAACTCCAAACTGTATGAGTGGGAATATTTGGCTATATTGCCCCAAATTTACAAACTCTCTTGCTCTATTACTCTAAATCAGCTGTGTAGAAAACCTTGATTCATTTTGATATGAACACTGAAATTTTAAATAATAGACTTATAAGAGTAAGGAAAATACCAAACAGCATCAACATACCTTAGATTATAAATATTTATAAAAGTGAAGATTAATTGTAAATATATAAATATATTTAATGACATAAATACCCTCATTATATCCATGATGAGAAACATTCTTAAATTATTCTTTATTTTCTATAATAGAATGATTGAAAAATTCAATTCTTTACTCTCATTTCCATTATTTTGCTCAAGGGAAACTTTATCTTAATTTCCTCCTATGAGGTCATAGAAATGAACTACATGCACCCTTGCTGATATAATCAATGTCAAACGATTTCATTTTATAGTACTTTTCTATATGAATATAGTTCATATATTTTATTTTTAGCTTTCTCTCTTTCAAAAAAAAACAACTTAAGGAATGAGGAAAAACTCGTTCCTAGATGCAAAATTTTAATTATGCCTCTCAGATGTGTGCTTTTAATTAACTGGTGACATTTCCTTTGTTCAATTATTACAGTTCTATACAACTGTCATAAACTTATACATTTTAATTAAAGCTGCCCCAAACCCTAGTCATATAGTGTCCACATAGGAATTTGCCAAAAGGCTTAACTGTAAGTAAACCAACAATGAATAAATCCATGAATTGCCCACTGGGATTTATTTAACAAATTAACATTTGTGTGGAGATAATGAGGTTCTACAGTCTATAATAGTAAACAATGTTTTTATAAACCCATATTTTTAAAAGTAAAAAACGCTTTGTAGATGACTTATTTGGATATGATATTATTATAAATAATTAGATGCTATAAGACAATAAACTTCATGGCCATATCTCAAGCTGAATTCATATAAGGACTCATTTATATAACTAATTTGAAAAATAATTTTTTTGAACATGTTATCTATGTAAATCAAGATCTAATACTCTATCTGGGTGCAAAGATAAAATACATGTACTAAGAATACAGCGAGATCTGGACAAATGATTTGAATCAAACACTAAAAGTTGTGCTGTATCCACATGTAGTTTGGGATCCATTAACAGGACAGCAAAATCAATAGAGATTTGTCCTTGTGGATCCATTGCTGGTTGAGTAGATATTCATAGTCTGGAGTACCAAACTCTTTTTGGCTTAAATAGTTCTAAAGATAAATATAAGAAAATCATCTGGTTGTAACCCAGTAATTTTTATTATCTTAATGAGAAAATTAACAAATTATAAAATCTTTATACAACTCATTTGTAAAAGAAAAGCTTCTTCCCTAAAGAAATGGTATCTGTGTTACAAAAATACAATTACAGTGTCCTAATATCCTTTTACTTCACATTAATTCAATTTTCATTTGCATATTCAATGATGGTCCCAGTACTACAGTTTCTCCCACAACAATGGAATATACTCTACCATAAGGAGTAGCTTCTCCTAGGCAGAGTGAAAATATGTAGTAAGATCTGGTGCCTTTTTATTTCAATCAACTTGCTGAATTTTTTTTCAGAATTCTATTAAGTAGTTAGAATACCTTATCAATTAGTCATAAGTTAAAAATATTTGTAGACATAAAGGCAAATTTAAAGAAATAGTAATGCTTTTACTATTAGAATGCAAATCAGAAACAGTTTGGTTCCTCTGAACTCCACTGAAAATGCTTCTTCATGTGGCTCTTTTCAGTTAGCATTATGCTAAATACTTCAAAAAATAAAATACGCAATAGAAGCAGTGAGAATTCCCAGTAAGACAGAAATTAACTGTGTAGGGGATGTGAAGATCATATGGATTAATTTTCCATTTGACTAAATTTGCATTTATTGTAGTAGAATTAAATGTGCATAAATTGCACTCTAATAGTTGCATACTGTCTTTTAGACTGATTTTTGGAATTTACAAATTATATTTTTATTATGCATTGGGGTTAATTTTTTCCCATGGGAACATGTTTTAAATATAATAGAACTAAGTAGAAAAATATGTTTTAATGTTCACTTATGCACTGTAGAAAATCCTTTTTGCAAACACAGCTATTGCGTAGTTTAATAAGAATTTCAAGTATATCTTAACATGTAGTAACCTGATATTTTCAAAGCATATTATACACTGTATTAAAATACCAACAAAGTAGTTATAATTTGAGATAGGAATTATGATGCTATCAGGTGTAATGATATAGTATATTGATATTTAATTTTTTAATTTAACCTAATTTAACTTAATTTAATTTTTTTAATTTATTTATTTTGGGAGAGAGAGCTTGTGAGTGGACTAGGGGCAGAGAGAGAGAGAGAGAGGAAAGAGAGAATCCCAAGCAGGCCCCACACTGTCAGCACAGGGCCCGATGCAGGGCTCAAACCCATGAACCATGAGATTATGGTCTGAGCCAAAACCAAGAGTCAGACGCTTAACTGACTGAGCCAACCAGGTCCCCCTAATTTAATTTTCGAAAGCAAATGATGTTTAGAATTAGGCAAACTGTTTAATTAAAAAAGAACATGTAAAAGAATGAAACTGGACCATTTTCTTATACCATACACAAAAGTAAATTCAAAATGGATTAAAGATCTAAAAGTGAGACATGAAACATAACAATCCTAGAGAAGAACACAAGCAGTACTCTATTTGTTATCAGCCACAGAAATTCCTTTCTAGATATGTGTCCTGAGGGCAGGGAAACAAAAGCAAAGATAAACTGTTGAGATTTCATCAAAATAGAAAAGCTTCTGCATATGAAGGAAACAATCAACAAAACTGAAAGGAAACCTACAGAATAGAAGAAGATATTTGCAAAGGACATATCTGAGAAAGGTTAGTATCCAAAACCTATAAAGAACTTATTGAAACTCAACATCCAGGGGTGCCTGGGTGGCTCAGTCAGTTAAGTATCTGACTCTAGATTCTGACTCAGGTCATGATCTCAGTTTGTGAGTTCAAGCCCCATGTCGGGCTCTGCATTGAAAATGTGAAGCCTGCTGGGGATTCTTTCTCTCCCTCTCTCTGTCCCTCTACTGCTTGCTCTCACTCTCTCTCACAATAAATAAATAAACATTAAGAAAAAAAACCTTCCATATCAAAAAATGAATAATCCAACTAAAAAATGGGCAGAACACATTCTTCCAAATAAGACATCAAGATGGACAACAGACACATGAAAACATGCTCAACATCACTGATCATCCGGAAAATACAAATCAAAATTACAATGAGATATTACCTTACACCTGTCAGAATGGCTAAAATCAATAACACAAAATACAAAGGTGTTGGTGAGGATGTGGAGAAAGGGTAACCCTCTTGCACTGTTGGTGAGAATGTAAACTGGTGCAGCCACTCTGGAAAACAGTTTCTCAAAAAGTTGAATATAGAACTACCCTACAATACAGCAATTGCACTACTGGATATTTCCCCAAAGAATAGAAAATTACTAATTCAAAGGGATACATGCATCCCAATGTATTATCTACAATATTATCTACAGTATTATCTACAATAGGAGTATTATCTACACTAGGCAAATTATGAAAACAGCCCAAATGCCCATCGACTGATGAATGGATAAAGAAGATGTAATATACACACACAATGAAATATTACTCAGCCACAAAAAGAATGAAATTTTGCCATTTGCAACAACATGGGTGGAGGTAGAGAGTACTATGCTAAGTGAAAGAAGTCAGTCCAAGAAAGATAAATACCGTATGAGTTCACTCATATGTAGAATTTAAGAAACAAAACAAAGGAGCAAATGGGGCGGGGGGGAAGAGGGAGAGGTAAATCAAGAAAAAGCTATTATCTATAAAGGACAAACTGATGGTTACCAGAGGGGAGGTGAATGGAAGGTGGAATAGGCATGGGGATTAAGGAGGGCACTTGTTGAGATGAGCACCATGTGTTATATGGAAGTGTTGAATCACTATATTGTACACCTGAATGCTAACTAACTGGAATTTAAGTAAATTAAAAAAAAATCTCTACCTTGAAATATCAAAATTAAATAAAATTAAAATAAAGAAGAACAGATTTTGGAGACAAACATATAAGGCTTATAAAACTGGTGTTACTTAATCATTCTAAGCCAGCATCAGAATATCTATGAACACTGAGCCCTGATACATGGCAGGCACTCAACACGTGATAATGATCAGTACCATTGCTAATTTTGTGACTAGAACTTCACTACTGAATTTAGAACAAACGCTACTGATTGTGGTGAATTAACAATTATATTTAACTTGTGTTTATGTATTCTTTATTAAGACATCAGGAATTATATCTGTACCATTAAGTATTTTCTTTATGTTTTTCACATATAAGGAAAAATGCAAATTATTTTAATATACAGTGACATCCACATATTTACCCAGTGTTGATGGCATACAAGTTCCTCCATTTTGACAGTAGTTGCTACAGTGATTGACTTCACATCTGTCTCCTGAATAACTAGGCCAACAGTGACACCTCAAATCACCCTTCTCATTTAAAAGGCATCTTCCTCCATTTTCACAAGTCAGTTTGCATGAATCATCTGGTTATAAGAAGAAATGTACAAATTAGCATGCTATTCAATGGATGGTAGAGTAAGGACAATTTAAATAAATAAAAATTAAATATTAGGATCTACTTTTTTAAATAAAATTCTCCAAATAAATACCTCTACTATAAAAGTAGAAGAAACAAAATAGTATAAACACTACCTGAAAACAGAGAAATAGATGTTAACCACTGTTGAAGGTTGAATACAAATATTGAATTAACTGTTATCCTTCAGGTGTAAAGAATTATCAATCGTTTCTTATATCTATTAAAACTTTAACAAAACAAACTGAAACTTCCTAAAAATATAATATTTTATAAGCAATGCATTTTCTTTGTGATATAAGCAAACATGGCCTATTTTTAGGACTATTTGATATTTAAACAAACTAAAATATGGAGGATAAATTTAGAGTATATATACATATGTATATATATATACACACACACATATAATTTGTGGTCTAGAGAAACATTTAAATGAAAGTATATTCTTTGATATACATCCTTATTAACTATGTATAAACAACTTAAAACTAAAAGTCACTTAGATTTGGTAAAAGAGGTTGATAAAACAGTGTCAGAGACATTTCCATATGTAAAATTTCCATATGGAAAATGATTAGGCACCGTCTGTCTACTTAATACATTTTGGTTGAGGATAAGAAAGGATAGTCATTCCCTTGGGTTGCAAAATTATTTTTAAAAATATGATGAGTCTGATTTATGATAAGAATTGGTTTGGAATAATTTTTCAGGTTATTTTTCTATGTGTGCTAACATGGCCTTGCTCCATTAGAAACACTGCTTTACTTAGGGCAGGCCATAATGCCCAATGGAACACAAATGATTGAGAACACTGTAAGAAGCATTCGGCTCTAGAATATGTCTTCTACTAGAGTCATGTCTCTTTTATAGTGAAGTAAGGTCAAATCAAAATAGCCTGTATTCCTTATTCAAGATATATTGGCCCATACATAGTAGAAGCTTTAATGTATCACTGCAATAATCATAAAAGCACCGTAAAGAACCTCAGTGACTTCAAATTAAAAAAAAAGAAGATTCAAATATCATATCCATTGTCATCAATAGAGACTATCAGCTGTACTAGACAATTCTGAGACTTGCCTCATTGTAAAGCAAAGAGTTGAATATAGAGGTTGAGTTCTCAAGAAAGATCTAGAATGGAATTATAGGCTTTCTTAGTTTAAAATTCACCCAGACATTTCTAATTCATTCAGCATAAAAGATCCTAATTGGAGCTGTGAATGTAAACAGTGAAGATAAATATTTAAGGCATTATGATCACAGTTAAGATTATTATGTGGGGAGTTCATTTTCACCTGTAAATGTTCTAAGTGAACTACATAGATATTCAAAATCTAGGGGTGCCTGGGTGGCTCAGTCTGTTAAGCATCCGATTTCAGCTCAGGTCATGATCTCCCAGTTCATGAGTTCAAGCCCCACTTTGGGCTCTGTGCTGACAGCTCAGAGGCTGCAGACTACTTCCGATTCTGTGTCTCCCTCTCTCTCTCTTCCCCTTCCCTGCTTACACTCTGTCTCTCTCTCTCAAAAATAAATAAACATTAAAAAATTTTTTAAAAAAGCCGAAATCTCTACATGTTAGGACAAGTGCATTTCTACAATGGGCCTCGTAGGCAACAGAAATTTTAAAATATAACACTGTTTGATGAAATAGAAGTGGAGTTTCAAAACCTAACTGTAATAGTTTTATAATGAAAAAGAAGGCTGCTTTTGCCAATAACTAAATCACTCCTAGAAGCCAAGCTCCAGCAATTATAATCAACTATAGGAAAGAGCAGGTGAATACTTTTCCAAGAATGAGTAGCATTTGAATTTCAAATTTCTTACATGAAGATTAAAAATATTCAGTGTCTCATCATTTAACAATAGCAGCTAGAGAAAGACAAGTAATTATAAGGAGCAGAAAACTTGGCTGTATCAAATGTTAATGTCAGGAAAAAATTAATTGGCATTTATCTACACCAATCAATAATTCTGAAATCTCCTTATTTATATTCTTAAATGAGGTGGTCCAAGCTGTCTGCTACCAAGACTCATATGCATAGAGGCCAATATGAATATTTTTAACACTCTGATTATTTAAAATGTAAGATTTTCTTTTAAATTACAAAATGAGCTTTTAGGAGGTACCTGGAATCATGTCTTTCAATCAGATCTGAAAGAGTAAAACTGAAATTTCTTAAAAAGTTTTAGATCTTAGGGGCGCCTGGGTGGCACAGTCGGTTGGGCGTCCGACTTCAGCCAGGTCACGATCTCGCGGTCCGTGAGTTCGAGCCCCGTGTCAGGCTCTGGGCCGATGGCTCGGAGCCTGGAGCCTCTTTCCGATTCTGTATCTCCCTCTCTCTCTGCCCCTCCCCCGTTCATGCTCTGTCTCTCTCTGTCCCAAAAATAAATAAATGTTGAAAAAAAAAAAAGTTTTAGATCTTGAATAAGTGCATAGTTAGACAAACATGCTTTCTCATTCTAAACATAAAACTATAAAATTTGGTGATGTAATATAGCGAAAAACCTGCTTCATTTTCCTACCTACTTCATGATAGATTTATCTTAGAGTGCTGTGTGCCTACTTTTTGCAAAGCATGGTACTAGGCAGTTTATATATGTCCTTTCCAGTATTTTCAGTGACTCTGGACGTGGAAAATACAGGTGACATAGAGGCACTGGGGTGTGCTGTGTGACAGTTAAGAGTGTAGAATGCCTAGGTTCACCTTGGGATGACAATCAACTGAGCCTCTCCATGCTTTAGTTTCCTAATCTATAAAAATAGGGGTAATGATAATACTATCATTGGGGATCTCGGGGGAATTAAATACAATAATATACATATACTTACATTGTGCTTTGCTCATAAACCTTAAAAATATTGGTTATTACTACAACTAGTAGTAATATTTATTGTTAATCTAATTTTATACAGGAGAAATGGAGACTAAGGGAAGGCAGGGTCACATAAATTAGTTAAGTGATAGATCTTGGCCTAAAACAAAGCTCGACCTCAGATCTACCCCAGGCCAACCTCTTCCTGTATATTTGTTGGCTTACTGGATAAATAAACGTGGATTATTAGATAAATTATTTACACTAAGCAAAGAAGAAAAAAGGAGTGTTATGTAGAAGAGATATTAATGTCGAGTTATATAGGGAAAACAGCAAAAAGTATAGGCAACTTGACCATAAAAACAACACTGATAACATCTGAATCGATGTAAAGTCACATTGGTGGCATTAGTAGAATACTTCTGTGCAGAATCTTAATCTCTCTCTGAAGGGTCTCTAATACAGGTAGACACAGTACATAGGGGGCACCTGTGAGATCATTGGTTAAGAGTGTATGTGGAACTAGTAAAAATGTGGCACATCTCTTCACAAGGATAGACTGATATTTAAAAAAAAATCTATTTCTGAGAGGTTAAAGAGAAATATGTGGCGACACATAGTTTACCTACGTGACCATGTCAGAGCAGCTAGTGAAAAATGTGCCTAATAACATTTGAAAATGTTCATGTAATTCTCTTACTTGACCATCACAGTTGAGATCACAGCTACTCTGGTTGGAAAGATAATCAATAAAAAGAAAGGGTGCATTCTAGTGCCAGTGACAGCTTCCTTTTCAAGAACCGGCACTAAAGTACTCATCCAAAATACCAATCATGACTTACAATTAGCTCTCTGTTAAGAGAGTTCTAACCTTGCCACCCACAACAGTACTTCACACATGCTACACCCTAACTAAAATAAATGACTCACTATTTTCTTTACATGCCTTATTTTCATGACTTTTCAGTTCCTCTGTCTTAATGTTCTGATCCCTCATTCCCACTTAATCTGAATCCCATCTGTCTTTACAGACCTTGTTCTAAGGTCATATTCTACAGAAAACTGTAATCGATTCTCTAACTGGATGATCATCTGAATTCTCACAGTAGTTTTAACTCTGTCTCTTCTGTACCATGTATCTCAATTGACGCAAACATCTATCTATTCATCATTTCACCTTTACATCCTCTTCAGCTTTGCATATCCAATGCTTAAAGAATATATATTAAATGAAAGAGCTGTGATAGTTTTAGACACTTACAGTATCGTAAAGGTAAAAGTCTTCCGATTGTATGTAACTCCCAGGAGACAACAATGAGAACATGATATGGGTGTAGACATGTTTACTAAGGGCAAAGGCACAGTGTTTACGTGAGGAGTTCCAACAGAGAAAAATATAGCAGGTAGAAAACCCTGCTATGAAGAGATCCTAAGTGTATCTCAGTGGAAAATGTGATCCTCAAGGGATTTTGGAGCCCTATATTTTTGTCTGTGTCATAAAATTTACTGAGTGTTAATTTTCTTTTCACTTAATAGCAATTTGTTTTTCCATTATGGTTAATGTCTTGATTATGAGGGAACTTAACGTCAGTTTACCTGGATAACTGAGAGACATCTCTTCAATACTATTTTGGTTTTTGATTTTTGTTATTTTATTTTTGATTTTTTGCTGTTTATTACTTATAAGCATCTGAAATAATGTTTCACTTTCTAAAATGTTTGCTTTATTTTTTTTTTTTAAATTTTTTTTTTTCAACATTTTTTATTTATTTTTGGGACAGAGAGAGACAGAGCATGAATGGGGGAGAGGCAGAGAGAGAGGGAGACACAGAATCGGAAACAGGCTCCAGGCTCCGAGCTATCAGCCCAGAGCCTGATGCGGGGCTCGAACTCACGGACCGCGAGATCGTGACCTGGCTGAAGTCGGAGGCTTAACCGACTGCGCCACCCAGGCGCCCCTAAAATGTTTGCTTTAATGTTAATGTAGCTTCTAAAATATGAGTTCTAAGACTGAATAAATCTTGTCAGTTTTGTTTCAAAATTAGTCCTTAGTTTCTAAATTAGTGTTATGTTTAGCTCATAAGCCCTCAAAATATTTATTAGTATTATTAGTAGTATGTATTGTGAATCAAATTTTACACGGAAGAGACTACAACTTCATTTCTTATCCTCAGTTTGTAAATTAGTGTTTGGTGCATGGAAGTTGTTCACCATGAATCTGATGAATGAATAAACCTTAAAATGGCTGGGTTTAACCTAATAACAAAATGGCATCCTGGGAAATATCATAATCCTCGCTGGTAAAAGAGCTATATAAAAGTATCTTGATTTGGCATTTGACTTCAAAGTTCTTAATCTAGTCTTAAATGTATAGCAAGTGCTCCGTGCAGCTCTGTGAATAAATGAGGAATAAATTGATAGAAAGTCATCATCAGAGAGAGTAGTTTACATAGGCATTCCAGAACCAATGATATGAAGGCAGCTATACTGATGATTGAGTAGCTAATTCTGTTCAGTTTCAATAGCTGTGAAAATTTATCATACAAATTAATTCATTATTTACAGAATAATAAAGTTTACCTACCTAACAGGCTGTCATCATTGCAAGTACCATTAATCAAGTATTTTCCTTCTGGGCACACACAGGTGGCTCCAAAAGGATTCAGCAAACACAGGAAGTCACACACTAAGTCCAAGCATGGATTAGGTACTGATTAAAACAAAAGAAAACAAAGAAATTCATAACTATAAGTACAATAGGCTTCAAAAATGTAAAATTTAACAAGGTGAAAGGATGCAGTAGCAATGTTGAAAAGACATCCTATCAAATTGCTTTCGGGTGTATGTCTTTTCAATGTTACCATTCTCCTTTATACGTAAAGAGAAAGTGTTAACCAACATCCATCCATAATTTACCCTGATTTACATTTCTTCTCTCCCAAGAGAGAAGAAAGTATTCAAATATATGCTTTGTCACTCTTCCATCTGATGTATTTTTGGTAAAAGAGTTGCTCTGAGATACCGAAGTACAGTTTGGGTCTACGTAAAACAAATCCAGCCAACCGAAGTCTTGAGGGACCTAATACTCATTTTAGATAGCTTCAGAACTGCTGAACAGACAGAAACAACTTCCCCCTTGTACTTACAAAGACTTATAACCCATATGTACTTGTTCAAAACACAGAGGATATGACTTTTTTTTTCCTCAACACCACATTTAACATGGTTTCCTTTACATCAGGTTGAAGTTTATGTGCATGTAAATGTCTGCCACATTTATTTTTGTCTAAATTTCTCACCAATTAGCATCTTCTGCAGTCATAACTTACTCCACAGCTCTCCTTAGAGAGAGGATCTGTCGTTAGAATGACTATAAAAATGGCTTTCACTCTGTTAGAACCACTACTCAAACACCTATTATACTTAGGGCAGAGTTTTATTTGTTTATGTAGTTTTTACGAAGGTGGTAATATTTGACTATGAATAAGAATCAAACAGAACTAGAGAATGATAGAGAGTGTACTCATATTAACCTTGGAACTAAATATGTCAGATCACAGGTAAAAAGCAATAAAACCTTGGATAGCATTTCAGAAAGTTCTTAGGGGGCTATGTACTATTTTAATCTGTTTCTAGAACTGATTTAGATAATTACCAATTGTTGCCTTTCCAGATAATTGTACCGAATGAGGTAAATATCTTTTTATTTGCCATAAACATTGTCAACAAATCTTACACAGTTTCTTGAAGTGTAAACTCATACATAAAGACATTATTTCAGCCACTTTTTTTTTTTTTTTCTACTTTGTTCTTCAATATATTTGGTAGTTGTGTTTGGAACATATCTTTCAAGATAATTACATCAACCATTTACCTATTCCTTTCTAGGAGGGAAAGTAACAATAAAAAAGTCACAATCAGAGAAAATATAACCCTTGAAAGCAGTACCCCTAGGATGATTTTAAAGATGGAATGTTGATGTTATGATTGTTATTGGTTATCAGTAACAAGAGTCAAAATGGCTAATGATGTATTTCACTACTTGCATGATTTATATATAGACTCACAGGTTTTATTATGACTTTTAGAAAAATAGAAGGAAACTTTTGTTTTAAATAACCAAGTCAATTCTAATTTCAAGGAAACACAGTCCAACACAAAATAAACTTTTGTACCATTTATATCTTCACTGTAGTGATTTAAAACATTTAGTGACTTCAAAATTAAAGTTACTTAACTCTTGGGATTAAGACATTAAAAGAGTTAAAATATTTTAAAATACTGTCTTCTGAGAGTCATATGGAAAAAAAATTCACCAATATCAAAAACAGTATAAAATATACTTACAGTCTAGCTGTTTATAGCGATGAGATATCAAAACACCTTTCGTTTTATCAACATCTAAAGCTAGGTACTCTACTGAACCATGGCCAAATTTTTGTACTCGAAATACACCATTTTTAGGTCCTGCTCCATATATATAATCTTCAAAGATATCAATCCTATGTGGATGTAACAAGCCTAGAATTTTTAAAAGATAGAGTTATAAAAGTTGCAATGTAAATAAATGCTTGGACTTAACACCAATTTTATTTAAGATCATGTAGAAAATCTTATTACTGTGGTTTAAAAAAATTTCAGAATTATAATGTTTTTACTATTAGCTGAAAAGTTGTCATAATTAATTTCTTTGCAGTAGGAATATATGAGATACTAAACACATCACTCACAACATAAAAAAAAAAACATTTCTATCATCACTTTAACCATCTGCAGCCCCACAAAGCATTTGCTGGGGGCTTACTATATGCAGAGTCATCTCTCTGTACAGTTTGCAGACAAAAGAAAAGCTACAGGCCAGCCTTATCCATTGTACACAATTAGGAAGCTCACAAAATTCTGAATTTGTGTTCTAGATCAACTTAATGATCAAATTAGATTGCCTGAATGACAAAAAGAAAAGAAGAGAAAAAGGCATTACTATTGTTGTTTTGAAATGGGATCAAGAAAAGAACCTGGCAAATAGCAATGGTGCACATGACGAGTGTGGCTAACAATAATAGAGGGCATCATTTTTCCCATTGTAAGAAATAACTGTTACTTTAAGAGGTTTTATGAAAAGAATTAATCTAACTTTTGATACTGAAATTTATAACAAGCAAAATGACATTTATATTTTAATTATTATCTAGAGGCTGTAAAACATAAAATGCTTTTTTAGGGGCGCCTGGGTGGCGCAGTCGGTTACGCGTCCGACTTCAGCCAGGTCACGATCTCGCGGTCCGTGAGTTCGAGCCCCGCGTCAGGCTCTGGGCTGATGGCTCGGAGCCTGGAGCCTGTTTCCGATTCTGTGTCTCCCCCTCTCTCTGCCCCTCCCCCGTTCATGCTCTGTCTCTCTCTGTCCCAAAAATAAATAAAAAACGTTGAAAAAAAAAATTAAAAAAAACAAAAAAAAAACCAAACATAAAATGCTTTTTTAAAAACTTATATATGCTACTTCAATGTACTTAAGCTGAAAAGGTCAACTTTATTGTAATCAGGTGTAATATGGAATTTTTTTGTCTGTCTAGGGCTATCACAGAAAAAACACACATTAGGCAAAGGCACAATGAAAGTTCAATTTAATTATTTTTCTTTCAACTTCTCTGCTTTTGTTAAAAAAACCAAGAAGCAGAGCTATATTCAGTATATGTAATATATACATATAAAAACTTCAAGTCCTTATGATAAACAATTTGTGGTAAATAAGAGAAGAAGTTGTGGTGGATAAGGGAAAAATAAACCAGAAGGGAAAGAAATTAAATTCACCAGAAAGAACTGAGATTGCCGGGCAAAGAAAGTGGGAGAAAAAAAAGAATAAAATATAGGAGGTAGTCACAGAGGCGGGAATAAGAAAGGGTACCACAAAAGAAGAGCACAGGTAGATTCTGCACTCACTGGAGGTAGAGGTAAGTTATTTTTACACACTGCTTTTCTCTTGAATGCAATAATTGTTACAGTGATGCTTTATTATATACAATCATTCATTTTTTAAAGGCATTTTATTTTAATTCTCTTTTGAGAGAGAGGGTGCAAGTGAGCGAGGGGCAGACAGAGAAAGACTCCCACAAGGGGTAGAGAGAGAGAGAGAGAGAGAGAGAGAAGAAGTGGAGTTCCCCCTGGGCTCAAGTTCACCCAAAGTGGGGCACGAGCTCACCTGATGTGGGATTCGAACATACAAACTGTGAGATCGTTACCTGAGTCAAAGTCAGAGGCTTAACGATTAAGGCACCCAGGTGCCCTACAATAATTCATTTCTGCTTGCTGTCACTGCAATTTGAAATAAAAACTTGTGTTCAGAGGCACTAATATTGATTAACTCAAGTGTTCTGCCCAGAATGTAATATCTACAGAAGGAACAGAATGAGTATTTTCTAAATCTGAGAAGCAATGGACCATGTTTGTCCTAGGCTAAGTTCTTCTGGCCTGGCCTCTTTGTTCTTCTACTGGGAATAAAAGTTTTAATCCATAGTAAGAGCAACAACTTGTAAGGAAAAAGAAATTGAGGAAACTCAGAACGTAAACCTTTCATATTTATATTTACATATCAGTACTTAATATACTCAATAATAATTAAAGACAAAACAAAAGCACTTCACAAACCTTGTTTGCTGCTGACAGAGACTACTGAATCAGAGCCATCATACAGAACACTGCCAATAACAGAAAGCTCAAGGTCAGCCCAGTATATTCGTTCACTAAAATGATCCACAGCCAGACCTACAAAATCAATACATAAGGATAAATAAACAAAAAATAAATGTGAAATTATTTAAAATTATATTTCTGCTTCTTAATATATAATTATGATGGATATTTTTCTTCATATATCAAAGAAATTACCCAGTCTACATTATGGTAGTGTAGAAATTAGAAAAAAAAATGAATAACTAATCTTTATCTGAATTAAATGTGGATAGCTTACCTAGAATTTAATTAGCTATAGTAAAAATTTTCCTTCCTATATGAAAAGTTACCCTAAATATCCTTCATTTCCACACTTACTGGTTTCCTAATTATGGCTATTTTCTAAAAAAACCTTTTCCATATTTTAGTTTTTATCTTTTTAGTATATACAGAATTAACTAATCATTTAAACCACTTATCTAACCTTTATTTAAAATAACTCAGGGTGTGGGGCTCCTGGGTTGCTCAGTCGGTTAATCATCTGACTTTGGCTCAGGTCATGATTTGTTAATTCAAGCCCCAGGTTGGTCTCAGGCTCAGAGCCTGGAGCCTGCTTTGAATTCTATGTCTCCCTCTCTCTCTGCCCCTGCCTCTCTCTCTCTCAAAAATAAATAAACATTATTTTTTTCAATTTAAAATAATTCAGTGTAATTAATTATATTTTGGATATCCTCATGAAGGTATGTTTCTCAAATATAAAAGTTCATGGGCTTAATCATAAGACATTTTCACCCATTAGGAGTTGGCCTATGGTATTGTGAGACACCTGTGGGCATACTAAAGTTTAAACTGACTGAAGATTGATGGTTATAGTAGAGAAGAATGAATGACAAATTCCGTAATTAAGGTTCTAGTTGTGCTTACACTTTTTCACTCGAATCATTAATTTTCTTTGGGACTGCTTGTCTTTATTTTTATCATCAGTATCTGTTAGTGAATAACAATCGACTAAAATAAGATGTGGTAAAAAATAATGTTTTTTCTACTTATTCAGGTTTTTGTTTTTTTATTTCATAATGTTACTGGAGTCCAGACAGTATCCTCTTGCAAAAATATCGACAGAATGCTTTCTGTCTTAAGTAAACTTCCTTCAATATAGAAAAGTAAGATCTATAACATATAAATTGTACAGTTAGTCTTCACTGTTATAGATATTTAATTTTTGTTACTAGTCTGTATATATGATGTATTACATTATAAAAACTGTACAACGAAACTAAAATACCTTTGGCAGCTGAAAGTTAGATAGCTTTCTCAATCAGAACATTCAATAAATAACTGAGATACACTTCAATGGCAATGCAACTGAATGAAAGGTATTGTTGAATTTGTGTTAATTGGATTCCTCTGTAGACAGTCCAAGAGTTAACAATCAGAGTGAAAAATAAACAAATAAACTCATGGTGAAGATAATTCAAGAATATTTTTTTAGTTGTTTGTAGATCTAGCCCGAATGTAATCAAATCAAATATAAATATTGCTTCTTGAGTATCATATAAAGATGTACTATGCCCAATCAGTCTCTAAGAAATGACTTAGCAATTAAAACAAGTGGCCCATGTTTTATTAGTTTCTACTCGATGATTGATTTGCTATTTGGAGTCATGTTGGAAGTTATGATTTTGCTTCTTCATGTATAACTATGGGCGAAATGAACCATAAAATGACCCAGTTTCCTTCTGCCACCATTATATTTCAGAACAGTTGTCTAAGAAGGGTTAAAAGACTTTTTTCTTTCTCTTTCACCAATGTGATACAATAAAGAAGTAGATTTTCAAAAGCTGTCCCCACAATTGTCCTTCACTTTTGGATATTAAATTTGTTAATATCCAATTTGTTAACTGTGGGAAAGACAACAAATGGTGTGTAATATAGTCTAATTACCAATATTATTGCTTCAGATTCAGCAGCAGTAAGACAGTTTTCAAAAGTATCATATATTGCATTGTTAGTCTAGGCTTGTCCAAGACAAACCCATCTTTATCAGCTCTGGTCACATATTGTGCTATTGGATGGAATTACATCTAGATAAAAATTATATAACAAAGCTTTCAGATGAGTGGGATTTATATTCCAAAAAATCCACAAATCGATGATTTTGATTTTTCCTTAAGCCCTTTAATAAAAGAGATAGTCTTTTAAATTAAAAAGTTAATAAAGGAATCAACTAACTTTTCTTGTTATAGACATGAGAGTGAAGTTTATATGAAAGAACAAGTTCATTTCTATCTTTAAAATATCACATCTCCTTTTTGTCTTTAATAAAGTACTGATAATAAAACAGAAAAAAAAATCAATTCCCAAGAAAGTCATTTTTATCTGAACTGGGAATGATGGATATTTGCAACCAAGTCTGTGTAAGTACAGAAAATTTAAAATAAAATGTCACTTTGTTCTAATCAAGTATTATGGAATCACAATTTGGAAGGCTTTTAAAAGATAAAGACATGGGCTCACTAAGTTTTAGGAATATATGATCAAGGCCCTATTCATATAGTCATTTTCTTAACTTCTCCCATGATGTCAAGACTATTATTACATTTTAGGGATTTTTGAATCTCACTTTTGTTGAACTCTGAAAATTTCCAAGACCTTCCCACTAGTTCCTCTATATCCACTATGGTCTTAAAAAAAAGAAAGAAAGAAAAGAAAAAGAAAATGGAAATGGTCAAAGCAAAATCTTATGAGAACCGACAATACCAATGGGATATTTGAGAAGACTTGAAGAAAGTAATAAATTAAAATCACTGTGTTCTCAGAAATAGAGAAAAAGATTACATACATTCTGCGTTAACGGAAAGTCAACATTTGTAAGTTAGAACTAACCAGCAAGTGTGCACTACCATATTCTTGATTTAAGAGGTGATAAAAAGGGTCCAAAAACTGAAAATATTTACCACTATGTGAAATTTATTTTTTAATTGTTAAAGCTATTTTTTGAGACAGATTGCTTACTTCCAGTCTTAGATTCCAAACTAAAGTTACTAACACATGCGAGTGCGTGCGCGCGCGCGCGCGCGCGCGCACACACACACACACACACCCTTATCTGAGTGTGAGTAAAATAAATGCATCAAGGAATTCCAAAATAGTCCTAAGTTCTATCCATTTTATTTAATTATATACCTTTTGTTGTATAATAGAAAATAATTTACAGATTGAATGAATAATTATAACTAGTTCAGGGCCAGTATGTAATTCTTTAATTTCTCAGAAACTGTCATGATTTGGGGGAAGCTAAAGGCAACATAAATAAGCTTCTAGGTATCAAATAATATGTATCTAAATAAAAAACATGTAATCTTACATGCCTTCTTACTGGAGGGAGAGCTGGAAAGTATCCTCCCTGACACATCATTCATTAACCCAATATATATTCATAAGACACCTCCCTTGTACTATACACTGTTAGGTACTAGGTATGTAGCAAAGAACAAAACGGATCATGTTCCTACTCTCATGGAGTATGAAGTTCAACTACCACACAGTTGACTGAATCAGAAGATAGATTATGTCCTTTGTTGTTAATATTGTGCCTAATAAAATAAGACAAGTGTGTCGTTTGTTAAAAGAGGCCATAAAACCACACCATGGGTTAGAATGTTAAAAATTGTAGGCATTCATCTCTTCATTCATTCAATACATAATTATTCTTAAGCACACACTAATTACGGACACTGTAATATTCTTCAATGTGCATAGGAATACCGGTAATAATTTTGATTTAAGTTATTTATGGTCTGATTGGGTGGGTACACAGAATATACATTAAAGAGTTCACGTTCTACTGTATCATTAAAGTAGTAGATGATGAAGTATCAACTATGGAGATAACGAGTGCTATGAAAGCCCAAAGAATTGAGGTATTCCCATCATGATTTTGTAAAGTATGTAATGGTAGGGCTGGTAGTGAGCAAATACAGGTCTAGCTAAGTGGTGGGCTAACTGTTCAATTGGATTGTACAATTCTAACCCTGGAATACACAGGGGTTACCTAAAGGGATAGAGATAAGCTCACATCTATTCTATTGTTGTTCGATCCTGCAGATATCCTGTGTACCCTATTAAAGTACAGATATGAACAAACGTACTACATCTCAGTGCATGCATTCATTCATGGATTCATAAAGGAAAGGTAGCATTTCCAATAAACCCAAAATGTAAAGAACAACATGTTGCACTTGGAGGGTAACAGAGGTATTATTATAGTTACTGATTTCAATATAATAACCTTGGAGTCAGGGCAAATATTTAGAAACATATGCCAAGAAAAAAAGAGAGAGAAAAAATAGGTACAAACAAGTCTTGAGATGTTTCTGGGAAGACAAATAATGAACTTACTTCCACAGAGGAATATCTCATAGGGTACACATGCCTCTCTCCATATAATGTGTACATATACATAATAGATGCAGAACAATGACTTATTGCCAACTTTTCATTATACCTTTCTAGTAATATGCTGTTTATGAAACCTAATTATCTATTATTTCCTAAAGATCTCATGAGATTTGTTCTTGATTCATTTTTATATCAATAACATTTAGCATGACAATACTCAAGAGTTATTAATCCCTGTAAAGATAACATTTGAGATGTTTCTGCCTGACGGAATAAAATCCTGCCTATGAATACAAAACCAGCATTTCCAATATTAAGAAAGCCACTTATAAAGCAGGTGGGCATGAAGTAAAGTAATAGGTTTTTATATGTGGCTTGTGGATTTTTAAAAATCTTACAGAATTCAAATTGATATGCCATAAGAAAATGAATCAAATTAACAAAATATACTAAATGACATTTTTAAATGAATAAAAATAATTATCAGTGTCAGGAAATTATGATGGATGTTACACAGAATACATATATAAGGTTTTAGCATATATTTGCTTTAAGTGTATTTATTTATTTTGAGAGAGAGGGAGACAGAGAGGGAGAAAGAGAATCCCAGGCAGGCTCCATGCCATCAGCACAGAGCCCCACACAGGGCTCGATCTCATGAATCCTGAGATCATGACCTAAGATGAAATCAAGAGGTAGATGCTTAACCGACTGAGCCACCCAGCACCCCTAGCATATGATTGTTTTTATAATTATTCTTAGCCTCTTAGATATTCAGGGAATTATATTCATCAATTTACATTGATTTACATCTGATTTAAATTGTTATGAATTCTCTATAAGGTAGATATTATCATATACATTTTACAAATGAGAAATTTGATGCTCAAAACTTTATGCAGGCTGCTCAGTTTTAACTCAAGTCTATATAAATGGCAGACTTAAGCTCTTTCTGCTGCTTTATATTTTCTTTGTGCAAGTCATTATAGTATGCCCAATAAGGTGTACCGTAGTTCTTTTGAGACTCTTCCTGCAGCTTTTGTGATTCTGAATCCAGTTGTTTTGCTCCAGTTGCGCAAACATCTTTGCAGTCTTCAGTTCTGACTGTGACTCTTCTAAATATAAGCATCTCACAAAATTCTACCCTAAGAAGACGCTTTGTTTCCCCCTCTCTTGTCCATCTGAACAACCCCAGCAACTTTAATTATCAGCTTTCTTTGCTAATTCCCCAAACTTTAAGTTTAAACTCCAAGCTTTAATCTGTAGAACTAAAATTTTCAGTTATCTGTGAGATATCTCCATCTGACTGATTCACCTGGGGCCATAACCACACCTGCAACATTTGCCGCTGATTGACAGCAACACACAGTCTGTTCAAGTGCCACCTTCTCAAAGTTCTACTCTAAAGACCTAATAATGTCACACTGCAAACTTCCCTCCACCATTTCTGACCCTTCTTACTCTATTTTCACTCTTTTTTTCCATAGCACTAAACACCTCACAACTTTATAATTTACTTTTTAAAATATGGTTTTGCCTCATAACCACTAGAAGAATAGGGATCTATATGTTCACTCCTGTATTCCAAATGCCTAAAATTATCTCTGACACACAGTAGGCACACACAAAAAATTAGTTGAATGAGTGAGTAAACAGCTTTCAAGAGTCTACTCCTGTTAAGTGGAGCAGAAGTTTTCAAAGCAGACTTACTGAGAAGAAAACTCGCACATGCCCAATCACATGGAGTCAAAAGCCTCACACCAACCTCCTTCTTGATATGTCTCTGATGTCTGATTAGAGCTGGTTATCTACTTAACATGAAGCAATGGTATTTGTCTTGGTCTCTGAGATCCTGCCTAGGCTGACCCCTACCCATCTCTCTAATCCTTGTCTCATGCTATTTTCTAATTTGTTTACTATGCTCTTTGGCTTTCCTACCTTCAGGTCTCTGTCCCATTCTTTGCTTCGTGTTGCAACATCATCCCATTTTTTTCTACCCCTTCACATAGTTTAGCAATTAATCTTAACAATCAGCACCTTGGAAAGCCTTTCCTCTCCACTATAATTAAAGTGACACCTGCTGCATGGTACACCCCCTCCTATCTGCACACACACAGTTTGGTTTTTGTTTTTATGGTCCCCCATATTAGAATTTAAGCTCTGTGAGTGTAGGGATCCATATATCCCATATAATATATCTGATTACCGATAGTATCTGGCATATAGTGAGCATCCAATATTTTTAATGTTTATTTATTTATTTTTGAGAGAGTGTGCATACATACACATACACACATACACTCACACACACACATACACACACAC
The DNA here is from genome assembly GCF_028018385.1 of Neofelis nebulosa. NCBI lineage: Eukaryota > Metazoa > Chordata > Mammalia > Carnivora > Felidae > Neofelis > Neofelis nebulosa. The sequence goes on along the minus strand of NC_080783.1, from coordinate 90,526,369 downwards.
AAGTTGGCAAAGGGCAGAGAGAAGGAAAGCAAGAATTTCAAGCAGGTTTCATGCTGTCTACACAGAGCCTGATGGTGGGGCTCAATCCCACGAACCGTGAGCTCATGACCTGGGACAAAATCAAAAGTTGGGTGCTCAACCAACTGATACACCCAGGCACCCCGAGCATCCAATATTTTTTAATTTAAGGAGGAATGGATGAAGAAAGGAAATAAGAAGATGTTTAATTTATTGAATTTTAACCTCTCTTTGAGATATTTCTTATCTCTACCTCTATTCTCATATGTATTTCATAAATTCTATGCTTACTCTGCTTTCCCTTCTGTATGCATTCTCCCCTTTTCACCTGTTACCATTCTAGTTGTGCTACTCTCTGCTCTCATTAGGACTATTCAATGGATTTGTAGCTGGTCTCATAGCTCTCTACCTATTCACTCCATTGGCACAATGATACCAAAGCAAGAAGACCTACCTTATTCACATCACTACTTGAATCAAAATTGTACAGTGGTTTATTATTGACTAAAAAATCACATCAAAATACTTTGGTATTTAAAGCTCTCTATTCTCGGTTCATGTTCCATTACCTATCCCATCCCCTTCTAGGTGATTCATGACTTCAAATATCATAGAACATACCATGTGCTTCACATTGCAGCCCCTGGCTCAGAGTGCTATGTCATCTAATAAATACGACAATATTATAAGTTAGTCATAATCCCCCCTTGGTTTGTTAATGGTAAAAATCGAACTTTGAAGATAGTAAGTTCCTTTCTGAGATCTCACAGGTGGTACATAATCCCCTGGGATCAACACCGGTATATTTGACTTAAAAGAACACCTTTATAAAAACTATACCATGGTGAGTTATCTGTCCACCTTTCAAATGTCCACCTATCCTTCAAGCACGTGTTTAAATGACACCTTTCACATAGTTTTCCAGTATTAGATATAATTTCTCTTGCCTTTGCACTCCCATGATATCATAAGGCATGTAACAATTCTCTCATTGTGCCAACACTTCAAACTTTAGCGCATGCCTCATTTTTTTCCCTTAAATATCAACTCCATGAGAAAAGGGAGTATGCCATGTTCATCATTAAACTACCCATAGTGCTGGGCAGAGTGGTCACCACATGAAAAATGTTCATTTGCACTTCACCCACTGTAGGGGATGCTGTGGTGGCCAGCTCAGATTTCCTTTAGTAGGTAGGGATACCTCTCCACTATCCACTGTTTGCAGCTAAGGAATCACACTTGCCCTCCTTCCCCAGAGATTTGTGCTCAACTGTCTGCAGCAGTCTGGATTGGGAAGTTTGAATCCAAAGGCCAACCAAAGACTGATGGATCATATAAAAGCTGACTCCTTCCCTGTCATGGGATCTATGCTCCAAGGCACATCCCCGTGGCTGAAGCCAAAATTAGAGTTTACCTGAGACATAGTCCTTTTCTCTCTCCATATTTTACAGACATCTCCTGAATAGCACTCCCCTCATAAATAACCTTTAGAAGAATTCCTGTCTCAGGCTCCTTCCTAAGAACCCTGTGACAGGCAATTCTATAAACTGCTGCCAGAAACATTCCTTAATATGAAAATCATGTCTCACATACTATGATTATGTAAGTTGTTAACATCACAGAACTTTAAAAAAAATAATTTTGGACCTTTTCTATATGTCCAAAATTAGTCAGAAATAAAAAGTTAAGACAATTAAGGTTCTTTAAAAAATGAAAACAGCGTATGAAAATATTATGCCATTTGCCTCTCCAGTAGCCTTCCATGCCTCCCCTTAAAACTGGAATAAAATCCAGTCCTTAACAGTGTGTTCTAGGTCCTACATGACCTTCACCTGGCCACCTGGGCACCCACACTTCTACCACTTTCCTGAGCTGCTCGAATGTTTCTAGGCATACTAACATTCTTGCTGTTTTTGACAAATGTTAAGCTCATCCTTAACTCTTAACTTGATTTTCACTCTGTTTGGAAAGCTGTTTGCTTACATATTCACATTAGCTTGCTACTTCTATGAAGTTCCCTTCTCAAATATCACCTTTCTAAGATGGCTTCTCTGATAATCCTGATGAAAATAGTATTCCCCCATAAGTGCCCATTCTTTTCTATATGGCACTTATTAGTATCTGACATGACTTATGTTGTATATTCTATCCTCTGGAGGAAGGTAAGTTCATGAGAGTTGGTATTTTCAACTTCACAAGAGTAAGGACTTGTCTTCAGCATCTGGAAAAATTTCTCCCGCCAGATGGGTGTTCAATTAGTACTTGTTAAACCAGTGAATGGAGACACACTTATGTAAATGAACTAAATCCCAAAGATTGCTCCTTCCCATAAAGAGTAAAAACAATCTAGTTGAAGGAAAAATCACACAGCACATTAAAAGTTAATAAGAATATAAGTGCCGGGCCACCTCAGTGGCTCAGCCAGTTAATCGTCCCGCTTCAGCTCAGGTCACGATCTCACAGTCTGTGAGTTTGAGCTTCATGTCGGGCTCTGTGCTGACAACTCAGACCCTGGAGCCTACTCCAGATTCCATGTCTCCCTCTCTCTTTCTGCCCTATCCCCATAACACACTCTCTCTTTCTCAAAGTAAACATTAAAAAAATGAATATAAGTGCCAAATATAAATAAAATTTCAATTATATAAGATACTACAAAGCATAATGATTAAATAATATGTGATAGAGAAAATGTATTCTCTCCTTTGGGATATAGTAGGAAGGAAGCGTTGCATGTGGCATGAAATCCTTGGGGTTCCTTGCAGTTCTGAAAGTGTTTTATTGAGGAAGTGTTAAAGTTAGATGTTATAAGGTGAGTAAGATTCAGCTGGATGCACAAAAGTCAGAAGGGCAGGTGGGGAGGCAAATGGAATGGGAGAAAAACAGGGAGGCAGAAAAAACACCTGAGTTCTTGAGCAGTCCTGAGAGTACAGAGAGTCTGGAGCATAGCTTAGATGACACAACTGGGAAAGCTATTGAAGTCTGATTAAAAAGGGCTGTGAATGAAAGGGCCAGGAATCATCAAATCTTCCTCTTAAAAATTATTTATGTTTTCCCACCTCTTTGTCCATTTAGCTTCTGATCCTCTAGAAATAGTACCATCTACCCCAACATCATTAACTTATATCCGTAAAAACACCCTATTACAATGTAAACTGTTGAAATTCTATGTGTGTGAAATCCTACAAACGGACTTACAACTTAGGCAATTTTCAAATAACATTCCTGTAATATCACTGGCAGTATGATAAGGCCTTGACTTTCAAGTTGGCAAAATACAACATGAAATGTTAATGACTTTCATAAAGCCATACTATAAATTATTTTATGTGCTTGTAAAAATGATTATATTGCCAACAAAAGTGCAAAGTCTTGTTACACTAATATGCCGAGCATATTGCTCCACATTCTAGACCGTGTCAGCAACACATCATACCTGTGGGTCTTTGCAAATTCTTTTGTACTAAAATCCTTCTCAGAGTGCCATCCATGGCTGCTTCTTCTATGTGGGAGTGGTCCCCAACGACAGTCCAGTACATCATCCTGAAGAGATAGGTCAAGTTGGTTAGGTTGGAGTGCTGTTACAACCCAACTCTGCTCCCAAACACAATGTCTCTTCAGACTGTGTGCACCAGAATCACCCCAGAGTCCCTGAAAAAGCAGATTTTGGGGCCCAATTCTAAATCTATGGACTCACAAACTCCAATAGAGAGTGGGTAGTAATTAGGAGTTTTATTTAACATTTCTCTATTTTCTTTTTGGTCATTGCCTATAAATGAAAAAGTAAAAGAGTAAGAAAGGGGCAATTCAAGAAAAGGAAAGGAAATATTTGTGTTAAAATTATTTAGATTTGTTTGCACATACACCTTCATTTTTTATTGTCACAAATAGCCAAAATACTAATACTCTTACACTTAATATGTTCAATATTATGTTTAATATCTTCAAATTTTAATTTTAGGTTAACAATATTGGTTATGTGTGTATTGCAACAATGCACCTGCAACGTACACATAAGACGCATACACATACATAGAATGTATAATGGAGCAACCTCTCAGGAAAACATATATTTTGTGCCACCATTTGGTACGAAAAGCACATGCTTTTGTACATAAATAGAGGGATTTTTAGAAGTCTTGTGAATCTATTATATGTTGAACACTTATTACAGAAAGAAAACTACAGTAGACAGGTGGGAAAATCTCTAAAAATGGATACACATATCAAGAAGAATAAATAACCAACTCATTAACCTACCCTCTTTTAGGATTTACAGCAATAGCATAGGGTTCTCCAGCCATGTTCGTTAAGAGTCTGGTGCAGTTGGGGCCATTGAGCTGCCCTACGTTGATAGAGTACCTCAGACTAGTCCAGTGAGTGGTATAGTAACTGAACCAGTGCATTCTAGAATGATCAGTCCAATAAATATTTCCAGCAACCCAGTCAACTGCTATGTCCCTGGGCCTTTTAAATTCAGGACACTAAAAGAAAACAAAGCAAAAAACAGTGTTTTCAAAAGCAAAGCAGGGGTGGGGTGTTCTGTATTTATACATTGATATTGTATAGGAATAATATTTAACATGGTCAGGTGTTAATTATTACACAGGGTTTTTAAATAACTAAATACTTCATTTTTTTTCTTAATTTTTATAAATATCATAATTTCACAAATCTTAAGTGCACAATTCACTGGAGTTCAACCTATGACTGCCCTTGTATAACCACAATCTAGAATATTTCTACAATTGTAGAAGGTTCACCTGTGACTTCTTCTGGTCAGTATTCCTCTGTGACTAACAATAATTCTGATATCTAACAAAATAAAATGCCTTAAACAAATCCATATAAATAGCATCATACTGTTCTATTCCTGGCTTATTTTACTCAACAGTGTATCTATGAAATTCATCCAAATTGTTGTGCATGTGAATTATTAATACATTTTTATTGATGGGTAATATTTCACTTTGTGAATATACCATAAATTGTTCCCCATTTTACTGATGATGTCCATTTGGATTATTTGTACTTTTAGGCCGTTACAACCAAAGTCATGAATATTCTTGTACTGTCTTTTGGTGGACACAAAGCATCCATTTATGTTGAGTTTTTAACAAGGAATAGAACTGCTGAGTCTTATAGTATACATATGCTTAGCTTGGATAGATACTGCTAGCTTTTTTTTCAAAGAGTTTGCACCAATATACACTCTTTTCAGCAATTTAAGGAAGGCCCAGTTGTTCTGTATGCTCCCCCATACAATTTGATATAAAAATTGAAAAAGAATATTAGTACAGATACACATGTAGAAAGATACTATATTTGAACATATTTTAAGAAAAATTCCAATCTCTGCCATTTATATTAAATTTACTAGCTTGGATTTTCTGCTTAATATTGTATTATTGAATTATTGTGAGACAAAAAGTAAGAGAGTTCATTGCGAATAGACAGCAAGAAAAATAACATATGCTCTGTGCCCTTCAATTAACTTGATCACTTCGAGTAGGAACTAGTGTCATAATTAATTTTACATGGCCAGGTTTATTGTGCATAACCAAAAATGAGAAAGGATTCCCAGGGGTATTATATCAAGAATAGAAACAATTATTTGAAGGTGATTATAACTACACATGTATTCAATGTGTAAGAGCTTAATTAGGACCTGCAACCAGTGGAAATATGTGTTTTTAACACATAATAGTTTCTTGTGTGAATTACTAGTGAACAGATTTTACTGAAGGAGGAAGTGGATTTGGATTAAAAGAAGAGAAACTAAACTTCTCAAAAAGAACATGAGATGCCAAGAAACAGGAATTGCAAGCCACTGTCTGCTGTATGATTACTGGCATCTCAAGGAAGGAAATACGGCCTGAACTAAACACAGAACCCATACAGATTTCTAATGACCTTTATTATCAGACTTTCCACCTTTTGATTTAAAAGCTGAAATCATGAAATTTATAGTAACCTATTTCTCAACTGTAACAATAAATACTATCCTTCTACCCAGTGATAGCCCAGTGCTGTTAACTGAAAAGCACTCTGCAATACCATACGCTTTAGAAACACTGTATACATAATACTCATAGGTGGGTAGAATATAAATATTTGTCCTAGCCAAACCACTAGATTATTTTCAAATGTTCCAGTATCATTTAAATTAACTGTAATGTTTTTTTCTTTTCTGGCTTGGCAGCATTTAAGAGTAAACACATCAACAAATGGCATGGGCATGTCAGTGTAAGTCACAAATTTATAAATATGAGGGACAGTGGAAAAATAACCATTATAAGCTGTTTAGAATCTGCTGGAGTATATTTGCCATTTTCTAGCACTAGTAAAGCAAAACTTCAGCATGAAAAACATATGATATTGGTTGTCTAGCACGAGCATAGAAAAATACTTAGTTTCCTTTTATCAGACGTAAATATATACACATGATTTTCTGTCCTTACAGTATCCTTGCTAAAATAGGACATATTTCATGCAAAGTTGCACCTTTTTGAATTCAGGATTTTCATTTTTTTTTACTCATTCTCAAAAAAGTCTGGTTATCTTTCCATTCTATACTTCTAAATCTGGACTGCAGGCAATTAAAAATCCAAAGTCTTAATTTTCATACAACACCCATAAGTTTGATTAAGTGATACTTTGTCAGGTAAGCAGGCTCGTGAAGAATCTACTAATGGCAAACTGTAGAAGGATAAATAAAATTGATGTCACATTACCAGGGTAAGGAATATGGCTTAGGGAATGGGAAAAATGTTACTTTTCAATGCTAAGCACAAGAGATACTGATGGAGATATTTAAATGTATACATTTATTCTCTGGGTCCCTGATCAAAGAATCCTTAATTTCATTCCAGTATCAACTAAAGTAATTAGAGTATGGGGTAAAGGATGTCACACCCAGTAAATTCAACATATGGTCATAAATTATCAGTACAATATGATTCTCAGAGAATAATGGCATCAAGGTGAAGATGCTACCAGATGTTCATCTTCATTGACTCCTAACATACTGAATGCTCAATGATTCTCAGCACTGAAGAGAGCAGAACTGAATAGAAAAAGAATAACAAAAAGAAAGCAATAGGATGGTCCTATTGTCAAGGAAACTTAAGCCCAAATGAGCAAATCGCCCTTTATAATGAGTTCCATACGAATGAAGTAATCCCTCTTTATTGCTCAGTTTGACCAGGATTGTGAATGGTATTAGCCATATAAAAAGGATTCTGATACTAAATGGATATTGGCTGCAAAGTGGGAGTAGAAATTCCTGTTGGATCTTGATATAATAAACAAACAATTTGTGGAGAGGTTCAAAACCAAACAGGTGAATACAAAAAGTGGCCAAACACAGTAAAAGTAAATTTAGGTTCTGGGAGTGGAATGGAGTCTGACATGGGAAAACAGAATGGGAAAGCTAAGCCATTTGCTTCCAAAGAGGCTCAAAACAAACCAAACCAAACAAACAAACAT